>NC_051084.1:70297841-70651341 GCF_004664715.2 Peromyscus leucopus
TCAAGTACTCTCTGTTCAGCCTAGTGTCCTAAAGTATCTCCTTGCATTTCCCTCTTGTAGTTTCTGAATGCATTTTGACTAGCTCATATAGTCAATGGGAGATAAGGGTCTAGTTTGATTTCCCTACATAGTTTAATTAAGTGTATCCTTTCTCAGAACCTGTTTCTTGTACTTCTACTGGTCAGCTGTATAGGCTCTGCTTACTTTCGGGGATACTTCTATTCTATTGGCCAAATTGTCTGGTTCTGTGTGAGCATTGTGTAAAACAAAACATGTACAGATTTGTATACGTTTAAAGTCAAGGAGTGTAATTCTTCCTGCTTTGTTCTTTATGCTCAATATCTTTGGCCATTTTGATTTGTGTATGTATGTGTGATTCCATATATAGTTCAGAAATGTTTTATCTAGCTCCTTGAAGAATGGGATTAGTATTTGGGACTGCACTGAATCTATGAGTCTTTTTGAGTAGCATGCAAATTAACAATCCAAGCACATAGGACATAGTTACACATTTTGTGCCCTTTGCAGTATTTGTCCCAAATATTTGCTTACATTTATTTCTAGGATGGACCTAAAACAGCCTACAAGCCTATGACAGAGCATGTGCAACAGCCATACTCCCAGAGATGTTCCTTGTCATATGAAATGGTCTAAGCTTGACAAAATATTTCCCCAGCAATAACACTGACTTAGAGTGCTAAGGATCAAAGAATGATTCAGAGGAGTGATTTCAGCCAGAAGGGCCCATTCCACAGAGACACCATGTCATACTCTACAGTATATCATGTGAAGACTGAGAATAGCCCTACCTGAAAGTGGTGGGCTCAGCACATTTGCAGAAACTGATTCTAGTTGAAATAAGTATAGTGAAAATTCATTTTAGTTTGCTTAGTTTCAGTTTGGAATTTCTGTACTTGTTTGTGAATACTCCTACATAACATGGTTTGACCTTAAAATCTTAGATGATTACCAGAATTTTAGCTTTGTTTATGTGTTAGTGGTTTGCTTGTGTGTATGTATATAAATACCATGTGTGGTCGGTACCAGCAGAGATCAGAAGAGGGACTGCATCAGATCCCCTTAATCTGGAGTTACAGATGGTTGTGAGTCCCCATATGGGTGCTGGAACCTAACCCAGGTTTTCTACAAGAACAGCACGTGTTCTTACCCACTGATCCACTCCTCTAGCACCCTTGGATGAGTTTTTAAACCAATTCAGTATATTCAATAATTATAGGATAACTGAAATTTTCTTTCTATCTTAGTCTTTAAAAGATTTTCCACAAACATTCCATTTTACTTAATTTTCCATGATGACATAAAAACTGAATTCTGTGATTTCCTTAATTTCTACTGCTCTTGCCACATTTTTCCCTAAGAATTTAACTGGATCAAACATTGTAGGTGTTTGGTTTCTGCTGACAGGACATTTATTTCTGTATAAAGTCAGTTTTCTAAAGTTGATTCTCAGATTTTATCCCATGATGCTTACATAGTGATTTACTGGTCTTTAGTTTCTGATCAACATTTTAAATTTATATACAGGTGTATATATATGTGTGTGTGTGTGTGTGTGTGTATATGTATGTATGTGCATATATGCACACACACATATATATGCACATACATACCTTGTTCAGATTTTTTGACTTATAAAATGTCAATATTAGATACTAAATATTCTGAAAAAAATTCTGAATATTTTATTTGCCAGCATTTTTTCTCTGAAATTCTAATACTATTTTGGATCTTTTCCCTCTAATTTGTATTTTTTTTATTGACCTTTAATGCATGTGTGACAAAGGACAGTAACATTTTTCACTTGTAATTGATTCTTCCTTATTCTGTAAGCAATGTTTATCTTATATAGTATGTCATGGTTTTAATTTCATCTGTTTTCATTTATATAGGTTTTCTGTGGCTCTTTTTGAAAGTCAGCTCCATTGGTTTTGACAGACTTGATCATACTTTTACTACTATAGATTTCCTCTAAATTCTTTAAGTGTAGATAATTCTTACCTGAAAATCCATTGTCTGCTAGGTCTGAAGATTTCATTAGTTATTTGTTCTTTTCTCTGGTGATTCTGCTCAGGGTCATTCATCTTATGGTACGGTGACTGTTTATTATAAACTTATATTTCTTGGTAATTTTGAAAACAATTTTAGGACTGTATTTGAAAATGTTAAATAAATAATATTTAGCTTTATTGTTCTGTGTGCCCAGAGATCTCCCTGATCAGAATTCTGTAAATGGAAATCTCAGCTCAGATTACTGAGTAATCAATGGGAACTGAGTTTTAGGGCCCTAAACTCAAATGACTGGGGGTATGGTAAGGAATTATTGAGGAAGCTCTCTTATGTGTTTTTAATGTGCTACTTGGTAATCAGGTTCAAATAAGCAGGTCTCTTTCTCTGGCTCTGCATCTACTCACACAAGGCATCTCTCACTTTTTACAGACTCACAGTCTGTAAGTCGAATTCTCACTCTGGTCAGAGTCTGTGCCTCGTACCTTTTCCTTAACTAATTCCAGCTATGTCTTTTATTTGCACTGTCCTTTTGCTCCTTGAATTATCACTTCCCCTTTTTGTGTGCTAACATCTCATAATGTAACTTTTTTTAAAAATGCAACTAGAGAATTTTATGTTAGAATGTCTTTTGTATGCCTCTGGATTGTCAAAGACTTTTAAGCAACACTGAAGCTGGTGTTTCGGAATTGGAGATCATTCAGAACTCAACTCCAGGCCCTAATGAATGGGCTGTTTGCATTTAACACATATTGTCATATTGTCTTGCATTAATGATCTGATCCTAGAAAAGAAAGCTGGGGCCTACAGTTTTCCAACACTTAATGAATGATGTCTTCATTAGCATCAGGAATGGCAGATACTTGCCTTGCCTTCTGTCTTTCTAGTTATCAGATTCTATACAGGATTCAGTACCTGACTACAGTATCTCAAAAGTTGTTTCCTCTCACAGTTCTAGGCGCACATGTCATATTAGATTACATAGAAACTTGTATTTGCCAGCCTCATCTAGCTCACCAGCATCACCAGATTTGTTTTTCTCACTATTTTCATTTATTTTTACATTAAACTAAAATATTTTCACTCTAATAATGACAAATGATTATGTGAGTATGATAGTCACTCTAGAAATACAGCAAAATACACCAGCAAAGCACATTTTCTTGCAGATGATGGATAAAATTTCTATCTCCAAACTGGAAAACAGCTACACTGACTGAAGGACTAGCTAGCAGACCCCTAGAGTCTGATATGCGCCTGCAGCTTCCACTGTGTCATGTTGGCCGCTTGTTGAACAGTGGCTGACGGAAGAGAACACGCTGTCAGGTCCTCCAGGAACTGGTTGTGTGTGACATTTTACACCCTGTCTGATCCCTTCATCCTCAAGAGAAGCCCATGTATGCCTGAGAACTTTGCAGGTAGAACGGGGAACTAGAAGTCAACCTGACATACACGAAACTCTCTGGGTTTGGGGTTTAAATGAGTGTCTGAGTCAGTGTTCCATTGCTATGAAGAGACACCATGACCATGGCAACTCTTATAAAAGAGAACATTTAACTAAGGCTGGCTTACAGTTCAGAGGTTTAATCCACTTTCATCAATGGTGGGGATCTCAGCAGTATACAGGCAGGTGCTGGAGAAGTACCTGTGTGGTGATATTTATTTGTGCTGAAATGTGATATTTTATTTGTATGTTAATAAATAAAGTTTGCCTGGAGATCAGAGTCATAGCCAGGCCATTAACAGAAGTCAGGCAGTGGTAGCACATGCCCTTAATCCTATCACATGGCAGGCAGAGTCTCTATGTGTTCAAGGACACAGCCAAGTGTGGTGACACTCACCTTTATTCCCATTACCAACCATAGAGACCTGGAGGTCTGTATAGATAGGCAGTGATGAGGAAGTGATGTGGTTGGGCTTAGAGCCAATGAGAAGGCA
Organism: Peromyscus leucopus; assembly: GCF_004664715.2. Classification (NCBI taxonomy): domain Eukaryota; kingdom Metazoa; phylum Chordata; class Mammalia; order Rodentia; family Cricetidae; genus Peromyscus; species Peromyscus leucopus. Next base: position 70,301,805 of record NC_051084.1, read on the forward strand.
TAACAGGAAGGCAATAAATGCACAGGCTAGAGAGGAAGAGGTTCTCTTGGGAAGCTACGGTGACGTGGTGAGCTAAGGTTAGTTGGCAGCTATTGCTTTGATCTCTATGGCTTGCACCCCTGTATTTGTCTCTGTGTTTCTTATTTAATAAGACTGTTTAGAAATTTCTCTGCATACCTGAGAGCTGCATCCTGATCCATAGTCAGAGAGAGAGAGAAAGACACTGAGCCAGATCATTTTCCTCATCACATTTTCTTCATCACATTTTCCTCATCACATTTTCCTTTTATCTTGAATGGCAAAAACTCAAAGTATGGGATTTAAAAAAATATGTACTTCAATAAAAACAGAATAAATTTGAATCCTTTAGGTATCAGTATAGTTGCTCTGATTTCAGCATGTGTTGGATACAGAATCAGTTCAGATTTCTTGGAGGAGAACTCTGACTCTTGTGATAAAGTGTCCATTCTTACACAGCGCTCTAATCTGGCCACCGCTCTTTGCAAGTGCTTACTTCCATTATGTCAAAAACAATAGCAGCAACAAAACAGTAATCCTTCAACAAGGGAAGAGGTCATCATGATGGTCCAAAAGGAATGAACATATCTAAAGTGCATAAAATCAGCTGAGATTTAGTTAATAGTTCATCAGTGGCTTAATGCTTATCCTTCTGGATAATATTTTTATAATTTTTTTATCAAATGATTTCAACTATCTTTCAAAAGATAGTTGAAACTGGGTAATATATAGAAAGATCAACAAAAAATCAAAAAGTTTCGTTTGATACCAGATGTAGGAACACGTTTTGAGAGAGAGTGGGGCTTGAGTAACTATGGGTCAAATCAAGTTGAATGTAAGCATGTGGTTATTGGCTTGAACACCTGAGACGTATACCTTTCAAAATTAGGATCCAAGGATTCTAAAGCAGCAAGAATGTTATACAGTTGTATAGCACTGAAGATTGCAGTTTCTCAAACTGGACTTTGTTTACACATTTATCATTCAGACATCTATCAAACATCTATTGAGCACTTACTACATGCGAGGCACTCACTCTGTAAACATGGAGAAAGAACCCTGATGAGCTTAAGCTTTAACAGAGGAAGTAATTAACAATGTAAAATAACATTTGTAAGTTGTTTCAGATAGGCGTAAGGCTGGGTGAGCAAAGAATAGGGTGCTATGGAGGAGTAGGCAGAGCAGGTACTTCTGTTTGGTTGGTCAGACATCTGTCTTGGGTTTATGTGAAGAAGGCAGGGCTCCTCAGTCTTGGTGTGCACCTGATTCCCTAGGATCTCACTGAAGTGCAAATTCTAATATGGAGCCTGAAAGTCTACATTTCTAACCAGCACCCAAAAAAGCTGATATGTCATTCAGTTCTCTGGACCATATTTGAGTATTAAGGACTTTAACTGAAAATTTGGAATGAGAACAATGACGACGAAAAGAATGATCACAGGGAATATCGGCTATGCTGATGATCTGTTGTGGTGGCAAAGGGTTGGGAAAGGAACTCAGTGGAGTCCAGCCTCCAGCTGAACTCACTTCAGTTTTCTCTGCTGGTTTCATAAGAAGCCTTAGGACCTGGTAGGAAGTTATGAAGTCAGATCTGATGGCCATGGGCATCTATGCTTTTTTATGCCTTTCACACACTGGGGCCATGGTCAGTGCACATACTCTCTCTGACTCTTGCCTTTCCACACTGCAGGATGCTTACTCAGACTGGTAGACATAAAATCATAAACACAGAATAGTTTCATAAATGCTCTGATTGGTTGACTCAAGCTCATTTCTAGATTATTTTTTCTTATACTTATTTATTAAAGTATTAACTAAAAGTTAAACCAGAAATCAAAGAAGTTTGATTTCCTAGCATATTTTGCAGCTAGAAATGACACTGACCATGAGACAGAGTATGTTCAATGGTATGGTGACAAAATGCTTGGAGGAGAAGGTAAGACAAGAGCATTCTTTCCCACCAAGAAAGGCAAAGCCTCATGGGAGGAATGCCTTGTCCCTCATCCTCCATGCTTTCCACGGGTGCAACAGGCATCTTTAAAGAATGAGCTCACAAATAGAACTGAACCAGCATGCAGAGCATAGAGGAAGAGAACACCACAAGTTCTCCAGAACCGCTGTTTTAGCTATTCAGCACCGACATTCTAAAACAAGAGTAAGGCCTTACTGCTTAACCTTGCAGTCTTGGGGTTTTCAGGACCTCATACCTGCATGTAATGCACAGCTAACATTCAGCAAGATGATCATCATTATATCTTCCTTCCAAAACCACTTAGTAATTTCTTCAGGTATAATTGCAATATTAGACTTTAGTCACTGTATTTGACCATGTCATCTTATTACAAGGGCTTGGAAGAGTTGGACTATGAATGACATTGCATGTGAATCCCAGTTATTATCACCATGGGAAAAAAATTTAAAAGCTTCATTCATCCCTCCCCCTGCTCCTCCCGCCCCAAGAGAATCTCAAAATAAATTTGAAGCCCCCTCCATTCCCATCTTAGGAACTGTAATTTGGTTTCCCTGACTTGGTGATAACTGATGATGCTGTGGTCACATAACATCATAGCACAGCAAGTCTGGGGCACACCAAAAGAAATGTGAAAATAATGGCACTGGGCTTTGTGCCTGGAAAAAGACAGCATATGTTATTAAGCTCAATTGGTTTGAATGAAAAACTGAATTAGTGTCAAGAGTGAACTGCTGTGAAAAGAATTTTGTAAAGTCCAAACACATATAAATGAGCTGGGAGGAAAGGAATTTTAGAAAACACTGATATATAAGCAAACATCCTCCAGGAAAACCAGCCAATCAGCAACTGATTCAGTGTCTGTAGTGTTCCAGGCACTATGGGACATTCTGAGACATATGAAGCAGTGTCAGCCCTCAGTGACTTGGCAGGAACATGGTTCAAGAATGGAGTCATGTGAGATTTCTGCATGCTTTTGAGAAAAAATCCAAGAAGCCAAGACAAGAGTCGTATGACCTCAGTTTCTAAAGAAACTATACTTTTGTGCCTCCCCCAGGTGCAGCAGATAGGAGTGAGTTTACTTCAGATGATTCATTACAACTGGCTACTGTTATTTGTTATATGCCTCTATGGAAAAACATGTTTTTGCCACACTCAAATCATGTTTGTGATTGGATACTTTACTCATGTGACTCCTCTTAACCCTCAGAGTATAAATTATCTGATGCTTTGAATACAGTTGGCTATTGCATAGACTTTAATTCACCTAATTTATGGGCTCCTTTCTCTCAGGTCCCACCTCTCTTAGAGAGGTGAACAGAGATAACCAGGATGTGTACATCAATAGAAAAAGGGAGGAGAGAGCAACACCGCACATGGAAGGTTGCTCACTGCATGCTAAGTTCAAACCAGACTAAAGAGCTAGGATTTCTATGGGGAATAGTGACGGCAGAGATACACAAGTGGGAAAATTTGAGGACCAGAAGAAGCAGACAGAAAGGAGTACACTTTACCTGAGAGTATTCAGGCAAGCGCAGCTTAACCAGAGGCCTCAAGACTGTTAAAGGGACATGGTACCAAGTAAGTAGTTGGGCTGGCAGGGGCTGGGGGGAGGCTTTGTTAGCTGATGCTTAAATAATTGAACTTAAAACCTGCTTCACATGGGCTAACAACATGTGATGAAGCACCATGGCTGTGTCTCCTTGGTTTAATGCAATGGCCTTGCATCAGGGAGTTAGTAAAGTTAGTAAAAACACATGTAAGAAGTGTCTAGTGTTCCCTCTATCACTCTCTGGAGGCTGCTTTACAGAAGTAGAGCAGCATCTTTCTGTGACACACTCCCATGAGCACATCTTTGTCTTCATCTTTCTTAACTTCCCAACAACATCTCTTCTGTGCATGGTCTCTGTCCCCTTCACAGGTCCCTCCTCATGAATCCACACAGATTCAAAGGCTTGCTTCTCTCTTCATGCCTCTTGTCACCAGCAGGAGTTGCAGGATTTGAACTGAGATATGGATTATGACATCCCAAATGCTACCTTTGCTGTGGATGGGTGCTGCTTAGTTGGCATTTGTGGAATTATTCAACTCACTATTAATTTACCACAATTATGTTAAATGTTAAACATGACTTTTAAAATTAAGTCTAGTTTATTACATTTATTTAATATTATATCCAAATAAATCTTAAAAACTAAAGTTTCAGCAGTTGCTAAATTGAGAAGTGCTTATTTTTCAACCTAAACAGATTTTGTTCATCTTGCTCCACCCCTTTAAGAATCCTGTGATCAGAAAGCCTTTGTCAACACTTACTAACTTACAATAATTACTTACTTACAGAATAATGTTTTTATATATTTTCAGGACATTTAACTTGGAGGAATGACTTCAGATCACCAAGAATTTAGGTTTTCAACTTCATTAATATACAGACTGAAATTTTATATTAAATACGATTTACAGATAGGAAAAAGACTAACAGCATTTCATGCTAAATGAGACGGAGTTGTAGACATGGACAAAGACATTAGAGTTTCCACTTTGTTTTTGAATGGAAGCTTTCTGCTGAGACCACCCCACCTCTCCCCCCAACACATACACACGATGAGATGTAAACTCACACTGGACCACTAGTTGAAAACACAGATACAAACAATCCACAGTGCTGTAATTGACTTTAAGTCTCTACCGCATTCCACAGCCAGTAGTCCTTTCTAAAACGCATGATGTCCTTCATTCCAAATAAAACCCCAGCAATGTAGCAATTAATGATTCAAGTGCTTGTTTAAACAGAAGTCACACACTTTTCAGTTTTTAAATCAGATCCATCAAATTAACTTCTGTAAGGAATTAAATAATTAATACATACTTAATTTATATCACTTAGATGGACTGCAGTGTGGTGTATAAGCTTGAGTGGGGCCACACCTCATTGAGAGTTTTTTGTTTTTTCCACTATCTCTATCTTTCAATACACAGGAGAGCTGTCATTTGAAAAGATTCAAAAGGCAGAAGTCCAAAACCAAACTCAGTATCTCTTCCCTTGGATTGTCCTTCCATGAGACACTATATAGGAAACACTCATACACATTTTTAAAAGTGGAGGCCACTCCTAAAAGGATCGAAATATCAAGCCAGTGGTTCTGATAAACAACTTACTACACAGAAACCCACACAGAACAGTCTCTTTTCCTCTGATTACTAAATCCCATTTCTGTTTATAACATTATTAGCATTTTTCCCATTGTTGACCTTTGTTACACAACTTGAAATACAAGCAGTTTTTTAACAAGCAACTAAAGGACAGAAGGTTGTGTGTGTGTGTGTGTGTGTGTGTGTGTGTGTGTGTGTGTGTGCTCTTAGAGACTTTTAAAGATGTTTGCAAAGCTTGTTTGTGATTTCTAATGAATTTACAGTACAGTGCGTGCTATATGGTACAGGGAACATGGCTGTCAGTAATATCCCATCAAACAACCATCACACTGCACTTCTACCCACCACACATCACTTTAATGTCACTCATCTAGTCAATGCATCTTTACTTCCTGATGAAATGAAGAGGTGGGAAACATTATTATGTTGTTATCTGGTCCTCATGTGAGTCACAGATATGTGACAGGAACTTCTCGTTCCTGTCAAGTGAGTAGTCACTACAAAAATGAGAATGTAAATGCACATCTCCATGATTTTTTAATATACACCAACTATTGACTAAGAGCTATCAATAGTTATCAGTTGCTGCTATCAAAAAGGGCATTTTTTCTTTTTCAAATATTTGAGTGAACAATTTTCAAATGCTTTGCCAGATGTCTGTTTTATGAAAGTCAAACGTACCTTCTTTTTTGTCTTCTGAAGTAATCTTCACTTTAGTGTCTGTTATATCTTTGAATGAGGCCAGAAAAAGGACCACATCTCCCTTTTCATTCTTTATAGGAACAATATCCAATAGGCACCAAAACGGAGACCCTGCAAAGGTGAAGAAGGTACAAGTAAGCCTTCTGTTTCAGCTATGAAAGTCCAATTGGTAACCAAAATACAGTTTTCCACTATCCTACAATCTCCATAATCAGAATGGCAGGTTTCATATCATGAACATCAAGCTATACTCATAGCTCTTGGCTCCCAAATTAAATGCTTTTTTGAAGATAAGGCAGGATTTAGAATAGACACTGGTCTGTGCTAACACACGTCTGCTTGTTCACTCAAACCACACTTCTTCATTGAGCTTGATGTCAAAGAATCCTTCTTGGTGAGAGGCTGACCTGCTGTTCCCTAGTGCATGGAGTCTCTTGAATAAAGACTTTTGCTTGGTGTGAGTTTATTAGACGCTTGATCAATTTAAAACCAATGGTTGTTCATTAGGATGGTTAACATTAAAAAAAAAAAAAGATGGAAAACACCAACTTTGAGGGATGACACCATGCCATTTACACTCTCATCCACAACCAGGTAGTTTTATGTTAATGACACCAATGCTGCTACTTTAATAACGCTTCAGGAGTATTTATATTATACATAATACAGCATTATACATCACCATGAGTGGCTTTTTTATATTATGTGAATTTTTCTGAAATGATGCTGAGTCAAAGTAGCCAGGTACAAGCAAGTAGAGTGAATATATATTCAATTATAATAAGTAAAAAAAAAAATAGCAAAACCAATTGATGGGCATGGTGGTTTGTATAAGAATGGCTCCTATAGGTCCATACTTGAATGCTCATATTTGAATGCTTAATCATCAGAGAGTGGCACTGTTTGAGAAAAAAATTAATCTGTGGCTTTGTTAGAGAAGTGTGCTATCCATGGGTGGGCTCTGAGGTTTCAAAAGCCCACGCTAGGCCCAGTGTTGTGTTCTCTGGCTGCAGATCGGGATGTAGCTCTCAGCTACTGCTCCAGCACCTGCCTGCCAGCTACTGTGCTCCCCTCCATGACGATAATGGATAAACTCTGAAACTGTAATCACGGCCCCAGTCCAAGGCTTTCTCTTATAATAGTTGCCTTGGTCATGGTGTCTCTTCCCAGCAGTAGAACAGTGATTAGACAGTGGGTTAAAGTTTAAATAAGTGGTTATCCTTAAGGAGTGACTAAAAAGCATACAGCACAGGGGGCTCTCACATGCTGATTAAGATTTATTTATTTATTTATTTATTTATTTATTTATTTTTAGTTTTTTGAGACATTGTTTCTCTGTATAGTTTTGGTGCTTGTCTTGGCTCTCGCTCTGTAGAACAGGCTGGCCTTGAACTCACAGAAATCCACGTGACTCTGCCTCCCAAGTGCTGGAATTAAAGGTGTGCGCCACCACTGCCCAGTCCTGATTAAGTTTATTTAACAATCTTTATACTGTTTATTTTCCACATGTGTTTATATCTAATAATACGTCTTAAAAAGGAATGCTATGGTTTTATGTGAACTGTCACCACAGGATCATGTATTGGAAAACTTGGTATCCAGCTTGTGGTGCCCTTTGGGAAGGTTCTGAACCAGTGGTGGATAGAACTTTGCAGGAAGAAGAAACCCCCAGGATGATGCTGGAGTTTTAACTCCATTTTGTCTCCTTCCTCCCTCCCTGCCCCCTCCCTTTCTCCCTCTCCCTTCTCCCTGTACTATCAGTGTGCAGATGAAATGTGATCCCTTTGCTTCCTGGCTGCCAGGCAAGCCCCATACTCTTGTGAGCCAAAATTGCTCCCCAAAGTTCCTTTTTCCAGGCTATTCTACCACAGAAACAAAAAAGTAAGTAATACAGACAATAATCAAATTCCATTCCACTTTGGGAGTAGAAGAAACCTATCATAAAGACTCTCATTAAAGGCCATTGGACTCAATGGGCTTTGCATAATGCTTATATTCCTTAATGTTTTATTGATATTTCACATAGGTATTTAATTTCTTCCTATACTTCTTTTTCTACTAAGCAAACTAGAATATCACTGTTTCAAGTTGGGAGTCTTTCTCATCAATGCTCTAACTACAGTAGAAAAACAAAAAGCCATCAGATCATAGCGTCAGATCCTAGAGAAAGTGATAGTGTCTGGGGCTAGAGAGATGATGGCTCTGCATGCAGTCTGCAATAGCTCTGGGACAGTGTATTCCATCTCCTCTAGCTCTAGTAGTAACCCAAGTCTATTCCACAGTGTAGACTCTCCTCCTTCACGCACAGACAAAATGGACATGGGCAACTTCTTTCCAGCAAGTGACGCAGGCCCAGATGCACAAATCTCTCATAGGCCAAAGCTAGGAGTTACTAAGTCACTCAGCCTTGAATTCAGAGATGCAAGTGATTCTTAAGAATACAGTTAGAGAGCAGAAATCTTGTATCAATTTGAACTTTGGCTGTATATAGCAATAGTAATTACCATGTAGTAATTACCATGTAGGTCAGAAGTACCAAAATAAACAAGGCTCTGCCAGGATTTCAGTTAATAATATTTTTAATTTCCAAGGATAAATACAATTGATGGAGAAAAGTAGTTTATACCTTCTATGGAAAATATAGTTTGGAATTGAATAAATAGTTATCTTGGAAAACATGGGTGTTATATGAGAACTCATTGTGTGCTTTTGTATACTCCATCATGGTTTAAATATGATGTATATCAGAAGCTCTTGTGTTTAATATTTGGTCCCTTGATGGTGGTGTTATGTTGTGAGGTTCTGGAAACTTTAGGAGGTGGATGTAGTTAAAGGAAGTGGGTCACTGGGGGTGGTCCTTGAAGGCTATACATAGTCTCTTTGCTTCTGGTCCAGATGAGATGACTAGTCTGTCTCACATACTCTATCCATCATGATGCTTCTACAAGCCCAGAAGCTAGATAATCAGCAATCTCTAAACTGTGAGCTAAAATGAATTTTTCCTCTCTTGAAGTTTAATAGGTCAAACATTTTGTCCCATCCAGGTGACATACTCCAGAAGATAATATTTAGCAAAAACAAAAACTAAGGATAAAATACTAAGCATGTGGCCATGGTTTAATCATTTAATCAACACAGGTATGAAATAAGGTCTATTGAGTCATGAATGGTCTTGTTCACTTTGATCTACACTGTCATGATAGAGAATATTTTAGTTGTTCAAATATATCACAATACCTTAAGGAGACTATGGACAATGTTTAATTCTCTGTTTTTATTTTAAGTATGATCTTGAGTAGAGTTTAATAATGGATATGTGTTTTTTATTGTAACTATACAATATCCTGAGTGTGCTATGGGATGGTCTGTATGTCAAATTACTCTGACTGGACAATAAATAAATAAATAAATAAATAAATAAATAAATAAATAAATAAAACACTGATTGGCCAGTGGCTGGGCAGGAAGTATAGGCGGGACTAACAGGAGAAAAGAAAGAACAGGAAGGCAGAAGGAGTCACTGCTAGCCACCGCCATGACAAGCAGCATGTGAAGATGCCAGTAAGCCACGAGTCATGTGGCAAGGTATAGATTTATAAAAATGGATTAATTTAAGCTGTAAGAACCATTAGCAAGAAGCCTGCCATGGCCATACAGTTTATAAGCAATATAAGTCTCTGTGTTTACTTGGTTGGGTCTGAGCGGCTGTGGGACTAGTGGGTGACTAAGATTTGTCCTGACTGTGGGTAAGGCAGGAAAACTCTAGCTACACTGAGTGTTAACAGCATCACTGTCAAATGACCTCACAAGGTCTCCAGCAAGAGTAGTATTTTCTGTTTTCTGAAAACATATTTCATATTGACTAAAGGCTGGAGTGAGACATTGACTAGTCTTAGAAGTTATGCCCAGTGTGGAAGTAGGCAAAGAAACTGCTACCCATGGCAGTTGAGGGGCGGGAGCCTCATGTCTTTCACAGAAAGCAGGAGGCAGTGATGGGAGTCCTTTGGGCTTTGCCCAGAAATCTATCATTGCTCTTTCCTTGTCCTGGCTTTAGTAGTTCTCACTCTTTCCTCTACAGCATTCTCCCTAACTCTAGTCTTCCTCTCATGCTTCAACAATAATCTCTGAGAACATAGGCCCTCCTCAAACCCACAATGATTCCTTGATTGTATACACCCTCAGTGTAGCATTTCATGGCCTTTAAAATGTAAGATCTGTTTTCCAGTAACTGCAAGGAGGAGCAAGAGTGAGCTGTGTAAGGATAATGAGCAGAGCTGATGAAAGCATGGCACTGAAAAGGAGGAGAAGGTCCCTGGAGAAGCCATAGCTGCATATGCACCTCCCTTGATACCTACCACCCATGGTACAACTGAGGTGGAGATGAAAGTAATGACTGTTTAGAGAAACAACAGGTAAATTCTCACCTTTCTGAGGGGCTGCCTATCTCGAGTGAAGGTTTGTGTGTGTGTAAATTTTTATTCATTGTGACTGAATTTACCATGACTAGATGCCCAACCCTCCAAATGCCCTAGGATGCCAGTGAAACTAATTAACTGGGGGCCTTGGCACTTGTGAAACAGTGAAAGTAGAGTGGGTTGGACATAAATCAAACCAGCTAGAGACTAGTATGAACTGAGCAGAGGCTAAAGATAACCTTCAGTTCAATGTTTATTGAAAACTGAGAGGAGTTGTTATAAAATGGTGTTTGAGGTTTTTCCCCCACTGAAAACTCAGTATGTCTGGTGGTGAGTTAGATGCTAGAGCACCTATTAGCATGCATGAGGCCTGGGTTTTAATTTAATTTAAAATGACTAGAGCACACACATCAAACATTAATAGTGGTAGACTGTGGAGTTTGGTTTATCCTTCCAGGAGCTTTGTTTGGGGGATTTTCTAGAATAAGAATAAAGGAATATATAGAGAAATTCTGACCATTTTAGAGGTTAAGGCCAGAAATGAAAAAAGTTCAAGGCTGGATCACAAAGACAATTGGGCACCGTCCATGTGAAAGCCATTTCTTAACAAACTCTTTGAAGTTTTACAAGTCCAAACACATATTCCTCATCAAACTTTGAGAAAGTTTCTTTTATTCAGGATATTTGGGGAAAAAAGAGTAGGGAAGGAAGGAAAAAAGGAAGGGAGGAAGGTCTAGTGATGTTGAGCTGATTTGAATGTGCTAAGGGTTTATTTTGTTTGGGTCTTGTTTGTGTTTTATTTCAAGTTCCCTTTGTCCTTAAGAAAAAAGTAATAGCAACAATGAAAACTTTATTCCTCTTCAAGGAGGATGTGTAACCATCTCTTAGCAATTATAATGATTAGGAGCAAAAGAAGTTGGAGAACTTGAGATCTAAAACAAATCCCCAAGACACATTTCTTCAGTCAAGAGTTCTAGCATCCTCATTCAATACAACATTCTCAAAACTGTAGATCAGCAGATTTATAGTTGCTTAAAACCAAAGATGAATACTAATAATTCAGTATTTTCTATGTACAGTTAACCATGCATTCACCTTGAATCACAAGGAAACTTGAATTCACAATATATCAAAATATCTTGAGCACTGTATTTGCTAGGTTTGGACTGCGTTCTGAATAGTATGCCAGATGGATTACACAAATCCTGTCTAAACTCCTCACAGGTCATTCTAGCTGAGTCTAACCATACTCTATAGCTGTGGAGTTTGAGGTGTAGGCTAATCCTTGGAGTCACAGATTCAGTGAGTGCCAAAGATGTGAGTTTGCACACAAGGCTCCCCAGGTTTACTTGATTGTGTTCTTCTGGTGACTCTACTTTATGAATAACACTTTGAGGAACAAATTTCCATTTCCATCTCATTATTCTTTTTTTGAGATAAAACATACACTTTTTAAAAATTTTGTGTTTGTGAGAGGAAAAGGAAAGGCTCTCTCTGTACTACCAAAACTCCACTTTCAACCCCCCAAAAAGAATAGGGCTTCTTGGTACAAAATTCCTGCTGTTTTAGTTTGGGGTTATAATTCATCCTTCATTAAGGTGCACACAGTTTTAAAGCTTGAACTTGTGTATTGGACGACATAGTAGGATAAAAACTTCCAGTGCTGGTGCTGCTTCAAGAAAGGGCACTATGAATCAGGTACCATGCTTGCAGTTTCAGAGGGTAGCTACCTATGCAGAAGAGGCATGCAGCTCAGCAGTGAAACATCCATCACCACAAGGCCTTGACTAGACCCCCACCTCCCACTGAAGTTCTACTTCTTCCACTCTGGAGAAGCTTCAGAAGTGTTGCTGTGCTTACCAATGTCATTGTCCATAGGACATACAGCAGCACTCCCTGAACTCCTAAGTCTGGAGCAACAGAGGGAAGGAAGCTCCAGTTCACACTGGAGCTATGGGCCTATCTCCTCAGTAATGATCTGGAGAAAACCTCAGATGTGACTGATAACCATTATTGAACAGAAAATGCTCTACAGGTTTGGTTTCAGAACAGAACAAGCCACTGAGATAGACTCATAACCTTGATACTTGACTTTAAGAAAACAATTTAAGGTTTCATCAAACTTGCAGTTCCTCTGAGCAAGAATTCAACTTAAATAAGAATTTGAGGATTAAATTAACACCCCAATTGCACAAGGCCAATAAACACACATAATGTTTATACAAATTGCAACATAGAAAACACAGGCTGGGATTCTTTGTTTTCCCCCAAAGTATTTGGAGATTACAGTGAGAGAAACTGGACATAAAGCTATTTATTCATCCATCTGATATTTATTGACTGTCTCCCATGGCAGACACTTTTCTAGTTCTTTGGCTATACCAATTAGTGGAAGAGAATAGACCCTTGCTGCAAGCTCTGAAAGAACTGACATTCTAATTCAGAGAGAAGTACAAGAAAATTACTAATGTGATATATAAGCAAATTATATAGTTTGTTAGAAGGTCCTAAATGCTACAACAGAAAGAATATGGCAAGGGAAGATGTGTGATTTGGGAAAGTGTGTAGGACTGTGTAGTAATTCTTTTTTGCTGTACACAGTATGTGTGTAGTGTGTATGTGTGCATGGTATGTGTGGTGCAGTAAGCTGACCATGGTCAAAATGTTAGTCACTGTAAAGACTGAGACTGGACTTCAAATCATGACCTTCAATATTATGGACAATTTATCAACACATAGCGAATTGAGTTTCTTTGTATACTACAAAAGGAATAATTATCCAAGAGATGAACAACCTACTTCTGATACCCTAAAAGGAACATTATCATTTCATTTGCTATTGATATATTGATTACAATAAGCTTGTGTATGTAAAATTCTAGCATGTCATTAGAATTGTGCTTTAAAACTTCAATAATGCAGTGTAGGAGAGACAGAAAATAAGTACTTTGTAAGAAGCAGAGATGTCTGATGAGAATTGGAAAAAAGAAAGTAATCATTGAAATGAAGTGGATAAGAATCACATGACGATTCTTCACTGTATACATATATGATTACTGTTTTAGGTGGCATTTAGCACTTTCCAAGAATATGCTGACAACACATATGCTAAACATTTGCTCCATTGTATAAACTTAATTCCTAGTGAAGACTAGGGAATGCCCGCCAGATTGCCCTGAGTCACAACTTGGCATGCAACTATGGCAAAACAGTCAGGGATCTTCCATAACTTCCAGCACCTCCAGAAGTACAGTACACACTTCACTAGAACTAGAAGCAAAACCCAGTGTCCAGAAAAGCTTTGTTCTATCTGCAGCACTCTGATGACCTTGCCTTTAGACCCATTATTTGACACAAAGCAGAGAGTTTTGTAAGAAATAAATTTATGCATAATATCTTCTATTGATTCTAAGGTTTCCTCCCACAGGAAAAAAATCCAATATATAATTAACAAAAGAAAATAAAGAATTGTACAAAGTGGAAAGGGCTCTGGTGGGATGGTGTTATTCACCTGTGGAGGTCAGCAAATATATTGTATAGTGTGTCAAACGGTCAAAAATTTATACATGCAGTTCATCTGGATTCTGATTCCAGCTACTCAAATAACCAGAGACAATGTGGAACCTGGGTGCACGGTTGTTTTCTAATAAATCTTCATTTACAAAAACAAGCAGCATGCCAGGAACTAGCCATGATTTGCCAATTCATGATATAGAAGCCTACAGACTAATAATAGTATGAGCTATTAACAAGCTTGGTGTAGTATGAGTGGGAGCCTCTATTTCCTTCACTTCCCAAATCCTCTTGGCTCTGGGGCCGTTCTCTTCCTCCTTGTCTTCCAAATCACACAATCTGACACACACTTTCCTTACAGCTTCCTAAGTGGATCCCTAGGTACGGGACATCCAAATCTCTCTATAGCCAAACATCATTTCCCTTCTGTCATCCAATTGCAAACCCTACAAATTACATCACCCAGGCTCAATATCCATTCTCTCTCCAAAGTCTCAGGGGACTTTAGCCTCTTATCTCTGACCCATTAAGAAAAGGCCTTCTTCACCCTATTTCTTTCCCCTTTCAAATCCCCACACTTGCAATTAAGCAACCCAATGGAAGCTACCACTTGATTCAGAATCTCTGACTTATTAACCCTGCAGTGGTCCATATCCATCCAATAGTACCCAACCCCTGTACTCTTCCTTCTACCATCCCTCAGGGATCTTTGTTAGACCCCAAGGATACCTGTTTTTCTATTCCTCTGGATCCCCAGTCACAAAATACCATTGCCTTTGCTTGGACTGACCTGGACACTCACCTTTCTTCCCAAGTACTTGGACTGCCCTACACCAGGAATCCTGAGACAGCCACAATCTACTTGGCCAGGTGCTAGTGTCTGGCTTACTCTTTTTAGCTTGTGCAATATGTAGATGATCTTCTCCTCTGTAGTCTGTCCCTGCAAATTAGCCAGGCTGACAGCTGTGCTCTCCTGAACTTCCTACCTCACCCTATATGGTCCAGCTGTCTACCCCTCAGGCCACTTATTTGTGACTATTTTTCCAACTCACAAGGCCATTATCCTCTATAGAACACAGTCCATCATGGAAGGGACATGTCAGGAGGAATGTGAGTTAGCTGGTCCTATGGCATCAGCAGTCAAGAAGCAGACAAGAAGTAAAGTGAGGCTACAAAACCTGGAGGCTCACACTCCTTTAGTAGGTCTCCATTTCTTAGAGCTTGCTCAGTCTTCCAAAAGAACACCCCCATCTGGAGACAAAATATTCAAACTCAGGAGCCTGTAGATGATATTCTCATTTAAACCACAACCATAAGGAGTGGAGGCTGGAGGAAAGAGAATGGAAGAATAAACAAGGAGACAGGCTATGGACTGAGACAAGCTCGTGGGTGGCTTTAGACAAGCTTGAACAGTTTGTGTTTATCGTGAGGGAGGAAAGAGTCACTGGCGGCTTTGCCATAGGTACAATGTATCTGCAGTGTAGGAAGACAGTCTTAAGGCAATCAGGACAGAGGATTTAAGGGGGGCAGATCTGGAGAGTGGTTAAGATGAATTTGTACAACTCAATCTCCATATTAAGAGAAGCTGAAGTAACAACAGTATAGGAATAAGTCTCAGACTCTGGTGATTGTGTGGTGAGATTAGGCAAGGGAGCCTAGACAGTTGCAATGACCAGCTGAAAGGCCTTAGCTAGCATCAGGTATTTTGTTTTCAGTCTTTTTTCATCTATCCCATGGTACACCTTGAAGGCCACTGCTAAGACTTCTGCGTGTGGAGTTAGAAGCTCCCTCTCTAGATTTTTAAGTTTGACCTCAATGTCAGGGAAACTCTGGGAGAAGAAATACCACTTTAAGGGCAGGCTTACAGAGATAGGCCAGGAGGCAAGTTGTCTAGACTTCCTCAGCATGTGCTCTAGCCTGGTCCCAGACTTGTCTGCACTCCTGGGGAGAAGGTTGTTGGTAAGAATCATAGAAAGTAAGGTGGTAACATTGGGTGATATATTAAAGTTGTTTACTAAAAATGGAAGAATTATTCGTATAGGATTCCAATCCTTTTCTATTTGAGAGCATTTGATTAATGAGTAGGGGATGTGTACCCTGACCAAGCCATCCACCCTGGCAACCTCCTGAACTCCTGCAAAGCCTCTGTGGCTGGTTTAGGATGGTAGGGAGAGGTAGAGGTGGTCTCACAGCAGCATGGGAGCAAGCAATGGAAGGACTAAGAGCTGCCATTGGCCTGAAAGTGGACACCTGAGAGGGTTGGCTTGGGAGCCTATTGCGGAGGATGGAGAAAGAGAGACTGAATAGGCCAGAGAGGGAGAGAAAGGACTGTGGGTTGAGGCTGCTGATATAGTAGAGGGATGCTCTGGTTTGGCCTTCATAACTAGGAGGAGTTGCTTTTTTCTTTGGTTGGCCTAAACCATGTGGTCACTTTTAATCAAAATGAGGGTGAAGTCAGATGGCAAAAGCCATCCTTTCCAAGCTAGCAAAAATGGCTGCCAGCCATGTGGCTGCTTCCATCCCAGGGGAGCAGGGGAGCAGGGGGAGCAGGGGAGCAGGGGAGCAGGGGAGCAGGGGGTGGGGAGCAGGGGGAGCAGGGGAGCAGGGGAGTAGGGGAGCAGGGGTGGGGAGCAGTGGAGCAGGGAGCAGGGGGTGGGGAGCAGGGGGAGCAGGGGAGCAGGGGGTGGGGAGCAGGGGAGCAGGGGAGCAGGGGAGCAGGGGAGCAGGGGAGCAGGGGAGCAGGGGAGCAGGGGAGCAGGGGGTGGGGAGCAGGGGAGCGGGGGTGGACAGCGGCTAAGATGGTGGCAAGTGTCATCTTTGAAACTGCCTTTGTGGTAATTGTTAACCATCAACCTCTTTGTTTTGAGTTTTAAGTTAGCCCTCCTGTTACACATTTTACTCATTTTTAACCATACCCAACATACTTACAAATATTGAGGTCCAGAAAGTTTACGTAACAGTGTTACAAAGATTCATAAGTTAGCAAATGTTTTAAAGAGTTAAACCCAAACCAAAAGGAGTATGGAATGAGTAGCAGCAATCCCCATGGGAAAAGTCTATCCTTTAGTCCTGTTTTGTTCTCCTTTCTCTGCCACATAGTCAGGCTGTCACATAGTCAGGCTGTCACATAGTCTGTCAGGCTGTCACATAGTCAGGCTGTCACATAGTCAGGTTGTCACATAGTCTGTCAGGCTGTCATATAGTCTGTCAGGCTGTCACATAGTCTGTCACATAGCCAGGCTGTCACATAGTCTGTCAGGCTGTCACATAGTCTGTCAGGCTGTCACATAGGCTGTCACATACTCAGGTGGCTTGCCTGTTATGAGACAGAGATTTTGGAAGAAACCTTTAAACAATCATGCTTGGGTTTAGAACAAGGGGAGCCATACCTGAACTCAGAGCCACTTTTTAACTGAAGTGAGACAGCATAAGGTAACAGTCTAATGCCCCTCATCCCTAAAAGATACCCGAATCCCTATAAAACTGAATCCAGTAAGCTAAGAGCAGAGAAGGCTTAGATATAGGAAAATTTGAGTCCTGACTACAGTAGGCTACAGGAATGTGAGCTGAGGGAAGCATCAGCATGTGAGGAGTCGAGCAGTGTGTGCAGGGTGTGTGCAAGCTGCTGCTGACCTATTCCTTTGCTTTCTCTCCCTCCTTCCAGGTCCCGGTCCTGGCTCCCTCTTTGTAACAAACTCAGAGATCCATTAACCATATCTTAAAAGACAGGACATTTACACGGTATTTGGAGGACATCAGAAAAAATAAACAGACAAACAAACAAACAACAAAAAACCAAACAGGGCTTGGAGCAGAAAAAAGAGGAAGCTTAAATATAGGGAACAGGAAATCTCTTTCCATTCCCCTGATTACTTGCAATATTTGTGAAGGTCCCAAATGATAATTGGGATCTAGGGTGGTGTTAGGCAAACATTTGTATTGATTATCTAAGGGGTATTGAGAACAAATTAGATAGCAAAAGTGAAAAGGTTTAGGGCCCTTCAGGTCAGGTGTCAGGTGCAGAGGCCGGAGGTTTTCTAAGAGGCATCCAAACGGGGAATGAGAGTTTATGGAAGACACTGTTCCCATGGATGAGAGAGAAAGAAAATGTCACTGTAGCCTGTAGTCAAGGGTACACCCAGGACTCAGGGAGGCCTGTAGGAAGACACAAACCACTCAGTGAGTCTTCATGGCACTCAACAGGGGTCAGGGGCTTAGCTAGGCTGAGCCCAAGGGGAGACTTGGGGCTTTTGTGGAGGCCAGAAGGCAAGAATGGGACTGGAGCTACAGGAGGGGTTCTCGTTTACTGGAAAGGGTCAGGAACAGGGTCACAAAAGCCAGGAGGGCCTAGAGGAACTGTGGAATTCATGATGACCAGAAGGTGAGGAAGAATATGGACAAGGACAGGAGGAGAAGGCAGGAAAGGGCACAATAGCACAGTTGGGACTAAGGAAAATGCAAGACCGCAGTCTGCAGGGAGGGTGTGGGGCAGGGACAGGCGAAGAGGGCCAGCCATAGCCTTAAAGATCATGTCTTGGGGTTACCTCTGCCTGAAGGGGAAATTTACCAAATTACCATTGGTGGATATGATGCCTATTGATTGGTGAGCCAGAAGGTAAGTCTGCCTCAGGAGCGCTAGAGGTGAGGGATAGGGTCCCAGTGAGGCTCAGACCCCGAGGTGGAGTGCAGGTGCCAGAAGAGCCTATCCAAGTCACTGAATCAATGTATGAGTCAAGGCTCTGAGGGGAAAAGTATCCTGGCAGTTGGGATCCAAGGAAGACCACAGTCACACCACACAGCAAAACTCATACAAGCATTTTATTGGGGAAAACACAGGAAAGTGTCTGCTTCTGCTTGAGAGAGAAGCAGAAGAGAACTGAGTGGGGGGCAGGCTTCATACAGGGTCTCTTGGGGGGTAGAGTTTTCCAGGGTAGAGATTGGTGGGATTTCAAGTCCTGCACTTGGGGCAAGCTCTGGGATTGGGGTGATTTTGATCTCAAGGATTGGTGGGATTTCAAGACCCAGAACTGAGCTCAGGCATTTCACACTAAAACAAGACCCACATACATGCACCTTTACATACATGTGCACTTATGTATGTGTGTCTTCTGAACTCTTCGTCAACCTGCTACAAACACTTTGGGGTTTGCTGTATTTGCATTTCTGTAATTCACTTCTGGAAAACAAAAGACACAAGAGAGAATATAAAAACCCTGATCTCCAATCAAAATTGGGAAGATACACTGAAAAGTCATTTTTAAAGAAGTCTTTAAGTAGCCAGGTATGATGGTATATTCCCATAATCCTAATATTCAGGAAGCTGAAACAGGTTAGAAGCCATAGATTGATAATTAGGCAATGTCAAAAAACACCCAAAGCAAAAAGTCTACAAGATAAGGATCTTGAGCCAAAACATAAAGAGCAACACATTTGCACTTGAGGGCACTGCTTTGTAGGTTCAGGACAGCTTCACCCAACTCATTTCACATAGCTAATGTCTGAAAGGCTAGGAGTCAGTCAGACAGATAGATTCCCAATAGATAGACTAATAGGGAACAGTCACAAATACACAGTAAAGATGGCAAATTCAAACATTTATCCTTACACTCCTGACTGGAAACAAAGGTCTAAAGCCTGGCAGGCATTTTCTTCCACAAGTACAGCCCTCGCTGCCCCTGCAGATGGATCTGCCCAAAAAGGTGAAGGCCTGATAAGGACATGTGTACCCTAAGGTTTAGGCCTACTATGATCACCTGCTGTCATTCAAACTGGCAACACTAAATTGGGGGATAATGACCCTTAAAACCCCAAGCCTTCAAGGAAAGAATGTATGTGAGGCTCCCCCCCCACCCTGCCCCCTGCTCTGCAGAGAATCTTGCTCTCTGTGTTTCTTCACTCCTAATGACAGCCTTTCTTCACTGGCTGATTCTGTCTGCCATGTCTGAGATTCTTCCTGCTTGACCTGCGCTTGAGATTTTTCCACCTTTTAATTCTTTAATTGGCAAGAAAACAAACCTGATCAAGTATGTAACTTCTACTAACCCCACATAGAAAAAGCAACTGCCCAAACCAGTCCAAAGCCCTGACTCACAAAACTGCAACATATGATAATAGATACTTTAAGCAACCCTGCTGCAAAACGGCATATTACTCAGTGGAGGACATCAGGGCAGTGCACAGACTCTACCTTTTCTCTTAATCAATCTGCAAGCTGTAACCATTTCATAGAAAATAGCTTTCAAAGTCTTATATTCACAGGTTTTTTTGGACAACAAAACTCCTTGGAGAGCATCACAAACACTTATAAATGTTAACAGAAATCTTTGTGCAGTCTAGTTTTCTTGATTCCAGCCATGTACAGATCTAAGCACACTGTCCTGAAGGTTTCCCTGGATGCTCTTGGTTGTTGGTGATGCCACAGTTCCATCTAGGTAAATGGCCTTGTTCCGGTATCATCACAATTATACTGCCTTCTTCTTTGCCCAGGTTCTGGTGGGCAAACCATCTTGTCTTGCTAAGAAGAATCTTTTTGTTTTTTCAGGGTTCCTCAATCTTAGAATACAGTATCCTTTGTTTTCTGTCATCAAGACTAGTTTCTTAATCTCTTGTTGAAATGCATCCCAGATGGCTTGCCTTACTGGTCTCTAAATATTGTATTCCTATATAACTACTAATTATGTCTGGGCTGAGATTCCTCACAGACACATCAGGTACACTGTAGAAACCGTTTTCCAATAAAAGTGCATTCTTGTGGTTCATATAATGCACAGATGAACACAGTACCCTTTGCTCTGAACCTTGGGCTGTTATACAGTATTAGCTACAAACCCATCTCTCAGGAATCAAACTGGGGAAGCTCTACATACTGAACATTTAAAATGTTAACTTTGAGAATAATTTGACATTCTGAAACCCCATTTTTTCCTACATTTCTATACTGAACTCGAAGTCGAAAATATCTACAGGGTGTAATAAAATATTCCAGAAATCTGTCACAGCATCATGTTGAATAACTGAGCATAAAAACTCACCCAGTTTTATGCATAAACTTAGTGTCAGGAGGAAGAAAAGTAATGAAACAGAGAGACACTGAAAACTTTAAGACATCGATAAAAGAAACTGAAGAGGACACAAATGAACAAAAACACATCCCATGTGTATAACTCTGGAGAATCAACATTGTTGAAGTGCCCATTTCTTGAAATACAATATGTCTGATACAATCACTATAGACATCCCAATGGCATTTTTCAAAGAGATGAGAAAGCCAATCCTAAAAATTAGATAGAAACATGAAAGAGCTAAAACTGTTAAGGTAATTATGAATAACAAAGGCTCAATAATGTTGGAATGTTGCGGTCATCACTCCATCTAGTTTAATGCGATATTGAAAAACCAGAGCATGCAAAGCAATATGGTGCTGCCATGAAAAGAGACACAAGGTAGGTTGGAACAAAACACAGAGCCAGGAAATGAAGCAAAATGTGTGGATGGAGAGGGAAGGGGAAAGGAAGGAAGAGGGAGAAGAGGAGGAAGGGAAGGGAAGGGAAGGGAGGAAGAGGAGGAAAAGGGGGAGGAGAGGGAAGAGGAAGAGAAGGGAGAGTAAGAAAATTACCCTAACAATAAAGCTTGCCTACCTACATACATTAGTTTTAGAATATTATAAACAATATCATTGTACCTGCCACCATGCATAGTGGCAGGTGCAGAGAGTAAGTGGATGTTCCACCCAGGTGGGCACGCTGCATCAGTAGTAGTACTGTGAGTCAGTGATGTTCCACCCAAGTGGGCACACTGCATGGTGGTAGTACTGTGAGTCAGTGATGTTCCACCCAAGTGGGCATGCTGCATAGTGGTAGTGCTATGAGTCAGTGGATGTTCTAAAATTATGACAATCTGAACAAAATGAAGCCCAGTCTTGTCTCTTACAGGATAGTTTATATTCTTGGAAATTCAGTGAGAAACCACCACTTTGTGCATCTAGGTGATTAGAAACCAACATTTTACTGCTGGAAGGTCTGAGAGGCTTGTTGAATATGATTTAAGACACTGAAAATTCATCAGAAATTTGTTAAGCACCCTGGAAAGAGGTACTATCTCCAATTTAGCACATAACACAGGCGTTTAAGAGCAAGGACTTTGGAGTGAATGCTTCTATGTAATGGGTTTTTTTTTTTATTTACTAATTTATTATCATAAGTGGGTGACTTAACTCTTAACCTAATGTGAATTTGACCCAGTACTTTAGGTTAGTATCTTCCCCTCCAAAAAAGTATGTATCGAAGTCCATTTTCCAGTATCTATTAGATAACCATATTTGGAGATAGAGTCTTTAGAAAGATAATCAAGTTAAAGGAAGCTCTCACACTAGGCTATAACACAAAATGACTAGGGTCCTTCCTCATAAAAAGGCAATCCTTGGGCCAGTGAGATGGCTCAATCTTTCAACCAGAGCTAGATATCTAGGGCCCACATGGTAGAAAGAAAGAACGATTTCAACAAATTGTCATGGAATTCACCCATGTGTGCCATGGCTCATGAACATACATATGATAAAAAAAATAAGCAAATAAATAAGTTTAATTAAGATAATAACAAATTTAAAAGGGGGAATTGGATTGTAGGTACTCAGACTAGGTAAACCCTGTGCAAGGATGAGAAAAGAGATAAGGGTGGTGCTTCCTCCAGCCAACCAATGCCAAAGATTGCCACAGAACCACCAAAGCAGGGAGACATGAAGAAGGACACCCTCTCACAGTCCTCAGAAGGACCCAAGACTCTAGATAACTGATTCTTGGACTTGTAAGTTCAAGAACTATAAAGCAATTAATTCATCCTCCTTAAGGCTCAGTTTTTTTTTTTTTTTTCAGTACTCAGTGGAACGGGATCCAGAACAGATTTGTGTACTAAGAAAGTTAGTTAGATAAAAAAGTTAGAAAGCTAGATTTTGATAAAGTTACAATATACAACTTTCATTTCTTCCATAAATCTTTGTCCTAAGACACGTTTTATATTTCTGGCTACCATGCTTTTCTTTTCCCCAGGAAGGCAAGTGATTTTATTGGATCTATGGAAGGTAGCTTCTTTAGAGAGAAGATACATTTTGATGCACTGTAGAGGCAAGAGAGAAGATACATTTTGATGCACTGTAGAGGCTTCGATGGGTGGCTTCAATTAGGACCTTCTGTAATATATAGAAAGCACCAATCACTGCCTGTGAAATATAACAAAGCAGCTAGAATGGGGCAAAGTATCTAAGGCTGAACGTGTCTGAGCTTGCTGTCCTTGGGTTGAGGGATTTTGAGGACAAGCCAGAGATGGTCTCACCTATACCATGCTACTCTGGTTGGACAGCTTCTTGGAAAGACTGAACACTAAAGCCGCCTTTGTCCTTGTCCCAGTGGGACTGGAGGGAAGATACTAGCCAGGCTGACATTGTACCAAGATGGAGGACACACTCTATTTTTGTCGAAAATGCCATAGCATGAAAGAATGAACAAGTCTGTTTATTCAAAGTCTTCATTATTTTTGAGTGAGGGGTGGGGTGCATAAATCAATTTCTTTACCACTGGAAGGGCAGAAGATAGCAGAGGATAAACACTGACTGCTTTGACCAGTGTCCTCATGAAGGAAGAAGGAAGACTATACAAACTTTATAGAGCCTACAAGACAGAGGACAGTGAGGTCATCTGAGGAGCATCTCCAGCCACAAAACTCAGTTATAAATGCCCAGTGGGGCAGCTGATCAGCCAAGAGTCAATGGGCCAGCAGCTGCCCGGAAGGAGGCATTTCCAGAGCTTATTAAGGGGAACGTGCTCCTTGAGGAAAAAAAGAAAGACCCTTTATGTCATGAGCATTTTTTTAAAAATGTGAAATGCAGATATATCTTCATGTATCCATAAATTCCCCTAATAATTTCCATTTCTTCCCATGGGCATTCATTAAGGAACTACCAGCTGACAAATGTTCCTCAAGACTCCAGGCTCTGGGAATGGGACAGTCACTAATGTACATACTTTTAGAGTCCCAGCTGCATGCAGAAACAGATGCTCACATGAAGGCCTCTGATGCAGCACAGTGTAGATGACAATCCCAATTACTTATAACTTGATCAATTAGTTGCTCAGAATGTCAGACAATTCCCTGGGGTGATTGCTTAAAGAGAACTGGAGCCATGAATGATTTCCACTCACGTGTCCAAGGCTATAGGCATACTTAAGAAAATGGGTTCAGGAAATTCTTCCAGATATTTTAGATAGTGCCACTGTAATGTGCTTCCTACTTTAGACAATACTACCTCCAAAGCCTCCACCCTCTCCTCTTCCCCTACATTATGCTCCTTGGCCCAAATCTTTCTCAGTAGGAGCATTGTGGAAATTTTGAAGAAGCATAAAAACAAAGGCTCTATCTGGATGTGGAATGACCTATACAAGGCACCATGCCGAGGAAGGAAGAGTCTGTAGTCAGCGGGTATTTTGCACAAAGGATATCTTTCCTGCTTTGTTCCACAGGATGACAGCTTTATCAGTGCTCTGCCAGTCTACAGCCTCAGTGACTTACCCATGTTCTTTTCTCTCAGGCTTCTTTTCACTCACTGTGGCATAATTACACAGAGCTAGAATCCTTTCATTTGATCATATTTGCTATTTAGGCATTCTCTATTGTCACTGAAAAAACACAGTGGTCTGAACTATGGTTCTAGTGCCAAAGAACTGGGGCATCTTGTCCTAGAGGGGTGCTCTCCAAAAGGTCATGATGACTGTGTGTCCTAAAGCCACATGATCAGGGAATGCCCTCCAAGGACAAGTGTCTTCTAAAGGTGGGTGAATTTTCTGTTTTTTTTCCAACAGCATTGACTTCAGTGCCCTCAAATACTGAGGACTGGAGGCCACAGTGCTGCTGATGCTCCACAATGCATGGACAGCCTCACAGAACAAAGTACTACTTGCAGATGTCAACACTGACAAGGTCCTGAATCTTTGAGCTGGAGTGTCCTTACATGGTCATTCCCCACTGAGTCCACATCCCTGCTGCCTTTTTCACTGTTATAAGAACAGGAGTCATATTAGATTAGGGTTTCACTTTATTGCCTCATTAAATCTTAATTGCCTCTTTAATGCCTTAAAACACAATCCCATTAGGAGTTATGGCTTCACTACATGATTTCTTGTCAAGATAATTCTGTCCATAGTACCAGGGAAAAGAGAAAAGAGAAATTACAGGGGGAAAAAATTTCATCTTAAGGGATTTTTCCATAGAAATTCTGTAAGTCAGTACTTTTCATGTGTCATTGTCCCAAATCATAGTTGTATGTCTCTCCAATTACAAAGAAGGCTAGAAATTTATTCTCCCATTTGATACCTATACACTCAGCTAAAGCTAATGAGCATCTGTTAGTAAGATGAAATGATAACCTCTTCTAATCCTCCACTTAGCATCCTTCCCATATGTAAACTTTCAGAGTCTTCACAGGGCCTGTAAGCTATGAGCATCTACTCTCTTATGGGATGTTAGCACCATAGATGCCAGGCCCAGCTCTAGGTCCTCTTTCTTTGAGAAGAGACTCACAGAACTGCACCCAGGAGAAAACACTTGGCTGTTTTTTCCCCTCACTGGTAGTTTTTAGTCCCAGCAAACTGACTCTATTCTGTCTTGCTTTGTCTTTAAAATTTCAGACAGTAATGAGAAAGGCTGTATGTGGATAGAACAGGATTAAAAGAATGCACATGCTGATGTCCCTTAAATTAACTTCATTTTCTGACAGGAAACCCTGGGAACTCTGCTTCAATTGACTAAGATTGACATGTAGTTCTTAAAAGTATGAAGCTTTGAAAATCATCCCTGGATAAAAGCTATTTATTGGAAACTATTATGCATGTGTACACTTTTAAAATGACTATAAATTAGAAATAGTAGAGTTTGTTTTAACATGTTGATTTAACATGTTAATGTTAACCAGTATATGCTCATACACTGATATAACACAGTTTTAATTTTTATATAAAGTTACATTTAATTTATGAAGCGTTAGTGATGAAAACAGGGCCATCATCCACGTCATCTGTGAATTTTCTCCCAAACACAGTTTTACTGTTCAGCCAGAATGGACAGAACAGGTAATGAACTGAAAAATGGTGACACCTTACCCTCTCCAGCATGTGCCAAAGCAAGGCGACTTACCGTTCTTCTTGTAGAACATAATTTCTCCTTTGAACTCTATCTTCTCCTCCAAGGATTTTTCTATCTGAAGCATCAGTTGCTCGTTGGTCTCCACACCAAACAAAAACTTGCAACTGCAGCTCTTCTGCATGACTTCAGTTCGTGCAAACCCAGCCAGCTCACAGAAGCCATCGGAACAGTAGACTATGGGGAACCCCTTTGCCACTTGGGCATTGGCCAGGATGAAGTTGCTATCTGGAGGAAACAAGAAGACATTCAGCCACTTAAAGCTCTTCTTTAGGCCATAATTTCAGGCATGTGCTCAGGTCATGGTGCTAAAGATGGTGTTCTGCCCTGCCTTGAAAGAGTCCCAGACTTGGATGAGCAGTGCTGGCTAGGCTCTGACTTGGCCAATGTGCCCATCAGCCTGCCCCAAGCCACTCACCTTCTGTGTGCCTCTGAGAGTGGCTCCTGCCATGAGCTGCCTGAGCAAGTTGACCTCTGAACCCATTGTTTTTTGGATCTCAAAAGCAGACCCTGAGGCATGAATTTAAGTGTGAGTCATGTCTGCGGGAGGTGATTCCAGGTTGTGACAAGAGGAACTTTTAGAGATGAACTTTGAAGGACGAACAACATATTTATAGGAAAAAGTGATACATGCTAGAGCTTGACTTCAAAACAAGGCATCTCCAATGCTTGCCAATTGATTACCAGGATTTAGGGTAAAGTATAAACAGTTTATAAACACATTCATTCATTCACACAAGAAACAAATGTTATACACTGACCATAAGTATCTGAAGTGGAGACTTTAAATATAATAAAACTGAAAATGAAAAGAATTATGAATAAGAAGTTAAATTAAAAAGTAAGATTCATTATAATATCCTGTTACATGGAATTAATGTCTCAAATACAAATATATAAACATACATACATATACCAAATATGAAATGTTAATATATATGTACATACATACATATTTGCACACATATACATACAGACATACACATGTTAATATAACATCTAGAATCTGTGCTTGTCTCTAGAGAGAGTAACTTTGTGCACAGAAGAGTGCACCTGTATTTTACCATATACTCTACTGTGTACCCATTGGATTTATAAAAAATTCTTTATATATTGTCTACTTTGAAACACCATGTTTCAAAGAGATTTGCAGCAGGCAGCTGTCTATCATGCCAATAGAAAGGAGGTTCTGTGGCAACTTCTTGATGGCCAGTGGGATAAACTCGGAACATCCAGGCCATTGTGTCCCTATCTCTTCATAAGCATCCCAGAACAGTTCACTGTCAGCTTTGCTTCAGGCAGTCCTGGTCTAAGAGTATAATTCATAGTAACAGTATTTATATCTTGCCTTGGCTTCCTTGGTTCATCCATTCCCAAGTCAGAATCTCCCTCTTAGAGTCAGAGCTGGATAACAACATTTGGAGACTTTTGAATCACATATTCTTTGGAAGCCACCAGAGTGAATTAGATTATCCTAGACTGAGAATTCTCTCACATTTAACAGTATCATTTATTGACCATTAAATGTTGGACATTGTCCAAGGTGTGAATGAATAAATTGCATGTGACCCTGTCCTTAGGATAACATGCTTCTGGCTGTGTGGAATTCGTAGCTCAGTCTACAGGAGGTAAGTTACAGAATCGCTAAGCCCAAGGGCTTTGCTTCACTTTCTGACCTTGGTATGCTCCCCTCTCTTCTTTAAAATTTGATTAAGTGATTGCTTAGAAAACATAAAAGCAGAGCTTGGCTTAGTTGTCAAACATCCTGAAGGAGCTTTAATGTCATTTTATGTTACTTTATAAGTGATTTTTTTCAATAAATCTCTGACACATATTCATTGACTTTCTGAAGGCAATGCCAGGAGATACAGTTCTACCCTTCAGTAAGTACTAGGGCAAAGGACAGCTTGGGAGAAATGTGTGAATAAGAATAGTGTATGATATGGTTTTAAGATACTATAATTTAGCCGGGCGGTGGTGGCGCACGCCTTTAATCCCAGCACTCGGGAGGCAGAGCCAGGCGGATCTCTGTGAGTTCGAGGCCAGCCTGGGCTACCAAGTGAGTTCCAGGAAAGGCGCAAAGCTACACAGAGAAACCCTGTCTCGGAAAAAAAAAAAAAAAAAAAAAAAAAAAGATACTATAATTTAATTAAAGAAATGTATGACTATAAATATTAACTTAATGCCATGCTAAGCTCTGAATCAGTCGTACATAGTTAATAATTATCACTAGAGTTAGGAATGTAAACATCCCAGGCTTTGAAAATGGTTAGCCTGGAATAAGACAAAAACAGACAAAGATGACATGTGAGAAGCACTGGCGTGGAACACATGCCTACATGTACAAGTGTCGGTGGGCGAAAGAGGAAACAGGAACGGAGCTGGAGAATGAAGCCATAGTTTCTCTTGCAGCCAAGTTTGCCCACTACTTCAATATATAATTGCATTTCAGTTCAATACATCAGCAGCTTTGCTGTGTTTGTCTGGCCAAACTTTCTCTGTCTTTCTTTTCTCCTAGAGACTTGTGATTCAGGTGCTTCTTATATATGATCTGTATATACATTCTTTTTTTTTTTTTTTTTTTTTTTTTGGTTTTTTTGAGACAAGGTTTCTCTGTGTAGCTTTGCGCCTTTCCTGGAACTCACTTGGTAGCCCAGGCTGGCCTCAAACTCACAGAGATCCGCCTGCCTCTGCCTCCCGAGTGCTGGGATTAAAGGCGTGCGCCACCACCGCCTGGCACATTCTTTAAAAGTAAAGCAAAAGTCCTTCAACCTAAGGTTATTACACTCACTCATTATTATTACTAAACCACATTTCTTCTTAATGACCTTAACTTGTGCTTTCTCTTTACTGTGTTTTGTGACTTTTGTCTTTACAACTTTTAAAATTGCGAAACATATCTAAAATTGTATTTTTTTTTTAAAAAGTTAACAACTGCTAATTTTGGTTAACTATAAAAACATCTCCTTGTTTATACATTATGCTATGTTTTCTTTCTCACTGAAATAAGAAACTCACCTGAATGTTTATGATGATAATCTTTATTTTCATTGCCTACTTGCTTATTATTTGTTATCCCTTATGCAACATTGCTCATGTTTCTCTTCTGTTGCTGAGATAAATCACTTTGACCAAAATCAGTTTGGAGAGGAAAGGGTTTATTTGGCTTACACTTCCAGGTCATAATCTGTCATTGAGGTATATCAAGGCAGGAACTGAAGCAGAAACCATGGGAGACCATAACATGCTGGTTGACTTTCTGGCTCATGCTTAGCTAGGGATGGTGCTGCCTTAAGTGAGCTGGCCTTCCGATATCAATGAACAATGAACAAAGACAGTCCCCCATTGGCCAATCTGATAAAGAAAATCCCTCAATTAAGGATTGCGCTTTCAAATAGATGAATCTAGGCTGTCATGTTGGCAACTGAAGCCAACTAGGACAAACATATCATCCTTTTCCTCATTTTAAGGTATATGCAATATTATTTTGCTCCCCATATCTTTTAATGGCATACTCTTTAAATTAATTCTCATAGTATCTTTGCAACTGTTTGCAAATATAAGAAAAGAAGAACAGTGCTACAGAGTTCTAATGAGCGGAAAAAGATGAAGTATTATCAAGCCATTGGATCTGTGTGTTTCAATTAGGATTATAGTGTATTTGAGTAGCTAATTCTTCCTGCAAATATGCCACAAAACAAAACAAAGGAATATACTTAGTCTTCTCTGTTTATATTTAGCACTTGTCTTCAATATATAATTGCATTTCAATTCCGAAGAGAATTTGTGGCTGTCTGTGCTTTGGAAAGCTTAGTGTACTGGCCACATGAATGGTCCTTCTGTTTGGAAAGTGTCATTCCTTCATCCTGCTATCTACTCAGAAACATATGCCTTTCTAAATATCAATCCCGGAATTCCCAAAGAAGAAAGATGGCATTTACTTTAGAATTATGTAAAACAAAGCCAGGGCCGTAGTGATTAGGAACTCATCACTGCCATACTACTATGTGTACTTATGCTCAGGGTATTTAACTTTTCAAGGAATCAATTATGCACATGTGATATGCATCTGAATGTCACAACACTATTCTCTACTGGTTTTAGGTCATCATTTTGTGTGTTTCTGGTTTGAAAGTGACAGTAAATCACAGGACACATGTACATGCCAGGCAGTTGGCTACAGCTCTGTTTCCTGGCAGAAAGCATTCATAGAGCAGCAGGTAGAATCCAGTGTTTGCTAAACACCCAGGACATTTGGTCTGACCTTCGAAGCACAACACTACTTCCCTGCTACGCCCACAGCTGTGACACCTGTGTAGCTGTAGCAAAGCTTGAAAGCTTGCCGCTGTACTAGAGTCTGGCAGCTAAAGGGCTGAGGTTGAAGCTTCCTGGAGTGAGACCTCAGGCAGTTTCCCCACGTCCAACGGTCGTCATGCGGCCTGAGGATCTCAGGGCGACAGTCCTTGTTTGCACTAATCATGCTTTTTCTCTGTATGTCTTTTCTGTGTCGGGGGGAATGAATCATGAAGGAAAGAAACAACTTTGGAGTGATTTGCCTTTCATGGAAAGGCTAGCCAGGACTAGAAAGCCTTGGTGCCTTTATAGTAAGGAAGAAAGTCAACAGATCATAGAAAATATGAAGCCAGACCTAAGGTATTGGTATAGAAAGGTATATGACAATTAGAAAGATAGATGAGTGTATAAATGAAATTATACAAAAAGTATATGGAGGGTGAGTTAAGCCTTGGCTGGTAAAAGTCTGGGTCTCACAGATGTGGTCTTTGGCGCGAGACAGATTTCACAAAATTCTGAGATCATGCCCTTAAGCAACAACCCCCATGAACTCCAAGCTGCAGAAGTGATACACAGAAATAGATATTAAAGTGCTTTGCTATTGTCTACACAGAAATAGATATTGATATATTTTTGCTATTGTCTTTTGCTGATTCTATGGAATTGTAAAAGTTTGCTGATTCTGAGTAATTGTAAAAATTAACAGTCTGATGTAATCCCCTGCCAAGTTCCTTGATTGTAAAAGAATATAAGCACTGGTTTTACAGAAGTAAATCTACAGCAGCACATCAACACATTGTGTGTCTGTCTGTCATTTCCTCGCCGATTCCTGACTTCTCCTCGAGCCTTCTCCCTGGTTCTCCCACAGTGGTGGTCTCCCTCTGGGTGGTCTGCGGCACTTCCCCACTCAAAGAAAGATCGGCAATTCTTTGTTCCCAACTGAAAAAGGAATGTAGAGGACTAGAAGTTGGAAAGCAGAGAAGGCAAGCATTGCGTGGACTTGTCATGGAGTTGCTCCACTTTAAGGTCCTAAAAATTAGTTATGGTAAGCTTCCATTCCCCACCCAAGACTAAAGATCAGAATTAAATATGTGTGGATGTGTGGTTCATTATTTTTACAACATCATGAATTTTTACTGAAAAGAAGCCGTTTTCTGTCCACCAGGTATAATGAGTAATCATTTGTCTTTTTCCATTTTTTGGTGTGTGTGTGTGTGTGTGTGTGTGTGTGTGTGTGTGTGTGTGTGTGTTGCATATTTTCATGTGAAGGGGTCCATGTGTATGGGTGTATACAGCCATCTGTGTGCACTGAAGTGGAGATCTGAGACTGATATTGGGAATCCTCCTCCAGTGTTTTTCCACATTATTCACTGAGGCAATGTCTCAAAGTCGCTGATATGGCTATTCTCTCTAGACAACTTTCTCTAGGAATCCCTTGGCTCCTCCTTCAGAAGCTGGAATTGCAGGCTAGTTGCCAGAGCCATGAAGCACTTACATTGTTTCTGGGGGTCCAAACTCCCTTTCTCATACTTGAGCAAATAATAACTACTGAGCATCTTCCAAACTGAAATGAATAAACTGCTGAAAACTTTGTTTTCTTCTCCCAGGTTCTGAACCCAAAGCCCTTTTTTGAAGACATCATCTATTGGTGATATCACCTACTTCAGTCTTTCAGTTGCCTCTGTCATATCCTCCAGAAAGTCAATATTTCCAAACTATGGGAGCCACTTGCTTCTTTGCTCCAAAATACTTTGCATAGATGAACTACACAGTCTCACAGGAGGCAGACAAATATTGTTGCTATGCAAATGATCTGGTTTCCAATCTCGTTCACTTCCCTTGTATATCAGAATGCTTCTAAAATGTTCTGGCTGAAAAATACCTTCCTTATGGCAAAAGCCAGTAAGTGTGTATTCCAAGGGACTCAGAACTATTGTCTTAAGCTCAATCAATACTGTTTAGGAATCTTATATTAAAAGTTCATCAGAATTTTGCACTATATTCTTTAATATATTTGTGCTCATTAAAAGGTTTTTAACTTCATTTTCATATGTCCCTGCCAATGTTTAAGGTCAACTGAAACTTCAGGAGGAAGAGGCACTGGTTGGTTTTATATCTCTTTCTAAATATTGTTTGGTTTAACGCAGCCTAACCTAGGCTGGAGAGTTACAAGTCTAGGTAGAACATAGCATGTTCAAGGAGTTTAGGCAGATCCATCAAACTTTCCCTATAGCTTCAAATATTTAAAGATAATAACAGCGGCACTTAATGCAATGATTACTCAAATGCACACCACAGAGCCAGTCAAAGCAACAGAATCATTGATAGATGCTGATGTCATTAAGGGGAATCTGTATATCCTTAATGCTTTTTACCAAGACATTCAGGCTTTAATTGTCCAAATCTTTATCTCTGACTCATGCCTTTGATGATGGTTATCTTTTAAAGCTAAACCTTGTGTGTAATCCTCCAGTACTTGTATTAACATAACTTGCAGAGGAGGAAGATGGACAGGTTCAAATCCTTTAGCCCTCATTTTCCTGTAAAGGCCAACAAGCAAACACAGGCATTTAACTTTCTTTCCTGAGTTGTCAGCATGTTTCATGAGTTACCCTGTGTAGATGCTTTGATGCTTCACATTGATTGCCATCTTGACAGGGTCTAAGTTCATCTTGAAAAGAAATCTCTGGGTGTGTCAATCAGGGTTTTCTAGATTAGGTTACATGAGGTGGGCATGCCCACCTTAAATATTGGGGCATCATTCCATGGGATGGGTTTAATAAGATTATCTTAAAAAAGAGAACTAGCTAAACAGCACTTAGAGGTGTGCTATGACCACCTCACTCTCCCATGGCCATGCCTTCCCTGTTCTGATAGAATTCCTTTGTAATTATAAACAAAAAAAGCCTTTCCTTTCTTAAGCTTTGGGTCAAGTATTTCATCATAGCAACAAGGAAGGTAACTGCCACAGTGGTTCAGCTGGTAGCATGCTCTTCCAGTATGCAGAAAGCCCTGGGTTCAAAGTCCAGTGCTGCATAAAACAGGACATTATGATGCGTGCATGCCTTTAATTTTACCATTCAGGAGGTCAGAAATTTGAGGTGATTCTTAGCTACACAGTTAGTTGGAGGTCAACCTGGGCTACATAAGACTGTCTCAAGTAGGAAAAAAAAAATAAAAATAATTAGCCTTGTATAAGAGTTCAATCAAGGCAGATTGTGTGTCCCTGGTGACAGTGAACATAGTTATCTCTGTGGACCACTTCGCTGTTGGATACAGAATATTAATGTCTATGACGTTAGAAAATTGCAATCATCTTTGCACTTTGCGTTTCTTCGGGGGGGGGGTTGAGTGTGGCCTTTCCAAGCATAATGATACAGGCCTCAGGTCAAAGTTCTCAGGATAGCCTCTGCTTAAATCTAGAAGTTACTTACATTGGAGGGTTTTTCTAGTATTATTTTTAAAAAGCAGATGAGAAGTTTATAATGTGTGTGTGTGTGTGTGTGTGTGTGTGTGTGTGTGTGTGTGTAGAGGGGGTTCTCACAGTCCTTAAACTTTATTTGCTCCCCACTGTCATTTTCCACAATGTCATATTGCTGGCTTTCATCACTCATTTATAATTTGATATTTAAAACTACTATTATTCCAGAAAGACCAATATTAGAAGAAAACTCTGAAATATCACAGCTAGAGCTTGAGTGCTGAGATGGAGTGGAAAGCAGAAATTATATTTGTCTATGAGAATACATTGCTCCCTTCTTTCCAACAAACAGTCAAATACAAAAATGCCCTCCATAGGCTACCCTCATGAGTAGCATCCTGAGCTGACACCTTCAAGAAATTCAGAATCTATAGCCTTGTCCTTACTGAAAAACAAAATATTGTATACATAAGACATTTGAGACACTCCTTCAGAATAACATCAGAAACAGCTGCCAAGAACCTAGTGGCTGGCCAGAGAGATGGACCAGTGGGTAAAAGCACTTGACACAAACCTAATGACTTCAGTTTGATCCTCAGAATCCACATAAAAGTGGAAGGAGACAACTGACTCCACAGAGTGGTTCTCTGATCTACACACACACACACACACACACACACACACACACACACACACACACAAATTAATAACAATATATTGCTCATTTTTTCTCTGGTTTTGTTTCATAATTAAACTTTTGAACAAAATGGTATATTCAATCATCTGCTCACTTTTCTAAAATTGTTTTTACTATTTATATTCTGCCATGTGGGTGTACACTTGAAGTAATAGGGGCTGGGATAATTCATTTATAAATATAATCACAATTATAATAAATTATCAGCATATAGAATCTATGCAACGAACATATGTGGAATAAATGAATGAAAGAAACTTAAATTACACTAGTCTCTATGAAAGAAGAACAATTTAGAGTGCAAAGCTTTTGTCTGAATCTCTATTTTATTGTTAATCACAAATCAAGTATAATAGGCTTTTTCTTTTTAAATAAGATCATGGAGCTAGAGAATTGGCTTAGATTAAGAGCACTGGATGCTCTTGGAGAGGACCTTGCTTGGTTCCCAGCACCCACAAGGACTCCAATGGCGAAATTAGTTAGTGTATGGTACTTTATTAGATAGACATACAGTCAGATCATATAAAAATTAAATAATAAATAAGATCAGAAATACCCTGTACAACTCATTTTGTGCCCATACCTTTCCTCTTACATACTGATTTCAGAAAACTCTTTGGCAAGAAAGAACACAGCTTTATTTTCTTTCAGAAAAAAATAGTGAGTGGCTAGAGAGTTGGCTCATTGGTTAAGAGCACTGGCTGTTCTTTCAGAGGACCCAGATTTGAGTCCCACCACCTACACGATGGCTTGTAACCTCCTTTAACTCCAGCTCCATGGTATACGATGCCCTCTTCTGCCCTCTGTGAGCACTACACTCACATATGCATACCCACACAGACACATGTACACATAATTACAAAATAATAAAAATAAATCTTAAAAAATTAAAAAAGTAAGAGAAAAAAGATTGATCATAATAAGAAAGCTAAATAATGGTAAACAAGGCTCTGTCTTCTGTATGTATGAAGTTGCCAGGCACTGCTATTCTACCATGTGGGTATGAATTAACCATTCTAGCATCACTGAGGGTTTGTCGGGGTTCTAAATGGGCTAATTGTGATTTGAGCACCCCTCACAGTTTGAAGTCTTGGGCTCCAGAGGATGGTGCTGTTCTGAGAAATTGTGAAGCTCAGCAAGGTAGGTCCTAGTGGCGGAGACAGGCTGTTAGAGATGGCTTATAATCTGACTTGGTTTCAACCCAAGCTGCCTGCTCCTAACTGGCTATAATGTAAACATGCTACCTGCAAGCTTCCACTGCCACAGACAAAGCCATTACTGTCTCCATGCCTTTCCCACCATGATAGACTGTACCCGTGGAATCTGTAACCTAGAATAAATCCTTTGTCCTCTTATATTTTTGCTGCCAAACATTTTGTCCCAGTGATGAAAGAATTTATTCGTCTACTTTGGAGCTCTCTAGTATAGGCTGCTGCTCCTGAGACCTGCCTGAGTCAGGGCAGACCAACCTGTTGCAATTACAGGAAGACTAGCACAAGGTAAACATCTGTATTGCATGCATTACTCCTGTGCTTTTATATCTGCACACCTTGCCCTTCCCTGTTGAAGAGCACCATGAGAAAGCCCAACTTATTCTCTCCTTATACAAAGGCAGAGAAGGAGAAAGTTGTCTCACAACTGGATGATGTACAAACATCAGCTCCCCCAGTTCAGACAAGGTGAAGATGGAGAGTTGGAGTAAAATTGATGGGCCACGTTGTTCAACGAACAAGTCTCATTCAGGGTAATTTTTTTTTGTTCCTTTAAATAAATATAAATCATCAACTATGTAGCTAACTGATTTAAATTTTACACCTTTGTAAAATTTACTTAGGAGTTTACCTAAAAATACAGTTAAGACCACTTACATAATTATATTTTTGCTGTGAAAACCAAGTGTGTTTTTCTTCTTCTTATTTATTCTACTGAAAACAAGTTAAATGGAATATAGCAAATGAAACCAGTGAACTACTGAATACCCATATTCTTCAAATATTTAATTTAACTCATCCCTCGGTCCTCATGCAACACAATCAAGCTCTTGCTGGCAATTATGTTTAATTCAACAAGTATTACCTTTTAATTTTAAAAATACTGGGGACAGACTCCTTATTTCAAATACTGGTAGAGATAAAAAGTGATTAATTTGCCATATGCTTGTTAGTTATTTAACTTATTTTGTACTTACAAAGGACTTTAAATATAAATTTGTGCAGCCCACATTTACAAACAAGGGTTCAAAGCACACTTGAAGATTGGCTTTTTTCTCATTTGAGTTTCGATTGTATTCTGCAGAACTAATGATATTCAAATGATTTTCCTATCTTGGCAGCATTTTCCAGAGCTGCATCTGTCCACTGCGAGTCTTTTCTGGTTCACGGTGCTCATGTTAGCTAAACGGGAAAGACGGTGACTTTACAAAACATAGTTGTAGCAGGAAGCATGGGTCTACACTAATTTGGTAATTACAGATATTCGACAGCTGTGATAAAGGTCTGTCATCTACTACAGTTACAACAAAAGCAGAGAAAGTGCCAAACTCTGATGAAGGGGAAGCCTGAAGGAAACAGGTCTGGAGGACTTCATGAGAAGGAGGAAGTAAGAAGAAAATCACCTCTACTAAATAAGCCCCCAGAGGTGAGTGCTAATTCCACACTGATGAAATGAGGTGGAGTGGGAGGCACCAAGTCAATCAAACAGACAAGGGAGAAGCAGCTAGCAGCCACTATTCAATAAGCAGCTGTGTAAACAAGGCACCCTGGGCAGCAGAATGCATTCTGAACTTCTGGCCTTCCAATAGTATCTCAAGGTGTCTTTATAGACAAAGGGGCCTTGGCTCAGACAAGTTCAATAGCCTAACAACAGTAAATAGCAAGTTAAACTATCTTTGTGGGTATAATGTCTCGAGTTAAGCAGGTGACAGCTACATGGGAACTAAGTCAGATCCAACAAGGAGTTCCTTGTCACCAAGTCCAGTGTCCAAGTATGACATTCACCCTTATCCAGTGCAGCAGCTCTGGTTCCTTTCTTTTACTTGTACTTCCCAGGCTTTAACTCATGTCTGCTAATCCAAACTTTTCAAGCCTGGGCCTGGGACCATCCACTGAAACAAGACAATTTAGATGATGCCCATGCCACAAAAACTAAGACTATAGAGGCAAGAGAGATAGCTCAATGAGTATAGGCACTGGCTGCTCTTACAGAGGACCTTGGTTCAGTTCCCAGCACCCACATGGTGGCTGACAAACCTTATAGCTCCAGTTCCAGAAACCTGATGTCCTCTTTTGGTTTCTGTGAACTCCTGTACCCATATGATGCACATACATACACACAAACATACATACATACATACATACATACATACATACAGATAAAACACTCATACACATAAAATAAAAATAAGTAAGTCTAAAAGGACTGATTAAGACCATGGAAGTAGAAAGATGGCTGAGCAGTTAAGAATGCTTGCCACTCTTGCACAGGACCTGAGTTCAGTTCTCACCTGACCACTAACTCCAGCTCCAGGGGAAACAATGGCCTCCTCTCACTTTGTTTTTTTTCCTTCCAGACAGGGTTTCTCTGTGTAGCTTTGCGCCTGTCCTGGAACTCATTCTGTAGCCCAGGCTGTCCTTGAACTCACAGAGATCTGCCTGCCTCTGCCTCCTGAGTGCTGGGATTAAAGGCGTGCGCCACCACCGCCTGGCATCCTCCTCTCACTTCTACCTGCACCTGGGCTCACGTGCACATAGCTACACACAGACATACAAACATTCACATACTTAAAAGTAAAAACATATTTCCTTTTGCTAAAAGTTAAAACTATCTACTCCAAGGGGAAATGATCAGGGCATATTCCTTAGTCCCACCTGGAAGAGGACACCATCTTGGCAGAGGTATCTTCTGGATTTTTAAAGCTTGAAGGTATTGCCTTCTGAATAATAGTTCTTTGATTTTAATGGTTTTCTTTGCTTCCTAGAAAGACTTTTAATAATTAACCACAGTTATTAATTAATTTATTAGTTAATTAATAAATAACCACAGTTCCCAGAACTATACAAGTTCAAAGTCTGGGAGGATCACCAAGTCAAGCCGCCATCTTCATCCCCTCTGTATGGCTCCACAGTGTGCTTGCCAAGCCTATGCCTGAGTCAGTGTGTTCCCTGCTATATGCTGATGGGTGATCACCCAGCCTATATCTGCGCTTGGTCCTATTACCAAGAATGATATTTGCAAAGAAAATCATGCCTGCCACTCTCCGATTTAAATTCTGAAAGGTTTTCTGTTGCACTCAGAATGAGACCCATACTCTCTGCATCATATCCTACAGTATTGCCTAAGACTTCTCTGGCAGATCAATTGCACTTGATCATGTTCTCAGCTCTGACCAGGCTCAATGCCTTTGCCCATGCAGTTCCTTGCTGTGGGATATCTTTCTGTGTGCTGTGAATATGTATTGCTCTGATTGGTTGACAAATAAAGCTGCAAGGCAGCTTGGAGGCAGGCAGGAAATCCAAGCAGATATACAGAGAGAAGAAAGGAGAAGAGAGAGATGCCAGCCACAGCCAAAGGACAGTGAGATGCCAGCACACCAGTAATGCCATGGCTACATGGCAACATATAGATTTAGAGAAATGGGTTGATTTAAGATGAAAGAGCTAAGTAGCAAGCGGCTAAAGCCACGGGCCATATAGATTGTAAATAATATAAACCTCTGTTTGTTTACTTGGGTCCATGTGGCTGTGGGACCTTGGTTGAGAGAGATTTGTCTGGACCGTGGGGGACTAGGTAGGACCCGAAAAACTTCTGGCTACATTTGGCTGTCCAATGTGGAGCAAGGAGTTTCCACCCAAAAGCTGAGTGAATTTTAAAAGGGGTTCTAAAATGGAGCCAAGAGCAGCTTCCTAGTTATGTCTCTCAGACAAGCTGTGAGCTACAGTATGGCGGGTTCACAGCATGTGGGCTTGACCTATAGCATGGTGGATTCCTGCTGCAGTACACAGAGCTATCTCTAGTGCACTGCATGGTGGATTTAGCTTTTGCTAGTAAAGACAAAAAAAAAAAAAAAAAAAAAAAAAAAGAAAAAGAAAAAAAAGATTTCTGGGCTACATGCTCCTTGATAGAGACATAGACCTACTGCCTCCCAGAGTTGTTGGAAACCATGGCTCCCAGAGCTGGCAGTGAATTACCTCCACCATGTTGGGAAGCTGAGGTGGGTGGAGCCAGCAGCCAAGGCTGCCTTTTCAGTCCTAGACATGCTGCAATTTAAAGCAATAGATTCACAAAAAGATAGATTCAGATGGAATAAACCTCTAAATGGTTTACATTATGTCTAAAAATGCATGTAGGCTTGGAAGAGAAAGGAAAAGGAGGATAGACAGTTGTATAAAAGAAATAGTTTTAAAAAATAAAGTCTTTAAAGAGATAGTAAAAGTAATATAAAAAAAAGCCACGTAAAGATGGATATCGCACACTGAGTCTGGATATATATATATATATATATATATATATATATATATATATATTATCTTGACTTCAAAATTTGTGTCTAAGGATACAATGCTTTGGAAAAGAGGTTCTGCTTTTGTTTCCACAGAAGATGAGAACCTATGGATTGCTTCCAAGCTAATATGGTTTGATCAAGGAAGAACCCCTGAGAGGTCCTCAGATGTTCCAACATCCAGAACAGCTTCAAGGCAACTGGCTCAGATAATGCAGCATCACAGATTACTCCAGTAAGGACCTGAACATAATTTTTAATTTTTTCAGGATCCCCATAAGATTGCCAGTGCCTCCAGTAAGCAGTAGTAGTATGAGAAACTATACCCAAATTTCCAAAATATTGTTAATGTTTATTTATATTTAAAGGGAGTTTATTATAAATGCAATCTCTTTCTAAAGAAGAAAAGGGGATATTATAGATATGATAGGATGAAAGGGTAGATTATTGAATCTAATTTTAAAGAACAACAACTTGTTTAAAATGTTTTACATTGCTATGGATTTTAGTTTATTGATACAAATTTGAAGTTAATTTTATTATACTGTATGTATATTTCTACTCTTGTTTAAGGTATTATGTTTATGCAACTCATTTAAAATTCTAATGTATAATTAAGAAATACAGATTAATAATTAGTCATCTATGATAACCACACTTATAGCTATATTAGTTAAGTTTCCTAGGTATACACAACTATATTTCTATTAGGTAGGTAATCTTCAAACACTTCAAAGACATACAGAATATTGCATTTAAAATGTTTCAAAAACTTGGACTTTCTGGACAGTGAGACACGTCTGCTCCTGGCAGCACCAATTTACTTCAATGAAGATGATGGGCATCAAAGAGACTCCATATGGAGTTTGCTTTCTTTATAGCAAAAGTTAGTCATTTGGGCAAGAAACTGCTCTTGCCTGGACTGCTTGACAGTATGTTATATAAACTGGGCATGCAGGACCCATGGAAAAATGACCACTAAATTTTCCTAAAACAAGATGAGATGGTCCTTCGGATTTCTGCTTCACAGAGGAGACTGACAAACATTGAACAAGGGACCGTGGGGCTGAGTAGGACCTGAGAAATCTTTCAACTACAGTTCCCCAATTTCTTTTCCACATTTTGAGTTTCTAGTTAACTGTAAACTTCTAGCATATTGAAACTTTCAATCATCACCTGATATAATCAGGAGCTGCTTCTGTTATTCTATTACATTACAACTTCTTTTCATTAATATTGAGTAATTGCATGTAGCTCTCACATTTCATCAACAAAAACTTTTTTCTGCAACAGATGGAGACTATTACAGAGAGCGACAATTGGTCAAAGTGCCGAGAATAAATGATGCTGGAGTGTCCTGTCCCAGTTGGTACAAAGTAAGGCTCAGAGAAACTCAAGGAAAGGGAGGGGAAAATGTTCTAAGACCCAGAGGGCCAGGAGGTCTGTTGCTGGAATGTGTCTTCTAGACGTGATAGGGAAGCTGCACCCGTGAAATATCATCAATATAGCTACCTAAAAAAGATCTACATAATGAAAATGTGGATGTGGGTGATGTCACAAGGTCCCACGCCCAGATGAAGAACTAGAGGCAATCGATGGCTTTTGAAAGAAAGAGAACTGTTTTTTCTAGGGATGAGACTACTGATAGGTTATCTAGTCCCAAGTGGTCAGTACTAAACACATGTACATAAAGGCAGTACTAAAGGGACTCAGCGGGTGTTATATTTACATATGTGTGTATATATGTAGCAATAACAATTAAAGAAGATGTAGTGGGTAGCTGGCCCAGCTTTGACCTAAAAGTACCACCCCCATTGAGGCTTCGGTAACTGTCATGACTACAAGGCAGAGCCGAGGGAGGACCCCTGAAAACCCAAGATCCAGATGGGCTGGCTCTCTTGGTGCCTGGACCCTGGGCACTGGAGGTAGACCAAGCAGAGTTCTCCAGAGAATACCACCAGACTGCGCCACACCTTTCCTAGACCCTGTTACCTATCCCTTCACTTGTAAGTTACCTCACAAAATAAACCTCCCTTTTAACTATGTGGAGTTGCCTTAATATTTTAACCAATAAGAAGAGGTCATGAATTTGAGGGAGGGAGAAGGGAGGGTTTGGAAGGGAAGAGGGAGGAGTGAAATGATGTAAATACAGCTTTCCTGAATAAAATTCTCAAAAAGCTGAAAGGTTTAAATTAAAAAGAAATAAAAGTAAAGTAAAAACTTGAGTACTACAATCTAATTAATTAGTATTTTAGTTATTTACAATGTATTATTATATGCTCACAAATAAGACCACTATACACAAAACAATAAATATTCATTCAACGGTATGATTTCTAGGGAAGTGATCCCTCTTATTTTATATCCTACCATCAGACACATTTTTGTATGTGTTTTTTCTACCTGAATATTAGTGCAAACTCTCTGTGTGTCTGTCTGTCTGTCTCTGTTTCTGTCTTTCCCCTCTTTCTCCTCTTCTCTCTCTCTCTCTCTCTCTCTCTCTCTCTCTCTCTCTCTCTCTCTCTCTCTTGTGCGCGCGCACACACACACACACACACACACATTTTCCAAAGGGAATATTGCCCATTCTACACCTGTACTTTATTTTAACACCAGGGAAGCCACTCACTCTGCAGCTTACAGGATCATGGGGAAGGTCATTTCTGATGATGATTAGATTTTAGATTAGGCATAATTTAGACCTAAGTCATGAATATATGTATTTCATGAAAATGAAATATACCTGGTGCTCGTTTTCTATCTGTAGAGACACCTAGTCTTTACTTAAAATCTACTGCAGCTGGATTTCAGCTCATTTGTGGATAGATAGATAGATAGATAGATAGATAGATAGATAGATGGATAAATAGGTAGATAGATAGATAGAGGCTGTGTGATGATGCCTAAGCCACTTAAGCTGCTACTCTTCTCTGGGTCTTACTTATAAAGAAGAATTGGATCATATGATCCTTAAGATTTTTTCTATCTAGGGTATGGGGATGTGCAGGCACTAACTAAAGCCTAATGTTATAATAAATGACATGAAAACACTGCACCCAGTTTAAATCATGGAAGAAGGGGAGGGGGAAATGGGAGGATAAAGGAGAGGATGAATGAGGGATGAAGGAAGGCAAACAAAAAAGAAGCAAAGGCAGCATACAGACAGACAAACAGGGGAAGAAGGAAGGAAGACAGGGAGGCCAGAAGAAAAGGATGGATGGCTCATGAAATTAAAGGAAATGTAAATCACATGAAAACAAATGCTGTGAAGGCAAAAGTCATGAAGAACTAAGAATGATTCTCAAGAATTTAAATGATTTTCAGTAAAATATTTTCTGGCAGGGTAACAATTGAGGGAAGATACAAGGGGAATGATGGGGTGTTACATGCACAGAAGAGTTTCCAGGCAGATCAAACAAAGGTGAATTAACCTGAGGTAGGAGATGCTTGATATATTTGTGGAATAGCAAGACAGGACAGGATGACTGAACAAGGGAAAGGTTGGTGTGTGTGTGTGTGTGTGTGTGTGTGTGTGTGTGTGTGTGTGTGTTCAGAAATCATGCACAGTAAGGAAGACACATCCATACCATTCTCCATAGAATTCAAAGAGCTCTGGATTTGACTTTGCATAACAGAGGTTCTGGGTAGTAGAGTGACTGTTGACTCTGACAGGACTTCTCTCTTGTTCTATTGAGATCTAAAGTACCAAGGGCATGAGACATTGGGATGGCCAGACTGAGCCCATCAGAGTAGTCTACAGACAAAAGCGATGCTTATGAACTACCAAACCTGGATCATGGTGGGAGTGGTCAGATCTGAGACTGTAGAAGTGGCAGCTGAGGATTTGCATTGCTGTGGGACAGGACTACAGTGGGTGATTTAGGAATTTAGGCATGAGGTCACACACTGCTCATGGCTTACAAAATAGAGAGACAGAGGCATATTTTGTGAGATTAAAAAGGAAGATCTGCAAGTTTGGAGGATTTCAAGAGCTACATCTTATATATACCAAGAAGCTTATTAAGAGGAGACAAAGAAGTAGGAAGTTGAATAAATTATTCTGAGGGTTAAGGGTAATAACTGTGCAGGTGATATAAATGTGGAGTTAGGAGCTAGCAAGATGTGCCAGCAGGTAGAAGCACTTGCTTGGATTGAACCTGAGCTCAGTCCCTAGAACACACATGGTAGAAGGAGAGAATCAACTCCCACAAGTTACCTTCCGAGCTCCATGTGAGCATGGACAAACACACACACAATAAACAGACATGCATACATAAATAAATGTAATTTTAAAAACAAATAAATAAATGTGGAGTTAGCAAGTAGATGGCTTAAGGAGTGAGACAAACCGAAGAGAAATAATATCCAAGTTCTAGAGTCAAGGGACTCAGAGATTAGAG
The DNA here is from genome assembly GCF_004664715.2 of Peromyscus leucopus. Lineage (NCBI taxonomy): Eukaryota > Metazoa > Chordata > Mammalia > Rodentia > Cricetidae > Peromyscus > Peromyscus leucopus. The sequence goes on from NC_051084.1 coordinate 70,346,069, forward strand.
ATGATAAAATTCAGAAGAAGCTATCAACTAGGAATAAGAACAAATGGCCAAGGAAGTCGAAGAGAATCAAGGAGACCCTGAAACCAGTGTTTCTAGGTAAATACTAAGCATATTTAACTCTAAATGTGATTTGCAAGATAGACTTTTCAATAAATCAATATACTATTCTGTTTGAGTTGAAATACCAGAGAAGCTCCTGTTGTCTCATTGTACACGTGCAAAAAAAAAAAAAAAAAAAAAAAAAGAATACTGTGAGATGTCAGCAAGCTTCCTGCCTGCCCTGACTCTGCTTTGCTGAGCTATAGACATGGCTCAGAAGTCAAGTGGATACTGGAGAACCCACCAGCCTTTCAAGTAGAAGGCTAAAGGCCTGGAGTTGAAATGAATTTACTTCTATCTCAAGTGTTTACTTTAATTCTCAAACCAATATAGCCACATTATGAAGTACTAAGTAACCAGAAAAAACATACATATGTGAATACATTATAATCACACTATATGTATCATGTATGTGTTACCACCATTCTACTTTTCTCCTATTGATAAAAAATATTACATTAGTTTCTATGACTTTTTTCTTTTCATTTTAGAAAATTGTCATCACAGCATGTTTATAATGGAGAAACTAATTTTTTTTAACTTGCTACCATCTGACCAGCTTAGTAAGTCTTCACAAGGAGACATTTGACTAAGTCAGTTTGAATATACCCAGTGAGGTATTTTACTTCAAATTGAAGAGAAGCTTGATAAAGCAAATGCTGCTATCATTCAGGCCAGGGAGGTTTTTCACTTTTCTGACCCATTATTTCTGCTTTGGAATATAATTACTGTATCCAGAGCTGTGCCAGTCATCTTGAGACCTTGAGGTGACTTGCCTGGATATGGCAAGACCAATGAATGGAGAAGAAAAGCTTGGATTTTTGATGATGCAGTTGAACCAATGCCAGAAAAAAAAACATATAGTCAGAGATTTTATTAGGTAAGAAATACAAATCCTATTAGCCTAAACCACTGTTATCTGAGTTCTCTGGTATTTGACATTGAAAGCACTCCTAAAAGAAAAATAAAATAGCATGAGTATGTTCCAATTTATTACTGCTTTCATAACTGTGGTGATAATAGTCAATATCCAGAGTTGCCTATTCTGGGAGTAACAAAGGCACCCTGGGAACTTTCTAGGTTTGTTTCAAGTGTTCATTAAAATTAAAGCTTGCAATTTCGTACATCTGGTGAAATGAAAAAAACTGTCATTGAGGTTGGAGTGTGAAATGTCACACTTGGTTCCAAATGCTGGTGCTCTTTGGGGAGATTGTAGAACTTTTGATACTTGTGACCAAGCCAACAGAAGTGAGGGGTCTTTTTCCCTTTTGGTCTGTGTGGTGGAGTTGTGGGTATGCATGTGGATACAGGTGTATGCATACTCACGGTGCATGTGCTGCATGTGGATACAGGTGCATGCATACTCACGGTGCATGTGCAGGTCAGAGGCTGATGTTGGGTGTCTTCCTGGATTGCTTGTTTATTGAGACAGAGTCCATTAGTTGAACCCAGAGCTCACTAATACAGGTAGTCTAGCGAGCCTTCTCGCTCCTGGGATCCGCTGTTTTCACCTTCCGAGGGCTAGACTTAGAGGACGACCACTATGCCCACCTGGCATTTAAATCAGTGCTGGTGTCTTCATATTTGGGGGACTAGTGATTTATCAACTGAGCCACCTCTGCCTGAGAGGTCTTGACAGTTATATCTACCCCCATTTCAGGCCTGAGCTCCCTCATTCCAGCTTGAGCTGTATGGTTCTTGACCCACCAAGATGTGATGCTACCTCCATGACATCTGTCATGTCTTCCCCCACGATGATGATCTGACACTGTCAGTCAAAACAAATCCTCCTTTTTTCAGTTACATCTCTGAGAAAAGTAACTAATGCAAAACGTTAGCCAGATTCTACAATTGGCAACAATAATCCATCAAAGGAAGGGTCCTCTAGAATATAAGAAGATAATGTTTTCCCACAATGTTTTCTCTGTTTTGTTGTACTCAGATGTTAAGGACAGGGAGGTGAGGTGACTGGTTCTTGTGCCCCCATAAAGGCTTTTCTGACACTATTATTCAGCTAAGATTAGAAAATAAGATTTGTTCCTTCAGCATGTGATTATTAAATCACAAAAAAGATACCATTTATTTCCTTGATCCAGATAAAAGGTAGCTGATGCAGGGTCACATGTTTGAAGCACTTACATAAAAAGTATGAGCCAGTACTGTTCTAACTTTGTTTAGAAACTGAAGCAGGCCTAAGACAGACAAACAATGGGAAACATGGGACTAGGTAAAGGGCTCCATGGTGGAGGTGCTGACTATGCACTGGAGTCTGGATCTCCAGATGTGAGTAAATACAAGTGGGTTCAGAAGGTGGAGATAATCCCTGAAGCAAGCTGGGTAGTGGAATAGCCTTATCACTGAGCTCTCCTTCAACTGAAAGTTACTGCTTCAGTGAACAAAGTGGAGAACAGCTATAGAAGATTCAATGTCAACCTTGAGCCTTCACAAGCATAAACACATATGCCATACACCTGCACACACACACACCAACATGTACCCACACACGTAAATGTACATACTTACATATGTACATCTTTATATACAAGTATGCATACTTGCATTTATAGTACACACACACACACACACACACACACACACACACACACAAAAGAACAAGATAAAAGAAAGATAAAAGGCATTCAATCTTTTGATGAATATAATTCTATCTAGTGGTAAAACTGCTTTAAAAGCCATAAACTACCTTAAGTTTGGTGATAAGAAGATGGCTGCCAGCACAGATCCACCAGAAAAGGCATTACCTGGATGAGTATTAACCAAGCCTAGAATGGTCTAAGGCTATTTAAAAAAAAAAAGCCATACGAAGGACAATGTCACATTTTTGATGTGTATCCTACAACCCAGTTCTGAATTTTGGAGATCTTTATTTCTTAACATGCCCTAAAATTTAATTGCTAAGTGCCTATGATGGTTAGTTCTTGTCAATCTGAACCTGATACAAACTGGGAAATAGATATCTCAGCTGAGGAAATACTCCATCAGATTAGCCTGTGGGCCAGTGTGGGGCATTTTCTTGATTAATGATTGATTTGGGAGGACTCAGCCTACTGTGGGCGGTGTCATCCCTAGACAAGTATGCCTGGATTATAACAAAGCAGGTTGAGCGAGCCATGGAGAGTAAGCCAGTTAGCAGCACTCCTCCATGGCCACTGCATCAGTTCTTGTCCTCAAGTTCCTGACTTAAAAGCTTGCCTTGGCTTTCCACGATGACTGACTCACAGTTGAGAGGGAAGTGTAAACCAAAGAAACCCTAACCCTCCCCAAGTTGGTTTTGGCCATGATGCTTACCACAGCAACAGGAAGTAAAGTAGAAAATTATCCCATTGTAAAATTGATTAGATGTGTGAAAATCATATACTTATGGGCAATAGTAACCATATTTCTTCCTACCCAAACACACGTTTGACTTGAAAATTGCTTTGAAATAACAGGTGGGCACAAACAGATTCATTCTTACTCTGAGACCCTGACTGTACTAGATTCTATTGTGAGTTCCCCACGGTCCACAGAATTTACTCTAGCAAAGCTGATATGGTAATTGCTTATGTTTCTTTGTCTTCCTTGTACTAGCTCCAAGTTAAATCTAGATAAGACAAGCTTTTCATCACCGCAATATACAGGGCCATAATTATCTATTTATATTTTCTTGTGTATAGATTCCTATTAATTACTGAACTCAGTGAGTGAATCGCTGTCCAGTAGATGTGTCTGCCATGGTAGCCTCTAGTAATCAGGTCAGCTTTTCTTGTATTAATATGAAGGGACAGCTTTTAGAAGTCACCTGTGATGGTTAGTTCTAATTATCAACTTGACACAACCTAGAATCACCTGAAGAGGAATTTTCAGTGATGGATTACCAATATTAGGTTTTCCTATGAACATGATCATGGACTCTTATCTTGACTAAATTAATCAAGGTATGAAGAGCCATCTAATATAGGTGGTACTTCTCCCTGACCAGGGGCTCTATAGATTGTAGACTAGAACTGCAGAGTGATCACTGGACACTAACATGCATACACCAATTCATCACTCTTAGCTCTTGACTATAGACAGAATGTGACCAGTTGCTTCAAGTTTCTTCTGCCTTGATATTCCCACCATGGACTGTAACCTGCAATTCTCGGCCTGCTGAGCCCTTTCTCCCTCGGCTGCTTTGGTTAGGGTATTTTATTACAGCAACAGTAACCAAAACTAAGATGCTACTAGGACTTTTAAAGGGAAGCAAATCAAAATGGCCACATATATCAAACAAGTCCTATCCTGAACAAGAGTGCACCTAAAGGTCTGATGAGAACAGAATTAGAGCCTGAAACCAGATCTGAGTTTTGCGCTCAAATATTGGACCATGCCTCCTACATGAAGAATGCTGTCGTTTAATCCCCCAAAAGGGTTAGCAATGCTGAGAAGGTTTGCCTAAAAATCTAAAGACTCTTAGCTGCTCACCATCCAAAGGTACTTCCTGGACTTCAATGCCAGTCCTGTTTCCAGGGGGTTTCTGCCTATTTTCAAAATCGTAATAGACTCTTAGAAAATCTGGTCTGCACTTGGCTACATAGTATGATGTTGTTTAACTGGCCATGAAAGCCACATTTATATACTGATTCTTGTATCACTATATGTAGCACATATAAAAATTAAAATATCAATAAATCAAATGACTGCCACAGAAATTACACTAAGACAAATTAAAATGATGAAATAGGCTCAATCAAACTTTAAAACCAGTCAGTTTTTTGAAAACTGCATATATACGTACTGTACATAGGATATCAGGGATAGGTATTGACATTTTTGTTTAAAATTAATAAATTGGGCTTCTATTACTTTCCTTAGATATTCCACGTTGCCATGATCTGTATAGATGTGTTAATGGAAAGCACACTGTTCTAAGGCTATAATTTGAATGAACAATTGTATTCATTGTCCCACCTTAAATTTATAACTCATTTGTTGCTAGATCCTAGAAATCTAAACACTAAAGTACTCCAAACTCTGAAGCATTCTGATCAGCAACAGTGAGATCAAATTAGTTCAGATAATGAAATACTTCAGAGGTTAGAGCCATTCATTTGTCAATGACAACTTCTAAAATCTGAGAAATAAAAAACAAAAATGTGAAGCCGGGCGGTGGTGGCGCACGCCTTTAATCCCAGCACTTGGGAGGCAGAGGTAGGCGGATCTCTGTGAGTTCCAGGCCAGCCTGGGCTACCAAGTGAGTTCCAGGGAAGGCACAAAGCTACACAGAGAAACCCTGTCTTGAAAAACCAAAAACCAACAAAAATGTGAAACATTGCAAGTAAGAGATATTCAACTGATAACACTCTTGGTATATAAGAAACAGTTCTAACTTATTTTATAAAAATCAGAAATTACAGTTTTCTTCAGTCAGTCCTTTCGTATAGGTTGAACTTGAACCAGCTTTCTCTTGCACACCTACTCACAAAAGCACACACCAGAGTTTCCTGTTCACCCTATTTCATTTTCAGGAAAAAAAAAAGAGCAAAAAGAAACAACAAAAATTAAAAAAAAAAAAATGTCACTGGAAAGATACATGAGCAGAAGTTAGGCCTGCCGTACATGTATGTGGCAGCTGTGCTCTGGAGAGCTGCACATCCCACTTACCAAAGACAGCCAGATGAAGAGTTTTGAGACCTGAACCTTGCATGAAGTTCCTGCCAGCCCTAGGTCCCCCTGGTTACTTCAGGAAAGTGATGAATGGAAAACTCCCTATGGGTAGCCTGGAACCACCTCTGTGCTATAAATATTCACACATCACCACAGGTCTAGGGCTGTGCTATCTAATGTACTTGCCTTTTTCTCACCTCTCATCCCCTTCTACACGTGTATTACCAAGATTTATGACGTGAGCTTTAAAAACTTACCTAACTATAAGGTCCTATTGCAATGTTTTATGAAGTGAATGTGTATCTATGTTCCAAATGAGCATAATCAAGTCAGTATCTCATGCCTTTTATACTCCTTCTCCTTACATAAGCTATAAGAAAATCCATTCATTTGATATTTTTCTCACTTAATACACACTAACACAAAAGATGACTGCCATTATTCATGCATAAAACATTGAAGATAGTAACAGAACCAATATCCAGATACCTAACATGAAGAATACATATTATTCAGACTTCCATGTTTGCTTCTAACTCGATAAGGTTACAGATAGCTGGCATGCCTCCCTCAAATCTAGTTTTTCTCTCTTTCCTCAGCAAAGTTGCATAGATGCTCTAGACACACACATCATTTGTAGTAGGCATGTATCCAACTTCCCATTGTTCTTATATTTGTATCACATTTGAATATAAGTAGCATATAGAAGTGCATCATGTATTCATGAAATTTATATAAATTGCATCATTCTTTTTGGGTTATTCTGAAACGTGTTTCCACTGGTGGTAAATTTTGTTTCTTGTATGAATTCTTATTGGTAACTATATACTAAACTGTTCTATTTCAACTACTTAGATGTAAATATACACTACAATTTGTCCAGTCTTTTATAGAGATCCTCCCTCCCTCCCTTCCTTCTTTCCTCTTCTCTCTTCTTCTTCCTATTTGATTATTTAAAAACAACTCTCTTAGGTAGCTTTAATTGTCAACTTGACTCAGCCTAAATTCACTGAGAAGGAAGTCTCAGTTGAGGGGTTGCCTAGATCAAACTGGCCTATGGGCCTACCTTTGGGGGATTTCTTGATTGTTGATGCAGAAGAAGGCAGACTGCTGTGTATAATGCCATTCTCTGGGGTTGTGGTTTAGGTCTGTATAAGAAAGCTAACTAAACATGAGCCAGTGGGTAAGCAAGGAAGCATCATTCCCCCATGTTCTCTGCTTCAAGTTTGAGTTCCATTCCTAGCTATCCCTCATGATGGACTGTAGCTTGTAAGCTGAAATAAACCTTTTATTTCCCTAAATTACTTTTGGTCATGGTATTTATTACAATAACAATAAAACTAGAACCTAAACAAAGCAACAGAGTGCAGATACAGAAGAAGCAGAATATCTTGAGGGTTGTGAGTACCTTATAGCTTATAAACCATTGTAATTTATGAACTATTTTTCTGAGAATTCTAATTTTTCTACAAATAGTTAACAAATGTCCCCTTAGCCTTCAAACAGGCTACTTATTTCACTTGTGATTACATCCTGAAGTTGGTCCCTATGAAGTGTGCTGACAGCAGCAATAATACCAAATTACAGCTGCTTTTGACGCTACCAAGAGTCAGTAGTACTGGACAAAGATGCAGCCATTGAGAGAGGAAGTCAGTTTATATAAGGAGAAGGAATATAAAAGGCATGAGATACAAGGCTAAGAAACAAATTGAACTTTAAATCAAAGCACAAGAAAATGGCAGATTCTGTAGACAAAGGAGCTACTTAGGCTGACCCATGAAAACTACTTCCTGTTGATCAAATATCAGCAAGGCATCAAAATAAGATTGGTCCTCATGTTCTCTGGATTTTACATCAGCTGGCATGGTACTGCAGTGAAGAACTGTTTTTGAACCTACCGATTCCAAACATGTATGGATCAGGCAGGTCATGCATCTGTGCATTTCACAAAGGGACTGATAAATCATCTGGTAAAGGATGATGACTACCCAAAGAGGACTGCTTTTTTATTGATCTGTTAAACCTGTTTCTAAGTTTCACAATAGCACTTCATAGGCTACTAGACTTTCTTAAATTCTGTGTGAGCCTGAGTAATTGAAGCATAAACTGAAGTGGGTAGGGAAATTATAGTCCAGGCCTCCGTGATGAATGGAAACTACTCTGGCAAATTGAACCTTTGGTTTGTCCGTAACTCTAATCCTTTGACATCAAACATCCCTTTGATGAAGCTGCTGAAATATTGTCTGCTACAGATTCTAAATGAAGGATATGTCTGGAGGGAAATAAAACCCAGAGTCAGATTATCTTCTTGGCAACCAACTTGGCTACCAAGTCACATTAAAACATTTTCAAACTATTGATTGAAGTAAATTAACATCAAAGGTGTGTTTTGTTTGCTAATCATTCAGGTACCTTGCTATGGACAATGTATTTTCTAAAAAAAAAAAGAACATTGTACCATTAATTCCTCACAAGTTTTCCTTGCTAAAAATATATTTCAATTATGTTAGAGCAACACATGTCTCAAGTGTACAGTTCAAAGAGTTTCAGAAGCTATGTCACATAGTCTGGAGTCAGGTGTTACAAATCCTCTTTGGAGTCAGGTCTGGACTCCTTGTAATTAATTTGATATGTTGATGTAATATTTCAGGCAGTATTGTGCTTAGCTAGCAAGGGCTAACTATGGGATGTGTTTCTAGGAAAAAAGGAATGTTTGCAAATAAAAATGAAACCTTTTGATGGAAAGGCAGCTCGGAGAATGGGCCATTTGCCTAATCAGTTCCTAAACAGGAATTACTTCAAGGGTGGGTCCCCCAGATTACAACCAGTAACTACTCAGCATTTTGCTGTTGAATACTTTCAATCTACAAAAGAATACCTTGGGACAGAGGGAGACAAGCTATTATGACTCTTGTAGGCTGGCCCAATAAGAAAGGGTTATTTAAATAAGAGTCAGATTACAAAGTACCATTTCATGGCTCCAGGGAAGCAGCCACCATCTCTCTTTTCAAGAAGCTAAATTTGCTGTTACTTTAAACCATTCTTATTCTGAACATAGTAAAAAGTACTAAATAAATTGAAAAATGCCTGGAATAGCTCACACCAATTGAGGAAGCCCCATTCCTGCCACCCCAAACCCCACCTCTCAGAGAAATTGCCAAAAGTCCAGGTCCACCCAGATTGTAGAGAACACATCATTGCTCTCCACCTACAGCTCACCCTACTCCTCCCCCTCCAAACCTCACTCTCTCAGAGAATCGACTAAAAGCCCAGCTCTGGGCAGGGGTCCAAGACTCTGCCCAAAAGCTTACCATAGCATGAACCTACCTTGGGACATGTCATCACCCTACAGGGATTTTAAACCACCCCCTTTAGAATGGCCATGTGATTTTTCTCCTGCTTTCTTTCCTGAGAATCCCCTTTAAGTACTTTGCTCAGATTAAACCTGGTCCTATACTTTTTAATTTGGCTAGATTTGGCTTACTGTGTTGGTGGAGAGACTTAATATTGGGGTACTGAAACATTTCACAGTTGATCAGTTATTATATGATATAAACAACCAAATAATTTTATTTCATCTTTCTTACCTTTTAAGAGAAGTTGCAGATTATCTATAATTTGCAACAAAGGGAATTCTCAGATAATCAAAGTACTGTCCTTACCCTGAAAGCTGCATGGCAAGGGTGGGGGAGGTGTCAGCATAAGAAAAAAAGGAAATACAATGAGATTGGAAGATGAATACTTCAGACATTTAAAAATTACAATTTCTCACTTTCATTTGATTTATATTTCCTCTATGAGCACCAGCTCATTTTTCAATCCACATTACTGACAGCAAAGCAGCTCACACTCTGGACATCCTAAACTTTGTTAGCTGTTTTCTTACGCTCGTGTGTTCAGGTTCTTCACTTAAAACTCTTTCATTCTCATCCTTGTCATAACGGAGAACATCTTTCATGTTTGTCTTAAAGCAAATTCTACATGTTGGAAGCTTGGGTTCAGAGAGAAAGGACATTCCTAAAGCTCTTGGTACATGTTACAAAACAGCCTTCTCAAGTATAAAAGCACTGTGGCAAAATACATGGCCCTCAGGAGCTGAGTCACCTACCAGACACACAACGCACACAGAGAAGCCTTCACATCCACCTTGATTTCTTCAAAATTTGCAAGTTTTCTGGATTTTTTTACAGATATCTGCAAGTTTTACAGATAATCTTTTTACACTGGAGAAGAATTAATACATATTTCCATTACATATGCAGAGATAATAATAATTGTTTTTCCATTTAAAACAATGGAAGCACTGGTCACGGTTCTGAGGAGACTAAGTGCCAGCTCTAAACGGACATCTTTGTCAGTTTCCTTCCCACCCCCTACCGAGACTCAGAGAAGATCATGGAAGACAGAAAGAATGTGAGAGTTGGAGATTATAGAGAAGAGCTGGGAAATGCTGTCTTCTGGGCTTGACAGCAATAGTGGTTATCTGTTATGGAATATTATTTTAAGATGTGTCACATTTGTTTATGCTCTAGAACATCTGCTTAATGATGCAAAATTGTGTTGCATTCTTTTATGTTGCATTTGTTTAACTCTGTAAAGCTGTGTTCCTTTGCCTGTCCCAAACACCCAATTGGTCTAATAAAGAGCTGAACGGCCAATAGCTGGGCAGGAGAAAGGATAGGTGGGGCTGGCAGTCAGAGAGAATAAATAAGAGAAGAAATCTTGGATAAAAGTGTAGCATGAATCTTAACAGGTCTTATTAATAAAATCAAACCTGAGGCCAGTTATTAGGATGAATGCTGGAAGATCAGAGAAGCAGAACAAACCACAGCCACCTCACCTTGCCAGTTCCTCAGCTGATCCTCTTTCCTCAGATTGGAAGCCTCTCTGTCCTCATCCAGAATGAATCTCAGCTCAAAAGCCTAAAAGCTTAACCAGCTCTAGTTCCTGGTTTTTACGCCTTATATACCTTTCAGCTTTCTGCCATCACTTCCTGGGATTAAAGGCATGAGTCACCATGCCTGGCTGTTTCCAGTGTGGCTTTAAACTCACAGAAATCCAGATGGATCTCTCTCTGCCTTAGGAATGCTAGGATTAAAGGCATGTGCTACCACTGCCTAACCTCTATGTTTAATATTGTGGCTGTTCTGTTCTCTGACCCCAGATAAGTTTATTAAGGTGCACAATGTATTGGGGAACACAATATCACCACATAAAGGAATGAGAAAAGGAGGAGAAAAGTATGTGAGGGGCCACCACCAGCCCCATAACCAGACACAGACTAAAAAGGAAAGAAAAGATATACAGAAATAGAGAAAGGTAAAAGCCCAGAGGCAAAAGATAGATGGAATAATTTAAGGTAAGAAAATCTGGTTAGAAATAAGCTATGCTAAGGCTAGGCATTTATAAGAAAGAATAAGCCCCTGTGTGATTATTTCAGAGCTGGGTGGTGGGACCCCCAAAAGAGCGAAAGAGGAAAGAGTTAAAAAAAAAAAAAAAAAAAAAAAACAGTTACCCTGCACAATACTGGCACAAGATCAAGCCAGTAAATTTCTGATAAAAATGGGGGAGGGGATCTTGAGGCTTCACCCTTTACGGAGCAGCTATCACTCACAGATGATGAATGCTGGGGCAGACGGAATAAGTTTTGAGGTAGGTCTTCCATGCTCTGGTGGATGGTCTTACACCCATGCACATATTGGTACACTAATTAGACTTATTGGATTATCAATAGTAATAATCATAATGATGTGACATTTGGAGAGAGAAAGTATGGAACAGGTATATGTTGGAGGGGGATATGAAGAGTGAATGTGATCTTATTTCATAGTATATATGTATGGAATTTTCAAAAATATGGGAAAAACTCAGATTGATGGGTATAAAAAAATGATCTGAGAAAAAGAAGGCCATTTTTGGTATCATGTAGCTAATGACATAACTTTTATTTTCCTCATGACTTATCACAGCTGCTAAAGTCATGATGCTTTAGGAAGTCATCATGGCATACCTCTGACCCCTCTCTTCATGAATTAAGGTTCTCAGTAGCATGAAAGGTACACTGATTATTTAAACATCTACGTAAACCTTTATAAGTATAAAATTAAGACAACTACCAAACAAAATAAAAATTAGTCATACAATCAGAAACTGTGAACGTCACCACTCCAACCATACAAAGCTTATGAGTGATACTTTTCGATAATCTCAGTTAGTAAGCTATATTATTCCTGGTAAACATGTTTAAATATTGTTTTTTAAGATGAGAGTCAGTGAGGGTGGCAACCTCTTTCTCAACTACTTTCCTACTGCATAGTTACCTTGCTCAGAGCGATGACCTAAAATCTGATAGAAACAGCCAGGAAGGATTTATTTTGGTTTGGGCATCAGTAGTGTTCATCTGTAGGTGCTTAGCCCCATGTGTTTGGGCAGAAATTTTGACTGGAAATATGTGGTTTCAGAGGATAGCTCACATTAGAGTGCACAGGTTGTAGAGAAAGATGATACAGGGGAAGTATTCATGTCAAGATAGCACAAAAGAATATATCCCAAGCAATCCTGCTTTCTCTAACTCAACCTCCCCTCCCCTTACTGTTGAGCCATTCTTTATGTGAGAGCTCTTCTTCTCAGGCCATCTCTGGAAATGCCTTCAACAGACACCCAGAAGTGACCTCTCTAATCTAGGTGATTCTTGATACAATGATGTTAACAGTCCAAGTAACATGTCTACCTTTGAAAACTAATAAACAACGGAAAAAAGATTTAAAGTCTATAATGAACAATATTTTTTTTTAAATCACATTATCCAACTCATGAGGTTTTAAGCAAGTTTACAACTGGTATTACAAATGCCTTTAAAGGTCTTACTAGATGCATATTTGGTAGTGTATGTTTTACTTTTAAAGTTTCCTTTGAGCTACTCCCCTAAAGTGCATAGCACAGATCAAGTGTCTAATACAATCTTGTTCGTATTGAAACTCTTCCAGCTTCTCTCGCATACATTACTTACTGAACCACTAGCCCTTTTATTCATAACTTTCCAGTGAACATTCTGGCTTTTATCTATTTTGTAAAACAACCTGATAAATCCAAATAAACACAAGTGACCAAACTATGTTGGTGCTACAACTAATGAATAAACTTGCATTTTATTTGTCAACAGGGATACTTTTCATCCTAGTGAGATACTGAGCTAACAAGGGTGTGAGGAAAACACCAATCATGTTTTCCCATAATGCCCCATACCTTTTATTTCATGGTTTGTTGATCTGCTCCTAAAATTCCACGTATGTGCCACTGTCGTCCAAAAGGCTCTGTATGTTTGTACATTCATTTTAGAACACCCACGTCATGTAAAATATCCTGAAAATTCTAATGACTTTTGATATGGGCACAGCGTGAGATGGTGAATAAAGGTCAATCAAAGGTCATTCAGAACTGAGGTCAATCAAGTTTTCTGCAGAAGAGCAGACATTATATTTGTCTGTCTGTGTTTGTTTCAGATGAGGCCTCAACAGGTCTTGAATCACTGTGCTTAATCCATTCTCCTGCCTCAGTTTCCAAAGCAGCTTGGACTCTAGGTGTGCACTGCTATATCTGGCTTTAGAGGCTAAATATTTTAAGATATCACAGAATATCTTTATTGACATCCAGCTGTTATATCGTGGCATAAGCCACAGAAAATATGCAAGGGTAAAACATTAAAATATATCAAACAAGTGTTCCATCATCCTTCTTTCCTTTTTAACTATTAATGTTTTTAGCTTGTTTGTTCAAATGAAGAGAATGAATTGGATGGTGCTTGTGGGATCACATGGCACTATTCTAGGGTCATGCTGAATTACCCTTTAGTGGTGAAGTGATCCCGAAAAAAAAAAAATGGATCTCCTCTCTGCTCAGGAGTCCACACAGGAAAGAAAACGTACAGAACACTCCCAATTAACATGCAGTCCCAACAAGGAATCCTGAAAGAGCACAGCATTGCACATGGGAAATACACACAATGGACACTCATTTCCCATCTAAATGTCTTTCTTTCTATAACCATTGATATTGTTTATTTGTGTGTGTGTGTGTGTGTGTGTGTGTGTGTGTGTGTGTGTGTGTGAAGGTCAAAGGATAGCCTGCAGGAATCAATTCTTTCCTTCCACCATGTAGGTCCCAAGGCTTGAATGCAGGTAATTCAGGCTTGGCAGCACACATCTTTGCCCACTAAGCCAGCACACCTTCTCTGAGGCCAAACAAGCTTGGACTCAGATCAGAGCACTCATTCTGAGCCTTGGTGAGCTCACTGAGCTGCAGCACTGGATAGGTATGGATGATGCTTATATCTGAGGTTGAGTGTTTTCCTAGATCTGCCATGTCAACTAATCATTTCAGGTTTTCCTTAGTGCTGCTCCATTGCTCAACTTCTTCCTCATCTCCCAGAGCACAGCCACTGCTGTGGCTGCATTGTGTAGGATCTGTGTGTACCACTGTGTGTTTCTTTTGAATAATACGGTAGAGAATAGAACTTTGCCTGAGTTGGAAGAAATGAGAGCAGTGATGAATTGGGTACAAAAGAAGCCAAAGAAAAATCAGAAATGGAGATGCTTTGTTTCTTTTTCAAGAATAGAAGAAAAACCAGGCTGAGGAGCCCAAGGATTACATGGGCTCCCTACAAGAACAAAGGGGCTCCCCATCTTATGCTTATGTATAAGCTACAAAGAGGGTTGGAAGGAGCAGCTCTACCAGTTCAAGGAAAAAGATTCCATGCAGAACCTAGAGGAAGTAGAAATAGTTCTGAAAATCAAGCCAAAGTCTGTGCTGGAGTGGAGGGATGGGGATGAAAAAGCACGGATCTCTGTGTGTCCAGGACTATGTAGGCATTTCAGAGTCAGAGTGCTGTTGCTGTTCCCTGGTAGTGGAAAGCTTTGGGGACATTTTAGGAGTCCTGCTCGTCCAGGGCTCTGTCAAGCTTCAGGAGGCACCATTCAGATCACATTGAGATTTGTGAACAACACCTGAACATGTGACAGGAGTCTTGCTGCATGCATATATATGCAGATGTGTATATATAAGTACACTAAATATCTTATACTACAGAATTCATATAAAATTTCACATAAAATATACAATGACTTTCTTCTCCTAAAGCCATCCTATTAACATTACTGGCATTGGTCAGTACAATCTGTGTTCCCAATATATATTCCTTCAATATTTTTCAAATTATACCTCAGAAAATAAGTATTTGATGTTTTCATCACTAGAAAGCCTAAGACTATGGCAAGCTCCATACACCCAAGAAAAAAAAATGCCAAAAGATTTAGCAAATGTATTTGTTGTCCTCATGATGTAGTCTACAAGCCTTGAATTAATAATGAATACCTATGAATAGCCACAAAATAAAACCCACTTCTAAAGCTACTAGCAAATATGTATTTTTACCTAATACACTAGAAAAATGCCTAAGGGATTCATATGCATGGTGTGTGTGAATGTATATGGCATGTATGAGTTTTGTACTAGCTTCAGATCTCTATAATGAATAAGAAATTGTCTAAGTCAACCATATGAATGTGGGAACACAAGAAACAATAACTATTCTCCAAACATTGAGAAATCCTATTGCAACGTCTAAAAGCAATAAAGAATCATCAAAACCACATTAATCAAACACAGTGTCCATAGGGCACAATTTCACAAGACAAGAATTGAAAAGAACCTTTCAGGTTTAAGGCAAATTTCTTACCATTTAGGAATCAGAGAAAAACCTTTAATCTGACAAGCCCTTTGATATAAGAGAAACATATTAAAAACCAATCACAACTAGGCCAGTCATTACATCCCAGCACAGAGGATATAATGGCCACACTTTTTAGCGTTTTCAGCTCACTGAGTGACTGATGGTATGTAGAATCACTGCCAAGCCATCGAAGCTTCACCACTTCAGTTTCCTTGCCTATAACTGATGAATTGTATCTTTATAGACTTTTCAACACTTAACAGTCTATACATCTACAATGTCTGCACAAAATTTTGTCCCATGCTGGAATCTATCAGAATTCCTCAGAGGAGCAGTCAACAGTCTCCAAGGTCTCTTGACATGGCTTCCATCTTTCTTTTATTCTATTTTGGAAACCTCATCAGTATCTCATCTGGATCCACTTCCTCTTGCTCTTCATTATGGTTGCCTTGGGATTATTTTATTATTTCTTTCCTTTTTCTCCAATGAAACTTTCTTTCGCTGTTTTCTAGTGTTATTCAGAGCCATCTTGTGTTAGAGTTTTGTACAAGTGTCATCATTTTATAAGCTATATGATCTTGGGTGTCAAAGGCCAGGCCTATGCCAAGTGACACCATTCATGTAGTGCCCAGCAAGACCTTCTCCAAAACATTTCCTTTGGGATGACCAGCGGTTCCTACTTCGGTGGAAGAAAACAAAAGGTCACTAAGTCAAAGATAAAACCAAAAGTGAGTCTTCATCATAAAAATTCTTGTGGGAATCAGTGTTTTATAGAAGAAACAACTGTATTTAAAGATTATGGTGAATTGTTTATTTAAACATAGGCCAACTTTTCAAATAACATGGTTCAGGTATGCAAAATAACCATCAGTGAGTAGGTTTCTCAGCAACTTTCAGTGAACTATTGCCAAGTGTCTCAAAACAAACAAACAAACAAACAAACCTAACAGCTGGAATAAGGTTAAGTAAGTTCTAAATAGGAATATATCATTCACTAACTATTAGAATGTGTCAGAATTTGTCTATTTAATATTCATGAAAAAGTTGTGGTTAGATCACTCTATTTTCCACAAAAGGAAAAACATCATTTTTGAAACCACTAAGATAAAGTCAATTCAACTAATTTTAACATCAGTGTAAATCCTATCTTTTAGGGACGCATACATTCTCCCAGAGGGAAGTAAAAGTCAACACATGGTGGGTCACTCATATCATCTTAATCTGCTATCATTTACTCTTCTATACCAAATATGGTTTCAAATATATTATTTTTTCCCATCTTTCTCAAGCCTCACTTTGCATGACTCTATCTCAGGAAAGGTAACAAACATTAAAATATTTAAGATGAAATTAATAATGTGGAATAATGGTGCAACTTTTAAAAAGGCAGAAATTGATTTATAAAATTCTCAAATAAACTGAAGAAGGTGATCAGTGATTACAAGTGATGAACCACTGAAGAACTGAACCATGGAGGGACTAGGGTATGATGTCACACTTCTACTTGGTAAAGCAAAAACCAGAGACAGAGATAATGAATCATAAACCTAACCTACTCTAGCACTGTGATTTAGAAATGAATGACAGAGACAAATGGCAGAGGTATACACTGAAACTTCATATAAAGAGCTGTCTATTAGGATCCAGGTCAAAACAAACAGATTTAATGCACAAATTCAACGTGGAAGCTCATACAGAAAGACTTGAGAGAGAAGAAAAGGAAATAAGTATTTAAAATCTATAGACAACCATTCCCTGGATCCGTTTGGTCTTGGCTTTAAGAATTGCACTTACAGTGACTACAACTTTAGACATAGTCAGGCTCTCCCTGGCTCTCTTTCTAGTACTTCTATTCATTATATGCATGTATACATGTGTATACATATATGACCTCAACATACTGTGACTGGGGATGAATCTGAATTGTCCATTGGTTCATGATTTAAAGACTTGACCCTAAGTTTGTTGGGCTCTTTTGAAGCTGTGGAGCCCTTACAGGGTTGGACCCAAGTGGCCATAGGGACCTCTGTTTCAGGCTAGCACTCTAATTCCTTATCCACTACCATGGGAGTGGTTTCTGCTAGTGTTTCTACACTTCCACTGCCATGAACTCTGGTGTGCCATTCTTGTATGAATAACTGAAACACCCCCAAAATCAAAATAATTCCTTCCTTTCTTAAGCATCTGTCAAGTTTAAGCTTTTGTTATAGCCGTGTAAAAACAAGCAATACATGCTCAACATCCTTAGTCATCAGGGAAATGCAAATCAAAATGACTCTGAGATCCCATCTTACATCTGTCAGAATGGCTATGATCAAAAACGCTAAAGACAGCTTATGTTGGAGAGGATGAGGAGCAAGGGGAACACTCCTCCACTGTTGGTGGGAATGCAACTTTGTACAGCCACTTTGGAAATCAGTATGGCAGTTTCTCAGAAAATTGGGAATCAATCTACCTCAAGACCCAGCTATACCACTCCTGGGCATATACTCAAGGAATGCTCAATCATACCACAAAGACACATGCTCAACTATGTTCGTAGCAGCATTATTTGTAATAGCCAGAACCTGGAAACAACCTAGATGACCTTCAACCAAAGAATGAAAAAAGAAATTGTGGTACATACACACAATAGAGTACTACTCAGCAGTAAAAAAAAAATAATATCATGAAATTTATAGGCAAATGGATAGAACTAGAAAATATCATCCTGAGTGAGGTAACTGAGACTCAGAAGGACAAACATGGCATGTACTCACAAGTGGATACTAGATGTAAAGCAAAGGATAACCAGACCATAACCCATGGCTCCAGAGAAGATAGCTAACAAGGAGGACCCTAAGAGAGACACATAGATAGCCCAGTGAAGGAGAAATAGATGAGATCTACAAGAGCAAACTGGGAGGGGGGGTAATGGAAGGCAAAGAATGGAGGGTAAGAGCTAGGGAAAGGAAATGGGAGGTTTGAGCTAGAACAGGGACAGAGTGGGAGAGCAAGGAAAGAGATACCATCAGAAATGAAGAGGTCACGGAATAGGAAGAAACAGAGTTCTAGGGAAGTTCCCAGGAATCCACAAGGATGATCCCACCTTAGACTACTAGCAATAGTTGAGAGGGTACATGAACTGGTCTGCTCCAGTAACCAGATTAGTAAATACCCTGTCATCAGAGAGCCTTCATCTAGTTACTGATGGAAGCAGATGAAGAGATCAATGGCTGGCTGCCAGGCTGAGCTTTAGGAGTCCAATCAATAAGAGAGAGGAAGGATTCTACAAGCATGGAGATCATGATGGGAAAATGTACAGAGATGACCAGCCACAATAGTGGAAACCCATGAACTGTGGACCAATAGCTGTGGACCCCCCGTGGGACTGTACTAGGCCCTCTGGATACATGAGACAGTTGTCTAGCTTGAACTGTTTGGGGGGCCCAAGATCCATCCTTGGTGCATGAGCGGGCTTTTTGGAGCCCAGTGTGTAAGGTGTGACCCCTTTCACAGCCTTGGTGCAGTGGAAAGGGGCTTGGACCTGCCTCAACTGAATGTACCAAGCTCTGCTGACTTCCCATGAGAGACTTGACTTGGAAGAGGTGGGAATGGGGAATGCATTGGGGGGAGGGGGAAAGGCTGGGGAGCAGGAAGAGGGAGGAGGGGGGATCTGTGGTTGGTATGTAAAATGAATAGAAAATTTCTTAATAATAATAAAAAGAAGAAGAATAAAAAAACAACCAATACAGAAAACTGGTACCAGAGAAATGGGGTTTGGGCTATAATGAAACTGACTCATGGTTCTCAGGCTGTTAGAACTGGTTTTATAGAGGAATGTGGCTAAGTTTACCAAGTTAGAGAGGCCCTAGAATGCATAAGCAGAACTCAACTGGCAGTTCCTCTGGGAGCTCAGAAACAAGAAAGCTGATGGAAATACAGACAGTAGAGGAAGGCTGTGTCCTGAGGTTTTGGGATGGAACAGGGGTCCTCAAGAACAGTGAGCCACCTGTGTTATACTCTAACAATCTGGTTCTGTTTTTTGCATGTTTTGAAAGTTGGAGTGAGGCTAAACCCAGAAGTAATGGACTGATTAGTTTGAAGGAAGAGATTCCAAGAGAGCACAACATTCAGGTTATGGCATGACTACTGACTGCTACTTTTAGCCAGGTTTACAGTGAGGGCTGGGAGGCTGGGAGGATAACATAATGATATAAAAACAATGCAGTTTGGTCTGAAAATTGAGTATGCAACATTTAAAGTTGAAGTTGAGTGTGGTTGAGTGTGGAAAAGCAGATGATCTGAAAAGTCTGGCATCACTAAGAGAAGCCACTCCCTTTGGGCTGGAACATCAGCACAGGTGCCATGTAGAAAGAGCACTGGAATGATTTTCCTTTAAGAAAAGAGTGACTTAAATGAGAAAGACTAAATGGCAGCCCACTAGAGAGAAGCCATATAGGGGAGTGATTTTCTGGGTTGACTTGCAGTGTTACTCAGATTACATCAGCAGTCCAGGAGTCCTGGCTCTTCCTGTAGCTGTTGGCAGAACTTAGAAACACCCATGTGGTATGTCTTGCAGGAACAAAGCACCAGAGAAAACCCTGTGGTGTTAGACAATATGAATTAGTACAGGATACTACACAGAGACCACATAACAAGGTGATATGGTGCATAAGGCTTTAAGTAAAGCTCAAGTGTAATGTTGACCCCAATGTGCTAGAGACTCCAGGGACACAGAACACCTGCTGATGAAAGCTGCAGACATGGCATGGTGTCATTGCAACAGAAAGACCATATGTGCTAAAACTTGCAGTTCCACAGGGGTGGGCTTTCCAAATACCTTTGAGTGCAGATGATCCTAATTCATACTTACACATCATATTTGAGCTGTAAGGCTTAATATTTCCATGCTGGGCTTCAGTCTTGCTTTGGTCCAGTCTTTCTTTTCTTTCCTCTTGGTTTCTTCATTTAGAATGAGACTGTTGGAATGCCTGCACTGTACTATTGTATATTAGAGTCATATAAGTTACTTTGGTTTGTTTTTGTTCTTTGGGTTCATTTTATTTTATTTTATAGTACTGCAGCAGAGATACTGCTTTGAGTCGCAGTAGAAACTCTGGACTTTTGAAAAGCATTGGAAATATTAAAATAATAGATCCTCTTGAAGTTGGACTAAGTGTACTTTTCATTATGCAGTAGCCCTGACCTTTAGGGAAGAGGATCAGTATGTTATAGTTTGAATCCACAATGCCCCCATCTAATGTTTGAACGTCCAGTGCCTGTCTTGTGCCATGTGTGAAGCTGTAGCCACACTGGAGGTAAGACCTGCTGGAAGTAGATTACTGCATGGGCACTGAAGGTGTCACCAGCACTTGATTCTAATTCAGGTTCCCTGATTTAGATGCAATGTTTCCATTCCTCAGCCACATGCTTCTGTTGCCCATAAACTCTGCTACGCTTTCTTCACTCAAAAGTCAATCATCTCTGAAACCATGAGCCAAATCAACCTCTTAAGTTGCTTCTGCCTTGAGTTTTATCAGAGTGCTGAGGAAGTAAGCAATATGGCAGCTTTTAAAGAGGAGAGGCTCAAGAGATGACTTCCTGCTGAGAGAGCGCTCATGGCGATGGTGCAAGGAGCAAAGTCCTCCTGCAGTAGATCACACAGGGAAGCAGCAGATAATTTTGACTGAATGGAAAATTCAATTTTAGGTAAAGATATTAGAATAGAATTGTTGGGTAATGTGAGCCTCTATTTTAATAACCTGCATTTGGACTTGTTAATTTCATAGCAGAATTACCCATCCTGGTACCTGCTACCAGCTCTTTAAAGAAACAAAGAGAGAGAGGGGTATGACTGTGCCTTCTGTCATCACTTGATTCTGTAGGGATTGAAAATGTAGCTGTTTCTTCCTGAGAAAGCAGAATGCAGAGACTGTCTTTTACTATTCTTTGTAGATATTATCCTAAATGCCTCCTACAGCTATTTGGAGCATTGATTTTGGTACTGATTTATTTCTTCTTAAACTAGGCAAGTATAGCCAGTATAAGATAAACTAAATATATATGTTCTCAGTGCAACTTAGATGTGACTACTTAGATGTGACTCCAAACATACATGCAAGAAAGTATGGCAGAAGGGAAACAGAATGGGGGATAACATCACATGAAACCACTATGTATGTGAATGCAGGAAGATATATATATATATACATGTATAAAATCTAGAGATTAAACCTAGGTGCTCATAAATGCCAGAAAAGTGTTCTACCACTGATCTATTGCTCTATATCTACAGCTTGAAATTTTACTAAGATGAGTTCTTGCTAATTTTTCCAGACAGAACTTGAACTTGAGACCTCTTATTTCAGTCTCGGGGAAACCTGTGACTCCAGGCTTCTGGCATGGACCTTTTGAAAATCTTACAAACATAGATGATTGTAGGCTGTGTAACAGCAATGTCCTGGAGCTTGGGCTTCTTGGAATCCCTGATATGTCTCCACTGTGGGAGAATACATTCTGATCAAAAATCAGAGGACCAGTACTTTCCTCTGAACAGACTCATGTGGGCAGCACTATCAGGGTTGGGGGAGAGGACACCATTGTTCAGGAAGCATGTGATAGGTTGTCAAACAAGGACTGAGACAAGTTTATTGCTCATGGTGAACTGAAGGATTAAATGTGCTGCCACAGTCAACAGATACCCCCCCCCATATTCATCCTGTCTAGTCATGCATAACATTGCTATCCATGAGTGAACATGGCTGAAGGTTGATGCTACATTGTATCAACTGTGTAACCACTCCTTCTTTGCAGTCTCATTCATTGTAGATTTGTGGATGAACTATTTCCACACTGAAGGCTTCACTGTGAGGCCAGATTACCCCTCCAGATTACCCCTTCCAAGCACTTCTATGAGCTACCAACTTTCCACCTATAGGTAAACTGCTTAAAGCAGTCTCAGTGATTTTTGCAAGGCATCATGAGACTGAAGAGTGAGTTCTGTGCCAATGAAACCAAGGTGCTCATGCAGCCTATGTGATGTTTGTGAGCTGTGCTCCCAGATGGCCCTGCAGTTTTAGCTGGAACCTGGCAAGTTTTGATCACATATCTACTGTGTGTCTATATCTGTAGGAGGCCAGAATAAAAAAAACAGCAATTCATAAAGAAAGTGTATTTACTCTTGTTAGACTCCACATTCTACAAAACAGATGCTAATAACAAACAGCTCATTATATATAAATGTGGGTTGTAAGACCAAGAAACACACAGGGGCTGAGCTATCTCCAAGGTTCTCCTTGGAATTTCTCCTGACATAGGCTATCAGGAGCCCAGCAGAGGCCTTGATGTGATTATTAAGGTAACTGGATGTGACATCTGAGGACTGTCTTAACCTCATTCACTCCAATTAAGTCAGAAAAATGTCTCTAGCAGCACTTTGTGGTCACTTTAGAAGCTCTTCACTTCTGATATAAGTAGAAAAGTCACAGTGAGTCCTGAGATCCAGTTCCTCTGTGGTCCCAGTGACACTTCTTCATGTGTCAAGTAAGAGTATAAGCAGTCAAATGAGGTTCCTGCCTTCCCCGAAGGAGCCGATTTCAGGAGATGGGGATGAAAAGTTCCACCAAGATATGCTGTCACCACTGACATGGCCTTTGGACTCCTGGTATAGGAATTCCAAGGCTAAGTCCTAGAGATCAAGGAAATATTTCAGGGTGTGTTTTGGCCTCCACCAACCTTCCAGCTCCCATATGTTTAAGCTAGCAAAGATGTGATTGTCTTAGTTAGGGTTGCTTTGCTGTAATAAAACACCATGACTAAAGGCAAACTGGAGACAAAAGGGTTTACTTTGTTCACAGTTCCAAATCACACTCCATCAGTGAAGGAAGGAAGGAAGTCAGGGCAAGGGCAGGAACTTGGAGGGAGGAGCTGATGTAGAGGCCAAGGAGGGAGACTATTTACCAGTTTGTTCCACATCACTTGTTCATCCTGCTTCTTTACCGCACTGAGGACCACCATGCCATGTGTGATGTGGCATCACCCGTAGGGAACTGGGCCCTCCCATACCAATCACCAGTCAAGAAAATACACCACAGGCTTTCCCAATCTGACAGGGCCATTTTCTCAGTTGAGTGTTCCTCTTCCCGATGACTCAAGCCTTTCTCAAGTTGGCATAACAACAATCAGCACAGCTTGTATTTTTTTCAGCTACTACTGAGTCTCAAACAGTGTTTTGCATGTTTGAAACACAGAAGAATAAAATAAAAAGCCTTTCACTAGGCCAACACCGCAGGGTCAGGGCCAGAGCAAGACAAACACAAAAAACACAGTCAGCTTCTGCAGACCAGTGGCAGGGGCAGGAAAGTTAGGAAGTACAGCAGAAGCTACTGAGTCCAGTAGGGAAAGGAACAATGATAAAGAAGGGGACTGAAGGAAGGACAGCAGCGTGATCATGAATAATGTGATCAGGGGAGACATCAGTGAGGAGGGGAGACTCAAAAGACTTCAGGGGGCAGCTACTCAACTGTGTGGAAGAAAAGGGGGACTCTCATGCTCTTCATGGAGATAATGCTAGTAAAGGTTGGGGCACCTCCAGGTACTTGGGGCTTAGTAAGGGAGGCAGTATAGCTTTCCAAAATGAGCAGAAGTTGGTGCCCCATCTCCAATTCAAGTTGTAGCATAATAACCCCTGGTGACTCAGATATCACCTTATTTGGAAATGGCCTATAGAAAATTCAGTTAGTAAGATGCCATACTTGGGATTGGGTGGGCATCTAATACAATATGACTTTATATCATATTTATATCATTATATCAAGGAGACACACACACACACACACACACACACACACACACACACACACACACACACACCAGGAGCATGCTATCTGAAGACTAGAGTCATGCTGCCACTAAAAAGCACCTACAGAAGCTGAGAGAAGCCCAGAAACATGCCTCTAACCTCTAGCATCTTCAGAGCAGGCTGGTCCTGCCAACATCTTTGTCTTAGATTTCTAGATAAAATAAATGTTTAAGACACTGGGTATAGTAGGCCCAGCAAACTCTACAATAGCCAGGTCAGAGCTAGAGAAGCAGAAGGCAATAGGTCTCAATGGGAGTAGAAGCCATTACTGCATCCTGAGGGAGAATTGGTGCCTCCTGACCGCAGCCTGATGAAGTCTCAGAAAATAGACACAATGAAGGAGCTGAGCAGAGGTGGAGCCACCAGTGACAGAGAAATGCCATCTGGGAATGTCTGGGACTTTTCAAACTACCACCATTGTCTAGGGTTATTCTAAGAGCAGAAGCCCATTCAAGGAGCAGTGGTAATCTCTGAAGAGAGAAGACAAATAAATCCATCAACTTCTTTAAGAACACTGATAAACCACTTGAAGCCCAAAAAGAAGTCTCTTAATTCTAGGTGGTTTATTATGATTAATGAAGTCTTACAATGTAATAAAATTGGGCCAACAAGATGGTTCATCAGATGAAGCTGCTTGTTGTGCAAGCCTGATGACTTCTATTCAGTTCCGAGGAGTACCAGGAAAGAACTAGCTCAACAAAGTTGTCCTTGGATGTGCACACATGCATCATGGTATTCCTCTACAAACATGCAATGCACACACAATAATAATACATAATTTAAAAAGAAATTTACTAAAATTAAGAATTAATTTCTCCATCAAAAGAAGAATAAAGAATGTAAATGATAAAACTTTGGCCTGAGCTTGATAGATTGTGAATTTATGCTGAATGAAACCACTTTGAATCTTGATGTTTAAAGGAATTCAGAATGCCAAGGGTAAGATATCAACATCTAATTTATATTTACTGACAAAACACTTAATTCTGTCAATGTCAATACTCTTCATTTCCATAGGTGAGGGTGTTAGAAGGCACATGGTCTTCCACTGCCTCCCTACAGGGCTTCTTTTACTCTCAATTAAAACATCCTCAGTACCAGCAGAAGGACAGCTAGAAATCCAGGATGACTTTACCTAGGTTCTCTCCTTAGCAAGAAACAAGAACAAGACACACCAAAGGGAAGTCCTGCTAAATGCCTTGGTCCTCAGGGGAGTGAGGGGACCATGTCAGTCCAAAAAGCCCAGACTGGCTACACAACTTAGGTAAACTTAGGTGAACCAAACTCTGGCTTTAAAATTTTCTTCCCATAGCTGATACCCATAAGCACAGACTCTGAAGGCAACTCACTTGGGTTAATCCAGCTCAAATTTATAGAAGTTTGAGTAATTAAGTATTTTGTGCTTCAACTTAGATAACTGCAAAATAAGGATAATAGCACTGATTTGTAAAGCTGTAATAAGGGTTAAATGATCCAGTGCTTACAACAGCCTTGAAACATTTCTGTAACTCGGTAAATATTGCACAAGTATTTCTTTCTTTTGTAATTTAAATTTTTTCATGCAATAGATTGTGATCATATTCTTTCTCCTCCCTCAACTTCTCTCAGGTCCTCCTAATCTCTCTACTTTCTCAATATCATGTTTTCTCTCTTGCAATAAATAAATAATAAATGAATAAAATCAAAACAAAAAACCCAATAAGATGAAAAAAATAACACAACACAACAAAAGCACACAGCAATCATGGAGTCTGTTCTTTGTTGCTTAGCTACTCCTGGGTATGGAACTTGCCTGAAGTGGGGGATGATATACTCAATGACACTCCATTAGAGAAAAGTGATGTTCCCTCTCCCAGTAGCTGTCAAATTGCACACAACTTTTGATTACAAGTAGGTTTTCTTGGTCACTTTCCCTTATCCGTGCTAGAGTTTTGTCTGGTTTAAACTTGTTACACCAGGATTTCTTAAACACAAAAAAGTATGCATTTTTCTTAGAATATAGATTTGGGGGGAGGAATGTGTAATAGTGAATAATGTAGTTATCATGGGAGATTCTGGGTTAACTATTCAGATGTAAAGAAAAAATAAACAACACATTATATTAAAATAAAGTTCTTAAAATGTGTACTTGCAGAAAGTCATGCTTGTGCTAATTATAACTATTCAAATTTCTTAAGCCACAAATCTAAATAAACTGGAATAAACTTTTCTCAAACACAGGCAATTGGTTTTCATTCTACTTAATTTCCAAAAGTAATGTATACAATCTTAGCCTCAGAGAGTATACTGTTCTATCCATTTATCATTTAATCACTTGATAATCTCAGGAGTTTTATTTTTTGTCAATATCCTCTACTGAAAGATGAAGAAATGATCCCAGAGACATTAAAGGCAATCTCTATCCCACGCTACTACCTGGACAGCAGCAGCAGTCAACAGTCTGTTATTCTTCAACACCGCCAGCCATGCTACCAAACTGCTCACCCTGCCCAGAGTGCCTCTAGATTGTTGTCATGGTACAATCCTAGAGGCCAAGTAGAAAAATCAATCCTGTGGATATTCATTTTCTTGAGAACAGCACTCTGACCACTGCTAAACTACACTTGGGAACAGGTGCTAAATTACACTTGGGAGCAGGCAGCTTACATTTTCTTGAGGGACACATGTCATCATCATAGAACTGTAACGAAGAAGAGGCTAAAACAGCTAAGACCACATAAATGCCAAGGAAGGTTTTGTACTGATGAAAATAAATATTTGCTTAAATTCTGGGCTTCTGGTACAATTTGCTAGTTTTTAAGGCCCAAAAGATAGAGAGGATACATAGGACTTCTTTAAGTAGAGAGCCCAAGGTCTACCAGTAGACAGATCATAACTAGGAGACACAAAGCAGAATACCGTCCATTTGGGGTAAATGTGACATAGCATTAGTTCCATCCAAAGTTCTTGAATAAAATCAACAATTTATCCCAGAAAGAGAACCTGCCTCAACCGACCCTAAAATTAATTTTGTTTTTATTACTTTTTCCTTCTATTCACTGGCTATAATAGAGTGGGCAAAACCATTCCAGTAGTCAACAAGCAATGGGAAAGCATAAAACTTGGTGGGAAAGTGACAATTCAAGCTGATTGTGAAAGGTAGATCTAGCAGGTTCAGGAAACATGGAGAAGGGTTATTAGCAAAACTGTTCATTCTAATTATCAGAGGATCTGGTTTCTGAATCCCTAAATGATTAATTACAAATGTGCTCATTTTATTCTAAATTACTACTGATTTTGTAGTTCCCATTTGGCTCTGGCTGCCTTCAAAGGCAGGTTTGTTTGTAGTTTACTGACACTTTGTAAGAATTGCTTATAATTTCATCTGCCTATGAGATAACTTCAGCCTCATAGACACAGTGGTTGTACTGAAGGCAGTGCAGAAGGCAGGACAGTGCCGAGGGCAGGGCAGTGCCGAGGGCGGTGCCGAGGGCGGTGGAAGAGACAGCTTCTCTCAGAGGATCCCAATGAAAGCAATGTCAGTCATTTTATTATGAATCTGATTTTAGAGGAAGGGAAAGGAAAGCTGTACAACTACTACATGATTACTACCAAATGAGCAATGAGAAGCAGGTTCCTACAGGTAGTGCTGAGTAGAGTAAGAGACCCCAATCCATCTTGGGTCCATCATCAGGAGAAACAGAGAGAAAGATGACCCTGAGCAGATTAAGTGTAGGTCTGCATGCAAGAGAAAATGGGCACATGGAGCACTAGCAACAGTGGGTTCAGGTGTTAGGGCATTTGAACTAATTACCACACACTCAAATTAGTCCAATTCAAAATAATCATCTTCCAGGCCAAGATGCTTCAACATGTATAACAGGTTGAGAGAGAGAGAGAGAGAGAGAGAGAGAGAGAGAGAGAGAGAGAGAGAGAGAGAGAGAGAGAATGAAGGAGTTGGGAAATCACCTCAGCCATGAAAATGTGATTGATGGAAATACAAGAAGTGGTTGGCTAACCCTATTACCATCACCAGTGTCAATATGTTCAGAGCTATATGGCACATGTTGCAACCCAGCTTTCAATGAAGACAGACCTTTAGGCAAAGAGAGGATATACTCAATTTATTGAGGAAGTATTACAGAAAACCATGGAGGGGTTGAGAGAAGCATGTTGAGAAGGGGAAAGTGAGAAAGGATGTGCTATCTGTAACATTGACCATATGTCTCCTCACCCATCCTTAAGTTGGTTAGCAATTGGCCTGGTCCATTGTGGGAAGAGAGGAAATGAAGTTATTGACCTCCTATGTGAAGCAATTCTCATATACTGAGAGTACTTATCCGAGTAAGAGTGTGGCTGTACTTGGAGAAATCAATAGTTCTACCATCTAGGGAAAAGGCCTAGAGATTCATGAATTCAATTGGGGTACATAATAAGGTAAATACAGAGAATTTGTTGTCAAAAATTTTTGCCAAGCAACTAAATCCAAGAATGCATTAAAAAGAAACCATTCATTATAATCAAGTAGTCTTCATCCCCGAGATATAGGGATGGTTCAACATACAAAAATCTTTCAATGTAATTCACCATGTAAACAAACTGAAAGAAAAACCACATTATCATCTCATTAAATGCTGAAAAAGTCTTTGAAAAAAATCCAACACCTCATCATGATAAAGTTTCTGGAGAGATCAGGGATACAGGGAACATACCAAAACATAATAAAGGCAATATACAGCAAGCTGATAGCCAACGTCAAATTAAATGGAGAGAAACTCAAAGCGATTCCACTAAAATCAGGAACCAGATAAGGCTGTTCACTCTCTCCATATATATTCAATATAGTGCTCAAAGGTCTAGCTAAAGAAATAAGGGGAAAAATATCAAGGGGATACAAATTGGGAAGGAAGAAGTCAAACTTTCACTATTTGCAGATGATATGATAGTATGTATACATGAGTGACCCCAAAATTCTACCAGGAAACTTCTACATCTGACAAACACCTTTAGTAATGTGGCTGGATAAAAGATTAATTAAAAAAAATCAGTAGCCCTCCTATATACAAATGATAAATGGGCCGAGAAAGGAATCAGAGAAACCATACCCTTTAAATAACCACAAATAATATAAAGTATCTTAGGGTACCTCTAACCAAACAAGTAAAAAGCCTGTATGACAATAACTTTAAGTCTTTGAAGAAAGAAATTGAAGAAGATATCAGAAAATGGAAAGATCCCCCATGCTCATGGATAGGTAGGATTAATGTAGTAAACATGGCAATCTTACCAAACACAATCTACAGATTAAATGCAATCCCCATCAAAATTCCAACACAATTCTTTACAGACCTTGAAACAACAACAGCTTTATATGGAAATACAAAAAACCCAAGATAGCTAAAATAATTCTGTATAATAAAGGAACTTCTGGAGGTATCACCATTCCTGACTTCCAGCTCTACTATAGAGCTATAGTAATAAAAACATCATGGTATTGGCATAAAAACAGACAGGTGGATCAATGGAATTGAATCAAAGACCCTGGCATAAATCCACATACTTATGAACACCTAATTTTTTTTTAAAAAAGAAGCCAAAATTATACAAGACAAAAGAAAAAGCATCTTCAACAAATAGTGCTAGTATAACTGGATGATCACATGTAAAAGAGTGCAAATAGAGCCATATCTATCACTCTGCACAAAACTCAAGATCTCAACATAAATCCAGTTACACTGAACCTGATAGAAGAGAAAGTGGGAAGTAGCCTTGAACATATTGGCACAGGAGACTACTTCCTGAATATAACACCAGTAGCACAGACACTGAGTGTGGTGGCATTGTGCTCTCCAAAATATTGTGTACCTTAATAAATTTATCTGGGGTCAGAGAACAGACAGCCACTAGATACAAAGGCTAGAAAATGGTGGCACTCACACCTTTAATCCTAGCATTCCAGAGATAGAAATCCCTCTGGATCTCTGTGAGTTCAAGGCCACATTGGAAATAGCCAAGCATGGTGACATGCCTTTAATCCCAGAAAGCCAGCCTTTAATCCCAGGGAGTGGTGGTAGATAGCAGAAAGATATATAAGGCGTGAGGACCAGAAACCAGAAGCATTTTGGCCTGGTTAAGCATTTTGGCTGGATAAGCTTCAGGCTTTTGAGCAGCACAGTTCAGCTGAGATTCATTCTGGATGAGGACACAGAAGCTTCCAGTCTGAGGAAACAGGACCAGCTGAGGAATTGGCAAGGTGAGATAGCTGTGGCTTGTTCTGTCTCTCTGATCTACCAGCATGGACCCCAATAACTGGCCTCGGGTTTGATTTTATTAATAAGAACTTTAAAGATTTCTGCTACAACTGAGATTGACAATTAATAAATGGGACCTCCTGAAACTGAAAAGCTTCTATAAGGCAAAATTGGAGCCTACAGAATGGGAAAAGATCTTCATAGACCCCACATCTGACAGAGGGCTGATCTCCAAAATATATAAAGAATTTAAGAAACTAGACATCAAAATACCAAATAATCCAATTAAAACATGAGGTACAGATCTAAACAGAGAATTCTCAACAGAAGAATCTCAAATGGCCAAGATACTTAAAGAATTGTTCAGCATCCTTAGCTATCAGGGAATTGCAAATCAAATGACTCTCAGATACCATCTTACACCTATCAGAATGGCTAAGATAAAAAATGCTAATGATAGCCTATGTTAGAAAGGATGTGGAGCAAGGGGAACACGCCTACACTGTTGGTGGGAATGCAAACTTGTACAGCCACTGTGGAAATCAGTATGGTGGTTTCTCAAAAAATTGGAAATCAATCTACCTCAAGACCCAGCTATACCAACCTTGGGCAAAGGATATGTATTATCTGATATTTGAAAAAATCATGCAAGTTTTAGATCTATTAATTCTTTTTTAAATTATTTAGGTGTATGTGTCTACATATGTATATGTGCACAAAGGAAACCAGAGGTGTCTAGTCTCTTGGAGCTAGAATTACAGACAGTTGTGAGACATTCAATGCAGGTGCTGAAAATCAAAGCCAGAAGAGCAGCGAGGGCCCTTAACCACTGGAGGCATCTCTCTAGCCTTGGTTTTACTAATTCTTATGTTCTACTATCATACCACTCATTGAGCATGCTACCAGTACTGTCTAAACAGCCTAACAATGTCTTTTGTTTTGATATGATCCTCACTGTGTTATGAGGAAGAGAACACAGGTACAGCTTCTAAGTGTTATGCAGAGCCATATCTCACTAACCTAAACACAGTAGTTAGAGGGATGGCACATATGTGTGGCTTATGCTAGGACTTACTGGTGCACTGCAACACATTTAACTCATTCTGAACACAATTTCCTTTCTGTAACATCAAGACAAGTGGAAGAATTTCTAATAGTAACTCTCAGATTCATAGTAAGGATTAGGAGAAGTAACACAGAACATGTGGCTGAGTGAAGGCCACATAAATGTTTACTAAATGGTAGTTAATGACTCATAGAAAGAATCATCATAAATTAGCACAAATGTCAAAATCCATATTTAGGAAGATTCTTACCAACTTGGCATAATGTCCCATACTAAAATTATAATAACTACCACTATAAAGGGCAAATTCTCTCACTTCAAAAGGAATAGAGAATAAGAAGGTTCACAAGTTAAGAGCTGAGGGTGAATAGTGAGTAACAATTACCAAAAGTGTCTACACTTTGCAGCCACAAGTACTACAGAAACCACAAAAAAAAAAATATCCAAAATAAGATGAAGCTCCCAGGTTTCCTTGAGCTTATTTTTGTGGAAAATGTAATTGTGATTGTCAGGCAGTAAGACATGCTTGGAAACAAATCTGTCAAGTGGAAAGTGTGTTGTGGGGACCAGGGTCAGCAAAGTCTTTCCGAGAAAGTGAAAACAGAGCTGAAAGCAACTGAGAGAGTGAGTGTGACTTTTCAGAGGAAAGTGTGTGTCAAATAGAAGGAACCAAGAATGCAGAAGCCTGTTGGTAGACATTCACATGGCATACTTCAGGGACAGTAAGGGGGCAAACAGAGAGGAGACAGAAGAACATGAAAGGGAATAGGAAATAAAGCCAGAAAGAAAGCGGTGACCCCTCATTCAGGATCACCCAGAACCCATTGAGGAAGTTGCTGGATGTTGTTAGCAATGGAATGATGTGGGTTGATTTATGTCCCATCTACTCCATAGAGAATAGGCTGTCAATCAGCAAATGGGTTAGGAGCAGGGAAGCCATCCATGCAAAAACTAATGGCCTGGGCTAGGATGGAAGCAGAGAAAATGAATAAGAATTTGTAGGCTTCTGGAAGGAATTTTAGGAAAGAACCAAGAATGAGGCTGGTGGTTTAAATGTGCAACCAAAGAGAATAAGCCACAAGAGTATAACTTTTGGTGTTCAACCTGTAAAATCTCATGAGATTAAGAAGACTAGGGCAGGGGAATATAGAATCAAAAACTTGATTGTTGGTATTAAGTTGGATGCTTGTTTTATACCCAAGGGAAAGTATCCAGGAAGCAGTTATAGAATTCAAAACAGAGGAAACTGTTATGGAGGTAAACAGTGGAAAGTCTGTAGATGCCTTTAAAGTCTTGCAATTGACAGGTTCACAGACTTAAAATGGCTAGAAAGGAGGAAATATTCAAACATAGGGGTCTGAGACACCTTTGTATTAAGTAATGGGCAGCACTACAATGCTCTACAGGGTCAGTTACTGCTGCAATGAGGACCATCCTCCAGAAGCACAGGGCTCAAAGAGAATCCACCACAGAGTCAGCATACTATGACTTCTTTATCTTGTGGGGGTAAGGGGAAAGATACTCACACACTCTCTTGATGGTTTCCTTCTGTATTCTCTTTAGTCTTCTTCTATAGTTTCAATTCTCTGTATCTTTCCTGGTGTATTCTTTCTCTCATTCTTGATGTTTTCCCTCTAACTCACTTTACTTTTCCCTTCCAGATTATATAACCCAGCAAAATCTTTTAAGCAACATGAATATTACAATGTGGTTACACTCTATTTTTTAATTGAATGATTACAGTAAATACAAGTTTATAAAAAGCATGTTTTCCATATTCCTTACAGGACTAAACATTTTATGTATTAGAGGTGAAAAACAAGTTATCCCAAGAACCCATGTGTATTCATGTTCAAGCAACTTATTAACAGAGTATGAGCAAGCAGGGTACTTTTCTCAGGTAGTTCTTTTGCTGGCAGGCTGCATGTTGTGATTACAAAGAAAGGACCATTTTATTATTTATCTCAAAAGGTAATTTTATAAGATATCTTAGAAGAATCACAAATCTAAACTTTTATATATGAAAAAGAACCAGTCAACTCTATTTTAAATCCTTATGGTGTATACCCACTTATCAACAGATTTTGTTTTTTTATATTAGGAAGTTGAGGGTACAAATGGACACAAGGAATTTATCATCACCTTTGGTCACCAATCCATCCTAGCAAGAAAGGTATGTCAGCTAATAATAATTGGGAGGCATTGTTCTTGTTCCCTGACCTTAATGAGTTCCTCACTCAACTATGTGCCTTTCTAAACTTTAGCTTATCTTCTTGGCTACTGGGTCTCAACTGTTTTTCTTAATTATAAGCCCAAGCCATATTCTATATGGCTCCTCATTAGAAACTCATGTGTTTAGCTCTGTGACACTTCTGTGTTTTGTTTTTTATCCTCTGCTTTATCAGAGGCAGGGGCAATATTTTATTCTATCTTTACCTCTGTTAATTTTTCTACTAAACTAACCACAATCATAATCCCTAACTATATTTATTTAAAAAACCCCAATCATCAAAATCCTATTTAAATTAACATTATTATTGTATAAAATCATTGTTTCAGTTAAACAGTGCAGCATAGGAGAAAATCATCTTCATAATAATTCACAGGTAAAAATGCCTAGTAGAATGGGATATTTCCAAGAGATGATCATACTGCATTAAGGACAGTGGTAACTTCCTCACACCCATTCACACCATGCCAGATACCAGAGAAAAATGGCAGTGGCAAACACGCAAAGACACAGCAACAGCAAGAAGCATTCTGGGGCTGAGGGTCTCGGGGCCTTGCCTGTCTGATTTTCACCCATCCGAGTTTTGTTTTCTGGTGGGCCGATCCCCAGAAGTCAATTGCCATCTGCTGCCCCTCTGACATGGCCACCAGCAGTCAGTAGGGAGAATATTCCTTTTAGTTTACACAGAATTAGCTGCCTCAAGAGAAGATGGGTTTCTCTACCATGTGCATGAGGAGCACAATCTCCAGACAGGGATACTACAGGGATTCCTATCCAGGTAGGAAGAAGACCCATAGCCTCCACACTCAAAGCCACTGATAAGAAGATAGAAGACTAGACACCGGGGAAAGGTAAAGACATTGCTCTTTGGTTTTAAGCAACTCAGAACTCCCTTAGCCTTTAATTTTTCTCATTGATTAAATAAAGGGGTTGGAAGAAATGTTCTTGAGGATTTTCTTGGGAAGCCTGAAAGTCTGTGGTTGGTAGGCTATAGAAATGAATATGTTGTGCTATTTAACTCAAATGTTAACAACAACAACAAAAACAAAAACAGCTATATAAAATGTCCAACATGACATAAGTGAACTGCTGATTTGCTCAAAATGAATTAATTATATGCTTGGCAGAGCCTTTCCAGTTACCTTTCTAAGAACTCCTCTTGTCCTTTTCCTCAGTGCTGAGTCTGTGATAAACCAAGGTAAAGAAAGAAAAATTAGGCCAAGTCAAATGATATGAGCCTCAGCTGTGAGAAACATACCATAATGGATGCCTTGGGACATGTGGACAGTCTGTTTCAGGATTTTCCAGAGAGATGGTCAGATGGTTTAAAAGAGGGAAAGAAGAAAATCACTACCCAGGAATGCACAGTGTTTGCAACAAAAAAGGCCAAACACAAGGTCAGGGTGTATTGGAAAGAATTAGTTTTCATGTTGGGGCTTGGAAAAGAGTGTGTTTTCCAGGCATGATAATAGACTTTAGGGGTAAGTGGGCTGGGCTCCAAGACCAGCTCTAGCAGCTATAGGTTGTTGGTAAGGCTACTCAGTTCTAAACCAGGTCTAGGACCATCCTTTGAGGGTACTTATTAAGAAAAGTGTGGTCATGATATTTGAGACAATTTATACCTGGAATCACAGGGGAAATTAGTACCTCAAAGCTATCCATATCTCGATAAACAAGGTGGTAATTCAGTTCCAAGAGAAGCAACACTGTGAACCAAGTGCACAGGTCCAGCACTCTTCTAGTTTCATTCTGCTGCTATGGCAAACAGGATGGTCAAAAGAACTTAAGGAAGGAAAGGGTTTCTTTCAGCTTACAGGATACAGTCCATCACTGGGGGAAGTCAGGAAAAGATCTCAAGGAAAACTTTGAAAGAGAAACTGTGGAGGAAAGTTGCTTGCTAGCTAGCTCACTTGTGCAGTCCCCAGCTAATGTTCAGCTAGTTCTCTCACACATCCCAGGACCATCTGCCTAGGGACGTTGCTGCCCACAATAAACTGGGCTCGCCAAGTCAATTAACAGTCACAACAATAACCCACGGACACACCCATAGGACAATCTAATCTCCCAACTGAGAGTCCCTTCTCTGGTGAATCTAGGCTGTGTCAAGTTGACAGTTTAACTAACTAGGACACTTTTTCTAACCTGTTTGAGAACTGAGTACCACAGAAATATTTCATTGGCATGGTCTGGCTTCCCTGTGGTGGTGAACAGAGCTGCCAGGGCAGATGAGAGGAGCTCACTGCATTCCGGGGTCCAACACTAACAGAGCTTAGGTGGTGCTGTCAGGGAACCTGCTATCATATTCTCACCAGAATCACTCACTTCTAATTCTCATTTGACTTACTAAGGTATGTGAATGATTCTGGTTTGGACCTAGGAGATGGTGCTATTGCTCTAATGATTTTGACTGGTTTATGAAATTTAATCTCCTGTGATGGCACAGCATGAATTTTACAGTGTATTGGGGCTCATACATTTATAATAATTTTGAAGACAACAAAATTTTAAAAAATACATACTTTTAAAAGTATCATGCAAAAGAAACTAAATATGTAAATGAATCACCTCACATATCATGCTCTACATGAAATGGGAGCAACAAGCCAAAGGCTTGAGCAACCTGTGGGTAGAAGACTAGTCAGTCATCAGGATGCTAGTTATCTCATGGCTAGACAGGATCTCAGCAGATATAGATTCATTTCACACATTTGGGAAATATAATGGGAGAAAATCAAATAATGAGGGATAAAAGCGAGCAGAAGTAGAAGAGAAGCTACCATGGGCTGTCTTGTGTCCCTTCTTGTTCCTTGTTCTCCTCTGGTCATTTTTAATGTGAATGTTTGACTCTTCACCCACAGAATGCTAAAGGCTTCCCTGGAGAGAAAAGGGAAATCCCCACAAGATATTTTATTAGAACTAGGAGTGATCTTAGCGAGTACCCACTTCAAAGTCGACATTGTAGAAAGAAAGAGAAGGCCAGCAGAGGCAGAGAGGGCCCAGCCTCAGTGAAGGAAGGCCTGGTATGCAAGCAGCTTGCTTCCCACCTGCAGCCTCAGCATATGCAAAACCTCCTCCAAAACTTTCTTCTTTGAGCTTAAAATTTGAGGCCTTCTCTCCCTCCTCCTCAGCCCAGGTTATAGTAATCGTGAGAGCAGAGGGCACACAACTCATCAGTCACCTGCCAGCAGAAACATGAATCTAGCAGATCTTAAACAAGCGTGTGGGTGAAGTCTTTGACTTCACACAATGGCAGCTGGAGTCAGTGCCTCTCCTGGGTTTCATGTTCCTATTGACTACACACCTCCCAATATGCAAAACCACTTTGTGTTCAGGGTCCAGCAGATGGGGCTCTGCTGTTTACTTGGAGCAGATGTGAAGAAACAATCATTTGCTTACTGCTGCAAGGGAATTCAAATCTCTTGGATAATTTGAAACAGTCCACATGACTGGTTTAAATGCTTTAAAATGTAATAGCCACTCTCTGGGTAGGTGTTAAGTAACCCACCAAACTCTGTGAGATTAAATTAGCTTTGCCAGCAAGATTCTATTCTATTTTAAAATGGCCCAAGTCCTTTCTTAAACTGGTCAGCATTAATTGCTAAATGATCACACTTCTTTATCCTCAGAAAGTGAAATAACATTGGCTGTAAGAAATATGATATTCACCCAAGTGAAAAAAAATGTGTTTTAATTATTTATTTTTATTAGTAAGCAGGCATGCAAGTACACACACACATATACACACTTTTTAAAATTCATTTCCTTACTTGTGGTCTCAGGACTGAATGAAGAACAGTTCTTTCCAGTCAGAACTTGTGGTACTGTCTGTGAAGAAGAGAAATAAGAAAAAGCACCTTTGGAGTGCAAAAGTACAGACCTAACCTCTCCTGATCCCTGTCTTTATCTCTGAGTTCTTCCAAAAGGTCAAATTCAGGTTCTCATTCCATATTCTTCTCACCCATGGGAAGATTACAATACAAACTGGGGGAAACCAATCTCCCTTCAGGACTATTATCATTGAAAAAAGGAAAAAGCCCAGGTTAGCCAAGAAGCCTCCTTTGAAATCTTTAGTACCCATGGACCTCACTTGTCCATCACAGCCTGTGCTCCATGGAGCTCCATGTTCTCACTTTTGTATAACAGCCTGTGCCCCCATGGGGCTCCATGTCCTCACTTGTCCATCACAGCCTGTGCTCCATGGGGCTCCATGTTCTCACTTGTCCATCACAGCCTGTGCTCCATGGGGCTCCATGTCCTCGCTTGTCCATCACAGCCTGTGCTCCATGGGGCTCCATGTCCTCACTTGTCCATCACAGCCTGTGCTCCATGGGGCTCCATGTCCTCGCTTTTGTATAACAGCCTGTGCTGCATGGGGCTCCATGTTCTCACTTGTCCATCACAGCCTGTGCTCCATGGTGCTCCATGTCCTCACTTGTCTATCACAGCCTGTGCTCCATGGGGCTCCAAGTCCTCACTTGTTCATCACAGCCTATGCTCCATGGGGCTCCATGTTCTCACTTGTCCATCACAGCCTGTGCTCCATGGGGCTCCATGTTCTCACTTGTCCATCACAGCCTGTGCTACATGGGGCTCCATGTCCTCATTTGTCCATCACAGCCTGTGCTCCATGGGGCTCCATGTCCTTACTTGTCCATCACAGCCTGTGCTTCATGGGGCTCCATGTTCTTACTTGTCCATCACAGCCTGTGCTCCATGGTGCTCCATGTCCTCACTTGTCTATCACAGGCTGTGCTCCATGGGGCTCCATGTTCTCACTAACAAGTGGGCTCTTCCTGATTTGCAGAGGGTTTTTTCTCTCAAAAAGGCTTTGTCTCCTCACCCCCATTCACTGAAAAAAATTTTCTTATATAATATATCCTGATTATAGTTTCCCTTCCCTCTGTTCCTTCCAGTTCTCCTCCTCCTCCACTTTCATGCAGATCTACTCCCTCTCTCGCTCACTAGAAAACAGGTTTCTATGGGATAATAAAATCACCATCCTTCCATTCAGTTTCATAAGAACATCTCAAGTCCTTGAAAATATACATCCAGGTAGAATTAGAGTATTAATGTATGGAGTGATGGGGAAGATACAAATTTATTCTTGAATAATATTCGGACATTTTCTGACCAGATCATCTATGTATTTTACTATACACTGAAGATCAACAATAGGAAAATTAATGATATCTGAAACATTAGCTGTATATCTTTATAGTGACTAAAAATAAGGTATTACTTAAAAATTGACAGGAATATTTTTAAATTGATTGATGACATTGATTCATAATTCTTTCCTTGCTATATTTATAAGAACAATTAATAACTAATATTTTAAGTTGAACCAGAATTTTAGAAAATTAATTTCTGCAATATGTGGCAATTGACATTTTTTAATGTATTATTAGCATATAAACACACGAAGACCGCATCTTCTGGAGATTTCTGAACTCCACCATCAATAATTTTAAGAATTGCAAATTGGAATTAAGGACATTGAATATCTTCAATTTCCCATAAAAAATGAAGATTTGGTGATGAACAGTCTTTGTATTTTCACCTATTGGATGAAAAAATCATGGTGTTTGAGACATCTGTCTTTGACTTTCCTGTACACAGCTTGGCATATTGCTGGAAATATAAGCCATTATTCATGAATAAAATGAGGTAACTGAGTTCCAGTGTGCTTATTTTTACTGGCATAATCTAGCTGCCTATTTGTGTTTCTTGTTATAGGAAAGGCCTGACAAAGGTATATCCCTACAGTGCTTATTTCCAAGAATCTCAAAATACTTCATAAAATTTTTATATTGTCTTAAAATGATTAAGAAAAAAACATGATATATTTCCTTAGACATGATACCGATATTACTTAACCTCCATTTTAATACTCTAGACCAGTGCTTTTCAACCTTATTAATGCTTTGACCCTTTAATACAGCTCCTCATGTTGCTGTGACCTCCAAGCATAAAATTATTTTCATTGCTACTTCATAACTGTAATTATGCTACTGTTATGAATCATAATGTAAATATATATGTTTTCTGATTGTCTTAGGCAACCCCTCTGAAAAGGTTGTTTGACCCCTCAAAGGGGTCATGACCCACAGTTTGAGAGATGCTGATCTACACTGTCTATGGTCCCAAAAAGACATGTTATTTAGGTAAGTTGATTTCCCATTTCAACAACCCAGCTCATGACTTGTAGCCACCACCCCCCACCTCCCCTGTATTCATGGTATTTGCCATCCCAATGTCTGTCAAATTAGCTGTCATAACTTCTGTCTCTTTATTGCACCCCAAGACGGACACATGGATTGCCCAATGACAGAGAAATGGATGAGATCTACATGAACAACATGGACATGAGTGGGGTAATGAAGGGCAAGGGTCAAGGGAAAGAGAGCTTAGGGTAGCAGGAGATCCCAGCTGGATCAAGAACAGAGAGGGAGAACAAGGAATAAAAGACCATGATAAATGAAGACCATATGAGAATAGGAAGAAGCAAAGTGCTAGAGAGGTCCACAGAAATCCACAAAGATACCTCCACAATAGACTACTGGCAATGGTTGAGAGACAGCCTGAACTGACCTACTCTGGTGATAGGATGGCCAAACACCCTAATTGTCATGCTAGAAACCCCATCCAATGACTGAGGGAACCGGATGCAGATTTCCATGGCCAGGCCCCAGGTGGAGCTCCAGGAGTCCAATTGGCGAGAAAGAGGAGGGTTTATATGAGTGAGAATTGTTGAGACCAAGGTTGAATAAAGCACAGGGACAAATAGCCAAACGAATGGAAACACATGAACTATGAACCAGTAGCTGAGGAGCCCCCAACTGGATCAGGCCCTCTGCATAAGTGAGACAGTTGATTAGCTTGATCTGTTTGAGAGGCATCCAGGCAGTGGGACCTGGTCCTGTACTCAGTGCATGAGTTGGCTATTTGAAACCTGGGGCTTATGCAGGGACACTTGGCTCAGCCTGGGAGGAAAGGACTGGACCTGCCTGGACTGAATCTACCAGGTTGATCTCAATCCTCAGGGGAGTCTTTGCCCTGGAGGAGATGGGAATGGGGCGTGGGCTGGGGGGAAGCTGGAGAGGGGGGGAGAACAAGGGAATCCATGGCTTATATGTAAAATTAAATTATAAAATTAAAAAAAAAAAACTACTCAGCCCTCATTAAAGAGGTTACAGCTCTCTTCCTCATCCCCAGTATTTCTCTGAATTTGTTTAAATTAATTGTTTTAATTAAGAATGAAGGACATACCTCAGTGATAGAGCACATGTAAAACTTGTATAGGACCCTACATTGGACCTTTAGCACTGAAGAATAAAATAATAGAATAAAAATATTTTAAATAGTTTAAATAAATTATTTTGTTCAAAATACGGATTTTAAAAGGGAAATAAAACCAATAACCATACATAGAAACAGGTTTTTGAAATCCATTCAGGATGTCTCTCCTCTTTCTGTTCGCAAAAAGGGTACCAAAGCTTGAAGCTATCATTTGGAACATCAATGGCTGAGGCTGCTAGCTCCAGAGGTTTTGTATAACCATCCCCAAAAACTGCTGTGGTGTGAATAACAGCATTGCAAACAGCGGGCCCCAACACCAGATGAGGTTTTGCAACTGAATGCAGGGGTTGTAAAAATTTTGGCAACAGCAAAAGGTTTCTGAATGTTCAATGACCAAATTGAACTAACAATCAAACACTGAATGAAGCTAAGGTGTTTGTAGCAGTGCTGGCACGTGTGACTCAGTGTGACCTCACTGCAGGGTTCTGAACACACCATGAGAATTCTGCACTGTGCCTGTTGTCACAGAGTGCAGCAGGATCACTGCTGCCTGGGACACCTCAAGCCTAGGCTTAGATTTGATACTCTTGCACCTTAAAAACTGCAGTGCTTTAACTTACACAGACAAGGTTTACTGCTCTTACAGAAACATAATTCTTTAATTGCAAAAGATACTTTGTAACATTTTCCTACATCATTAGTCAACATGTAGGAATCAAACTACTGAGTTTTTGAATTGTATTGTTAGACTTTTTACTTACCTTAAAATTGCTATTTAAGTTGTTTACTTGACTCTCATAGAAAATCTTAAATGGATTAAAAGCATTAAAGGAATTAATGATGGAACAGAATTTCCAGTAATTTCTAAAGTAGTCCTAAGTATACCCCTGCCAATTTTATACTATGTACTTATGTACACTTACATCTCAGCAAGCGTAAAATCAAAGCATCAACAAATTCTGAAAAAAAAAATTGAAAGTGCTCTTTTCCCTGCAGTATCAAATATTCAGTCAAGATTTATATTATATAAA
Source organism: Peromyscus leucopus (assembly GCF_004664715.2). Taxonomy (NCBI): domain Eukaryota; kingdom Metazoa; phylum Chordata; class Mammalia; order Rodentia; family Cricetidae; genus Peromyscus; species Peromyscus leucopus. The sequence continues at coordinate 70,388,239 of NC_051084.1, forward strand.
TAAACAACATCCATCTTACTGGTATACAATTTGCTTTCATTAGTAAAATTATATATATTCTGAGGAATTGTTTTAAAGTAAGTTTCTTCATGATATATTATCAGTAAATGCTTGCTTTTTTATGCCATTTTATATGCTATAAAAATGTCTTAGGTTAAAAAAGGGTGAAAGCAAAATGTGAAAACGCCTTGGTGTGGAATAGACAGCTCCTCCAGCAATCCCATCTATTCAATTCTGTTAACAAGATCACAGAAGAGAAAACAGTAACATCAGAACATCACGGTGGAACCTGACTTCTTCTGGCTGTGTCCATTAGAGCAGAGAGGCATCTGCTCACCTTTTAATCTGTAGTTAACAATATGTGGGAGCAATAACTATATGCATGCACATGGTATCTGTGTGTGGGTATGTACACATGAGTTCAGGTGGCTAAGAGGCCATTGGATCCCCTGGACCATCTGGCATAATGCTAAAAATCAAGCTCAAGTCCTCTGTATGAGAACTGTGTGCTCTTGTTCACTAGGACATCTCTCCTACCTAATTATATAATTTTAAAAGCGAATAAAAAGTGACAATTTTTATTCCACATATTGGTAAACTACTACAATAGTCTATTCAATATTCTAAAATAAAAGTCTTTCTAAAGCTAGAATTAACACAGTAAGTAAACATCAATATACTTCCTTTTTGATTGTTTGTTTTGGTTTCATTGTTTTATTTTGTTTCTTAATCTCTTAACACACTTCCCAAAGTTTATGTTAACAGTAGCTACAACATGGGCAACATTCATTCAGATATAAGACAATCTCATTATTTTGTTTTTAATCAAAGATGCCCCAAGTTTTAAAAAAAAAGAAGATATACTAAAGCATTTAGGGAACTTAAAATAGTATTATGAGGTACTTTAAATTCTTACTGAAGTTAGCTCAGTATCAATACAAGCAAGAAAGCTTAACATGTTTGTGTGTTTTAGACATTTCTTAGCTGTTTTCACCTCTACTAAAATGTCAGCATTACTGTATTGAAAATGCATTAACTTGTATTTTTTAATTGTTTTTAGTACTTCTACTTTACATTACCAATGCATGGAATATATATTTGAATTGCAGACATTTCTAACTTACTTCTCACACAGTGTATGGTCTATGAATGAAAAGCATTTTTTTTTTCTATGAAGACTAAGTTTCCTGATTAGCAAAAAGCAAATTGTGGTACATGGAGTATTTTTCAACTTTAGCATTTTTATTTCTGAACATATTGCTGTGGGATATCTTTCTGTATGCTGTGAATATGTGTTGCTCTGATTGGTTGATAAATAAAGCTGTTTGGCCAATGGTGAGGCAGAATAAGGTTAGGTAGCACATTCCAACTGGAGAGAGAGGAAGAAGAAAAGAGAGGTGGAAGAGACAGTGTGAGCTGCTGCCAGGAGAAGCAAGATGTGAAAGTACAGGTAAGCCACAAAGCCATGTGGCTACTTAAAGATAAATAGAAATGGTTTAAGTTATAAGAGCTAGCTAGTGAGAAGCTTGAGTCATAGGCCATCAAGTTTGTAAATAATATAAGCCTCTGTGTGTTTATGGGAGACTAAGCAGCTTTGGGACATGAGTCGGAGAGATTTGTCCCAACTGCAGGCCAGGCAGGACACAGGAAAATTTCTGGCTACAACATGTAAATCTTCTCATGGATACTGTTTTTTATTTTTGTTTAGAATAATTTCCCTATACAAAAATATGCTATGATTTAAAAACAAAAAAAAGCACCAACAATTTGTCTGTATTGTAGCTTTTAGAAATTTAAGCATGTCAAAATATATAAATATATTCAATTAATATAAGGAGCTCTAGCAAACACCCCCCATAATTCGAGATATTTCAAAGTGCAATTACAATATTCCAAGTTAAATGTCGTACACTAATGGAGTGTTCTTTGTTTAGTCTGCTGTGTCCTTTGGTGAGACTCCACATCTGTATGTTCTGGCCTGCAAGCACTGTTTGCAAAAATAACAGTTTGTTATGTACTCAAAATTTTAATGAGGTTTTGCCATTCTGTTCTTTAATTCTTACTAATTTTGAAGCACTAATTTTTTTTAAATATTTTATTTTATCATATGTGTACGTTTCTGTAGGTTTGTGTGTGTCTTTGTGTCTCTCTGTGTATGCCACATGTGTTTGGAGATGCCTGTGAAAACCAATAGAGGGCATTTTATCATGTGGATCTAAAGGAATAGGCAGTTGAGAGCCACTGGGTCGATGGTGGGAACTGAAGTTGAGTCCTCTGAAAGAGCAGCAAGTACTCTTAACCACTGAGAGATTTCTCCAACCCCACATGATGTTTTTGGTTTTCAGCAAGTTTGAATCTTCTGGCTGATGAGAGAATAATGGCATGTGTATAGTCCCCATAATAGGTGGAAGTGTCAACAAACTTTTTCAAGTTACTACTTATCAATTTTTAAAAGAACTTTCCAATCTAACATTTCATGAAGCATTCATTTTCTTCTGTCATTGTGACCTAAAGCATTTAATGCAAAATATAAAAGTTCCCCAAACGATGCCATATGCTACAAACTTGAGTCACAAAGCTACAACACAGTCTAGACTACTCTCTACAGAGTGAGACTACCCATGCTCTGTTTCCTTTAAAGGGGGTGGACTTAGAAAAGCCTGGAAATGCAGGTAGTTTGGTTATTGGTATTCAACTGTATATTAAAATGAGAAATGTTATTGGACAATTCCCCTTGCACAGTCCAGACTAGCAGAAGCAATAAGCAAAGTTTAAGTCCATAAAACTGACTTCAGCTCATTTTGCTAACTGAATCATAATAGTTTATCCTTAAAAGCTAGAAAGTTTTCACAGATGCTAAGCTAAACCAGAAAGAATGCCAGGAAAACAGGTATAAGACAAGATGGACCCAAACGAACCAGGACATATGTTCATCCTCTCAATGAAGCCTTTTGCACTTGCTCTTCTAACTCAGAGGAGAGATTATTTTTACCCAAATCTCCCGACTCACTAATTTGGCTCAGAAAACATGTTTGTGAAGTTAATATGGCCAGTTTTATCTTTTAAATTAGTGATGAATCTGTCAAACAATAAATTGACCTTGCATTTTGCCTATTCTGTCTTGGGTGGATGTTCTGATGGATAAAATCAGTCTGGATAGCTCTTCAATTGCCTAAGAAATTACTGAATTAAGATGTGGTGCCTGGATTAGTGACATAACACTGAAAAAAGCGACATCGTTAAGGATATACCCAGAGTTTGCTGTGTAGCATCTGGAAGTGTTACATATTTTTTTCAAACATTCAAGTTTATATTTCTATTGCAGGCATTCAACTTTACACTCACTATGGTGTTTGGCAATACTAAGCTAAAATGCTGGCACCTGTGGCACAGAACCACCACCATCCTTGGCTGTAAGGCTGGCACCTGTGGCACAGAACCACAACCATCCTTGGCTGTAAGGCTGGCACCTGTGGCATAGAAACACCACCATCCTTGGGTGAGAAGGGCTTTAGAGATAAATAGCATAAGGCACAAAATTATCCTCCCCCCCACCCCAGTTTAAAAATATCGTTTGGATTTTAAACATTTATTTTAGATTTTAAACATTTATTAAGTAGAAATGAAATTAAAGAAGAATGTATAAACATGTTGGGATAATGGTGTTCTTAGCTGTGTATATGAATACCTAATGTAATTTTTATGATTTTTTATTTATTTCTTGAAAATTTCATACATTTATACAAAGTATTTTGATTACTACCCCCAGCTCTCGCTACAGTCCTCACCTCATCCTTCTGAGCTGTGCCCTTTGTTGTTACTATTGATAATTATTCACATAATTGTTAATATATTTTTCTTACAACTTTGAAAACATTTTGCTGACATTCCTGCCAAACCTGAGGGTAAATTAATCAAACAGCATGAATCCATGGACAGAATTTCACCATTGCACTCTTGCTGTGCAAATAGCATGTAACTTCCCATCTCCAGATTAGAGAAACTTGCAGCTGAAAGTACAGTTGCTTGATGGCACTAGTGTATCCTATTAGTGAAAATCAAGTGTGTAACAAAAATAAGATGATCAAGACATAACCAAGCCAGAGTTAATTTGAATATTCTAAGATAAATGTAGAATAAGAAATCTTAATGTGTTGAAAATCACATTGACTAACTGCAAATGAAGCATTCATCCAGATACAGAAAAAGTGGATATCCAAGTGTCTGCACAGAAAAGTTTTGTGACTTTGGTTGTGAGCTGTAGGGCTTTTAGTAATCTGAAGAAGTGCTGACTTTGTTTTTTAATATAAAACTTCAGTATACATAAATATTTAATGAATTGTTAGTTATTTCTCCATCATCATTAAAAGTAGGTATCTAAAAATGAGTAAACTATGAATTATTCACCCATGCCTCTTTTGAGAACAGCTCTCCCTATGTCCCAGAGCTTTGAAGTTAGTTGCTTAGCCTGCATAGGCTGGGGTTCCAGCACAAACCCTCAGTCTGGATGCGCATTTTAGTCATTGTTAACAGTGTACCTGTGAGAAATTCTCTTGTGGAAAGCCAATCATCTTTAATCAGTTGTTACCTCTGGAACCTGGATAGAACTGGTTTCTAGGGTGAGGTATAGAATAAATGGCTCTCCCTAATTACTAGGGTTAGGGGTTCATTGAATGAGTTGTTATGTAAAAACTTGTGCTAACATACCACATGGCAAATCATAGTCTGACAATTTAAAGAAACACTGCTTTACTATAAACCCACTCATTCTTAACTGTGGTGTCATATCAGGAAACCAGCTGAATAATGCTTACTTTCTTGGGCAGACAGGGATGCTCATGTTATAGCCTGGATTATAATATATCATATATTACTTGGCATTAGTAGCACACCTAGCATGTTCAACAAAACTCTCAGTGATTAAACAACTTCAGATATATTAGAATATACCTGAAGAGATGATCATTCATAATATTTATAATAGTGAGATATATACTGCCAAGTGATACTTGACAAATATGTCTACGTGCATTTAATATGTATGTGGGAATGTATGCAGCAGTTAGAAGAACTTTTACCATTCCAAGCTGAGAATACACATTTATAATTTGGGGAATATTCTTTTAGTGAATGATTGAAAAGTTGGCCCTTTGTTTCTCATCATTTATGTAATGTCAGTGAACTGATCCATTAAAAACGTGTGTCTAACAGTTGTGGCAGTTGTGAAACTTACTTTTCTAAAAGCGCCCTGCCAGGGGAAAGAGGGGAAGGAGAATTAAGCTGAGCTTAACACACGCTTTATTTCTACCAGCTTGATTAGTGACGAGCAGCAGTAAGACTCTGTACATTAGCAGGATGCCATGAAGTGTAGATGTAACCAACCGTCTTATTAAAATAAGAAACACAGAACCAATGTAAAAGAGAAAGCCGAGAGGTCAGAGCTCAGAGCTAAAATCTCACCATTCCTCCTGCAGTGCTCCTAGCTTCCCGAAAGAGAGCTACTTCCTGTGTGTCTGTCTTTAAATAATCTTTCTGTTCTGCCTTCTCATTGGTTGTAAACTCAAACACATGACTGCCTCGTCACTGCCTGTAAGTACTGCCCTCCAGGTCTTAAAGGCGTATGTCTCCAATGCTGGCTGTATCCCTGAACACACAGAGATCTACCTAGCTCTTCTACCAAGTGCTGGGTTAAAGGCGTACGCCGCCACCGCCACCACTTCCACCACACTCTTGCTATGGCTCTAATAGCTCTGACCACCAGGCAACTTTATTTATTAACATACAATGAAAATCACATTTCAGTACAAATAAAATACCACCATAATGAAGCAAGCACAGCAACCCTGTGTGAAGTACTTATTTGAGAGGAGGGTAAAATCACTTGGAATGTCCTCAGTTCTCTATGCCTTCAGTGTGTTCCCCAACTTTATGATTCTTCTGTATAAACATGAGGCTCATAGTAGGCTGATTATAGGCAGATAGATATTGGATAACTAGTCATCTCCTCTCCTTTTTACTACCCATATGCCTCAGCTTGGAGTATGACTTGTGGCTCTTTCTAGCAGGTCTAACATGGAATCCTCTTTTCTGTCTCCCCACTTTGGTTGGACAGGGCTGGAAGTGTGTCAGTGCCCCACACAAGGAAGACTTAGGGGTCAATCTTAGCCCCATTCCCAACACTGGATTCTACCTCTCAATTTTTGACCTGTTGTTTGCTTTACTCTAAATCAATAATAACAATAACAAAACTAATACAATTTAATCCTTAAAATGGAGCACACAGGCTGACAAGATGGCTCAGCTTCCAGTGCAAGCATGAGGAAATGAGTTTGAATCACCAGGAACCAAGTAAGCATCTATAACCCCAGACTCCTATAGGGAGATTGAAGGTGAAGAACCAAGTAAGCATCTATAACCCCAGACTCCAATAGGGAGATTGAAGGTGAAGACAGGAGAATCCCCGGAAAGTCACAAAACAATAAGGGCCTGCCTCAAGCAACATGGAAGTGAGGCCCCACAACTGAAGCTGTCCTCTGACTTCCACATGTACACTTCGGCACACATTCACACATATTCACATACACATACACACACACAGACGCACACACACACACACAAACACACACAGAGAGACACACACACACACAGACACAGACACACACACACACACACACAGAGACACACAGACACACACACACACATACACACACACACACACACACACACACACACACAAATAGAGTGATAAGTAGGCAGACTTTTAAATGGGTCACTGTCTATGACCTTCTGCAGTTATTTCTACACATAAGATTTTGTTCTTCAACTACTTTGTGGGCTCTGTTGAGAAATTCAACCAAGTTCTTTGAAATTCTCTATTTTATTTTATTTTTTTATTGGTTTTTCAAGACAGGGTTTCTCTGTGTACTTTTGGTGCCTCTCCTGGATCTCACTCTGTAGACCAGGGTGGCCTCGAACTCACAGAGATCCACCTGGCTCTGCCTCCCAAGTGCTGGGATTAAAGGCGTGTGCCACCACCTGGCTTGAAATTCTCTATTTTAGACTGGCTAAATTAACACTTCATATTCCACAGACTTAATTTTAATTTAGTGGGAAATAAGAAAGGTGATAAACAGGGTCTATCTTGTCTCATACCAGTTATGAGACGCAACCCACTCAAAAGTCTGGTCATCCTGTTCCCAGCAACAGGAAGAGATGGCAAGGGAAAAAGGGCCACAGAGACCCTGAGCTCAAACCTGCAGCAACACACTTCCAAATAGTGAACCACTTACCAAAAATAAAAGCTACTGCTGACCACACGCTTTTAGCTGTCATCAACATCAAACAAAAGCCATTTCTTTAGATAGAATTTCAGTTGCTGCAGCATGAGAGGACACATGGCTCGTCCAGTCCTTTCTAGCATCCTTCAGAACAGGTCAGACAGGTGATTCTAATGTTTTTAAGGCTCACTCTATTATTTTGTTCAAGTGTGCACCATATATGCCTAGTTTTATACCATGTCCAAATTGTTTTCTAATGTCTTAAAAATGCCCCTTCACAACAACAGAACTTATTTACAAAGCACTTTATATTTTACAGCAAACTTTACATCTACCATCTCATTTGACTTTTACATAGACAAATACAATTGTGAAAAGTAAGTGTTGTTTCTTAAGGAATGTTCCCAGAGTGTCTTTACCTTTAAAGGTAAAGTAAGATCCCTTCCTTGATAGGCTCCTGTCCAGAGCCTCTTTATAACACCACCATTTTTTTTTTTCCAGTTTAGCACTCGGTACCAAAGACAACAGTCTGCAACATTTTAGGGCTGATGTAACAACTTTCTCTGACCAATTTTAGTCAGAGGGGTCAGTGGCTATTTGTTCAACCAGAAGACCTTGTATTCTACCACATTTCTCAAAGAGTTTTCAACCCAGCTATCTCATTTGATCTCCGTACACACATGAAAGTCAAAAAACAAGACACAATCATGTCTTAGCTTATGTAGCCTTGTACCTTTTGGATCTAACACAGTACCTGAGAACTAAGAAATACTACAGAAATGATGTCAGCCTAAAAGAAACAGATAGGACAAGGAAATCAGTGGTGGAAATGGAAGCATGGCGTATTCAGAAGGAGAGCTTGGAGCCCAAGGAAGTACAAAAGACAACTGTCATTTGTTTAGGTACAGAAACCTCAATAATTTAATCAGTATCCAATCCTTGCAGACATTCTCTGTGCTGAGTATTAAATTACAGGTTTTGTGAAGAAGTGTGCATTACATGTTGGAGTCAGAAGATGCCCTCATTGTTATTTTGAAAATGGTATATATCTGAGAATCTAAAACTTTAGTCAAATAAAGAATAAAAATTATCTTTGAATGACACTAACGTTGGCTTTTAAAGTAAAATGCTTATTCTCAGAGCTCTAAAATAAAACACATTTTGTGCCTCTATTAATAGATCTTTCTAGAAGGCTGTGTGAATGTGTTAAATTTATTATGGCAGTTGTTGGTAATCCTGCACTTAGAGCAGTGGAAGACATGATGAATGCTGTTTCTAATAATATTTTATTGGCTTAAGCTTTAGCAAGTTCATAGACCATTTCTCAACACACTGCTACAGGCATTTCAGATTGAAACACACAAATTGTCTCTTTCATTAGAATCAATTTGGATGAATATAGATGATAGATAGATAGATAGATAGATAGATAGATAGATAGATAGAAAGAATTAAACTTCAAATCCAAGCTAAGGCTTTAGAAAATAAGAAAGGTACAACTTTAAAAATCATAATTACATCAACTAAATGCATTATTTGTTTAACCAGAGATAAATTTTGTCAGCAATAAAAGAAATATGATCTTCTTGGGTCAAGTTGGAAAATGGAGTCAGACACTGTATCACCCACCTGTGACCCTAGCACTGTAGAAGTGAAGGCAGAAGAAGAGTTAAAGATCCATTTGAGAGACAGGGCCTCACCCTGTATCACCACCTGTAGAAGGAGCATGGCCAGTACAGCACATCTCTGCACTTGATAGTACCCTTGGAACAGACACATGAAGAAATAATGTAAATACAGAAGAACAATGGTAATTGGGACAATGATAAACTTCTTTGAAGATAGACAGCAGATGGGCCTAGACTAGTGTTTGGATGCAGAAACTTGACTAATCGAATCAGTATCCAATCCTTGAGGACAATATTCTGTGTGGAGTATTAAATTACAGGTTTTGTGAAGAAGTACGCATTACATGTTGGAGTTAAAGATGCCCTTATTATTATTTTTGAAAATGCCATATGTCTGAAAATCTAAAGCTTTGAGTCAAATAAGGAATAAAAATAATCTTTTAATGATATCAACTTTGGCTTGTAAAATATAGGACTCTATCAGAATTAAGATCATTTCAAAGAAAATCATCGGCAACCCTAAAATATAGGAATTCTTAAGAAAATACAGACCATTGAAGTAACCATTCTGAGATACTAGCTCTTTGGGCTGATAATTACTGTGTTTGTTACTTTTTTGAAGAACAAAACCAGACATGAATCCATTCCACCAAAGTAAGAATTCTGACTTGGACATTTTAAACTCATGGGGTCAGTCCTGCTGAGTGCAGCAGAAAAGAGTCATAAGGAAACTGTAAAACACTGACCAGTGTGAGGGAAAAGTTGAAAGTTGTGGTAACATTCCTATACCACAAATCCAAGAAGGAGGTAACAAAGGAATATCAAAAAAAGAAATCTGTATTTTACTTAGCCTTTGAAAGACACAAAAAAAATAAAATAAGCAATTGCACATAAAAAGACACAAAAAAAATAAATAAGCAATTGCACATAAAACACGGGTAGGAAGGAATTACGTCAATGGTCAATTAGTAGTAAACAAAATTTCAATGTCATTAATTAGATTCATCAAATCATATGTCATTTTTTGTTCATAATAGTAGCAAACATTAGAAAGCTTATGAAATACAGTGTGCACCCTATTAGGAAGTGAATAGTCTCATATGTCTTTAGTGGGATCATATAATTAACACAACAAAAAAGAGACGGCTGGCATACTGACTAACAACATACTGTGATCTAATACTGCCATTTTTAGGACTATTTAATAGATGTTCACAAGTTCCAAATAAGTTAGGTTTACTTCAACATTTTTCAGTAATAAAAACTAAAACCTTAGTACATACAAAAAGGCAAAATTTGACAAATTATACACTGTTCTGGTTTATTTTCTATCACGCTGATAAATGCTACAACCAAAGTGACTTACGGTGGAAAGCGTTATGTTGGCTTATGGTATGTCCCATTATGGTGGGAAGGCAAGGAAGCAAGCCTGGCATCAGGAAGAACATAACATTTTATCTGCATATAGGAAGCAGAGAAGAAAAACAGGAAGTGGGACCATGCTGTTAAAAAAAAAACTCACCATCTGCCTTGAGTGGTTCTTGTTCCAGCAAGACTCCACAATCTCCTCATAGTAGCACCACCATATGGAAACCAAGTGTTCAAACACAAGCATTTGGAGGCACAGTTCTCTTACAAACCACGACATACTGTTGCTGGAGGGCTTCTCTCCAGGTTCCCCAAGCCCCACAGTCCCACAATCCACTTATAAAATAATCACTCAGACACTTATATCACTTATAAACTCTATGGCCGTGGCAGGCTTCTTGCTAACTGCTCTTTTATCTTAAATTAACCCATTTCTATAAATCTATACCTTGCCACGTGGCTGGTGGTTTACCGGCGTCTTCACAAGCTACTTCTCCTGGCGGTGGCTGCAGTCTCTCTCCCAGCCTTCTGCTTCCCAGAATTCTCCTCTCTCCTTGTCCCACCTACCTCCTGCCTGGTCATTGGCCATCAGTGTTTTATTTATATAGAACAATATCCACAGCAACATACACTCATTCTATCAAATATTCTGTAATACTGTGGAAGAACTATGCTAATTTGCACACATTGCCCTTATTATAAGATACTATATTAAAGTGTTAAAAAAAAAGTCGACACATATATTAGCATATATGCTAGCTAGTGCTTTGTCAACTTGACACAAACGAGAGACATTTGGGAAGAGGGTACTTCACTTAAAAAAAAATGTCCTCCACCAGATTGCCAGGTAGGGAAGTCTGTGGGTCTTTTTTTAATTAATGATTGGTGTGGGAGGACCCAGCACATTGTAGGTGGTGCCATCCCTGAGCAGGTGGTCCTAGGCCTATGAGAAAACAGGCTGAGCAAGCAAGCCACAGAGAGCAAGTCAGTAAGCAGCATTCCTCCATGGCTTCCACTTCAGTTCTTGCCTCCAGGTTCCTGTCCTGACTTCCCTTAGTGATAGACTGTGACTTGGACATATTAAATGAAACAAATCCTTTCTTCTCCAAGTTGCTTTTGGGCATGGTGTTTCATCACAATTAAAACACTGACTAAGACAGCATAGAAACAGCCACAATAAATAAGAAACTGCAACACACTGAAGATAGAGGCCATTTTTATTGTGTGTGTAAATGCAATAGCATCATGAAAACCTTTCAGGAATGCTTACTAGTCCTTTGGCAGAGGGATTAGCAGGTGTGTGTGTGTGTGTGTGTGTGTGTGTGTGTGTGTGTGTGTGTGCAGACACACATGCACATGCACAAATTCACAGATTTGGAAGGCTGTTTTTCAGTTTTACATGTGTGCATTACTTAAATTTTATGTACTCATAATTTATAATTTAAAAGCATTTTTCAATGGTCTATATATTTTCATCTTTTTGAAGATGTATTTTTCCTTGAAAACTTTGGGATATGATCATACTACTTCCTAAAAGTCATCTAACACACAGATTATACAAACAATAAAATTAGAAACAAGGCATGTGACTAACACTTTTGAAATCTAGCTCAAAATCAGGAGTACCTGTACTCTGAATTCTTTAAAAATAAAATAGAAGGGCTGAAGGGTTCTCTGTGGGCAGTTACTTGAAACCATTAGGACCTGAGTTCAGATTCCAGCATCTACATCCCAAACCATCATGGTTTCCTGAGTACCTGCAATACAAACTCTGGAAGGCAGAGACGAGAGTGTCTCTGGAACTTGTGGGTTGCCAATCTAGTTGAAAATGAGTTAACTCCAGGGTCAGGGGGAGACTTGTCTCCAAGGAATAGGGAAGAGAACGATAGGATGACTCCCGACTCCCACCTCCAATACCCACAAACAAGGGTCACAACCCTACACATGCATGCACATACACTATACACTCATGCGTAAATAAATGAAGCATAGGAAAGTTAAAGTAAGATCATAAACATGTAGACTTAGCCTTGCTTTTAAGAGAAGTATGTTTGGGAGATTATAAGTGAGGAATCAAAGAGGGAAGAGAACCTCTTCCCATGCTCAACAGTATCCTCAGCCATTCCTTACATGTTTTGAAAGTCAAATTATTACCACTTCCACGTTTCCCGTTAAAGACTCCGGACTTCCTGCCCATACATCCGATAATACCTTAACTATAAATGAATGGGATGCACAGACCTCACAAGGGGAAAATTCTACTCATAACATCCAGGCGTAAGGCGTATCTATTTTACGCCTTACGCCTAGTAAGAGGTCAAACAATTTCACTTGGGTTGTTTATTCACTATTTAAAATATTTCCTCTTGGAAACCCGCAAACAACAGTCATCAGAACCAGGGACAAGCATCCTGGCTAGCTACAAGTGGGGCTGGCTGTGAGTACCGACGCCTGGAGTGGGGCTGGCTGTGGCTACCGACGCCTGGGCTGTGGCTAGCTGTGGCTAACTGACGCCTGGACTGGGGCTAGCTGTGGCTACCGACACCTGGGCTGGGGCTAGCTGTGGCTACCGACGCCTGGGCTGTGGCTAGCTGTGGCTACCGACGCCTGGGCTGGGGCTAGCTGTGTGCACCAAAGCTGCTGTTCGGTTTCCACTCTTAAGCACCTGGGTCTCCTCTGGAGCTCGAGGAAAAGAGACTGTGGCCCACAGGGACTGCTGCTTAGAAATACAGAGGACAGCAAACACACTCTTAGAATTTCTACAGCAGACAAAGGGGAAGAAAGCATTGATTAGTTTCAATGGTTATGGTAATCAGTGAAAATCAGGTGCTTGTCAGTTGTAAGACATTTGCTTTGAAACCATACTTCACAGACGTGATTGTGTTTCAGGTTTCCACTCAGCCAAGATGGAGTTCATAATTTCCCTTTACTAGGCTACCTTGGCTAGCTCTGAGGCAGTTCTGCCTAAAAGATATTACTCAGGTAGCCATCAGCATTTACTAAGCATTTATAGACACAAAAACAACCTTCACCGTAAAAGGGATAAGAGGTAGTTTAGTCTGGAGACAAATATGAATGACCATGACCTGGGAACAAAGAATTAGGTCACCCTAAATTCAATGTTAAAATGTGGAAGCTGTTTAATGAAGTTTTCATAGTAACAGAACAACAACAACAAAAAAAACCCATAAGTCATGTCACTTTCCTGAAATATTGTTGGAAACATTAGAGAGGCAGGTTACAGCAAAGTTGGGCAAACTCTGCTGTTGGCTTCAGCTTTTGAGTTAGTGGAATCTAGCTGTCTGCTAAATTAATAAATTCCAAAGGAAAAACAGTGCTCTGTACACTCCAAATGATTCACCCAGTGGTCACAAGGCTGTCAGGTCAGACACAGATGAGGGTAACAAATGGTTATTAAGAGGGATAAGGATGACCCAAGATTACCTGTCTCTGGCCTTGGGACATCCCTGACTCTCCACAGTCACTGATGTTCTAACCACTTATTCAGCCTTGCAGAAGGTTTAATGAAGACTACTTTGGGTACTGTTCACACATTCAACTTTTATAAGGAATTGGTATTCATTAATGTATTTTTAAATTGTAGTCAGTGGCTATATATCCTTTCACAAACCTGATAGATTGGTTTTGTATTTATTTGTATTTGTGGCAATTAACATGTAAAATTTCAGCAGTACAAATATGATGAAATTTGTTCTTGGTTTATCTTTTAAAATAAATTTATTTTATTTTATGTGTATGAGTGTTTTGTGTGTGTGTGTGTGTGTGTGTGTGTGTGTGTGTGTGTGTACTGTGTGTACAGTGCCAACAATGGCCATAAGAGGACCTCAGATCTTCTGGAACTGGAGTTACAGTTGGTTGTAAGCCCTGGGGTGGGTGCTGGGAATTGAATTCATGTCTTCTACAAAAGCAGTAAATGCTCTTAACCACCTTTCCAGCCTCCATTTTTGTGTGTTTTTATATTTTCAGTTCTCTCATATTCTTTCCAATTTCACCCTTTCATACTTTTAAACTTTAAGCTACTTTACTATTAGCTCACTAACTGGCATGTTGCAATAATTCTGTGATTAACAGCAAAGTCATTAACACTTGATAATGGAACCTTGCCAGGTAAATTTCTATAGGTACCTATGAACCAGACAGGAGACACTAAATTACACAAAATTTTTGGTTTGTAGACATGAATTACAAATTCCTGAAAATTAAGCAACAAACATTTCTCCATAAGAAATTGAATTCATTATAACCTTCTAAAAGGTGTCTTCCCACCAATTATTTAGTAAATCAGAAGCAAGTCAAAAAGCTGAAATTATAGAATCAAATCTTATTCAGGTAGTCCACAATATGAAGTGCTTTATAATTTGTAAATAATTATAAAAAAATCAATATTCTGAGAACTAAAGTGACCCTTTAAAAAGGAAAATTGACATATAAGAATTGTTTAAAAAACTATTATAAACTAAATAAGCCTCATAGAAAATATTTATACTTTAATACTAAAAATAAATTAAAAATTTATACTTATAAATTAATTCATGAAAATCTAATCAACTCAGAATTTAGCATCTAATAGTATGTTGAGGAAGAAATGACTATTTATAATTATGCATATGGTAATAGAGCATATGGATTTATAAATGTTTTTCCCAGTCTAACACAGGACAATGCAGCATTGCATTTAACTACTGAAGTTTCTTCTACCAAGTACCTTTGGTTTGGTTGGCATGTTAGAATTTTTAATCTGCAAGTTTTGAATAAAAAGCTTGGTCCAATATTTAGGGAGACAATGATTTATCTAGTCACTCAAATATACTGGGTTATAAGCATGATCCATACTTTATGGAAAATGGAAAACATGTAGACTTACAACAGTGGCTCAGGTCAGGTCTCTACTGAGGCCCAATACAGGAAAGTTATTCTATCTAGACAAAGAACAGAATTTCTTGGCCTTGGGTGGAAACCTAACATTCCAAGTCTACTAATCCAGCTGAGCCTGTCAATTACATGGCAGAGGAAGGCTAATTCACTTTAAACTGTAATAGAGAAATAAGATGGCTAATTATCCTATTCATGAGATAATGTTGTCTTTCTTCCCAGAAGGCCTGCTCCTGTGCTATAATCTCTTTTAGGTCTCCTTATCTTTCTGAGTCAGAAAGGTGTATCTTCTCCTTTTTCTTCTGTCTTTTCCTTTGGAGTCAGTAGACGTATGCTTCCTGTAGGGGTTTGAGCTGATTTATTCTTTCTCTGAAACTACCTCCTTGTTGCCATATGGCTACTTCCCTAAATTCAAATAACATTATTTTCTCTCTTCTTCTTCTCCATCTCCCTCTTCAAGGCAGCTGAAATTTACAGCTTGCCTGACTTTTCTTTTAAACTCTAATGAAATTATCCTTAAGCTTCCTTCTGAGTTCACTATTATATTATTTTATTAATGAGACTAACAACACAAAGAAGGAGCCCCAATTTCCCTGATAACAGAATCCTTTTCTTCAAAAATATACATACTATAAAAAAAAACCTAACAATTTAAAAACCCTAGTTCATCAACACACAGCATTGATATAAGTTAATACTGCAAGAAACCATGGGCTCCTAATTTCTCTGTAAATGCCAAATGTTCTGAGACAATCACAAGATACTACAGAACAGGAGCTAACAAACAAGGATGCTGGGACTGCTGGCCCATATGAGACCAACATATGTTCTATGTTTTACTTGAACACAACCACACTCACTCACTTATGTACTGTCTTTAGCTACTTCATTTCCATAGTTGAGATGCATGTCATATGGTCACAACATACAACACACCTATGATCAAGCACTTCACAGAAACACTGTAAGCTTCTACATACTCCACAATAAGAGGCCATGGGCATACCTAGACAGATACTATGGTAAAGATTGTACTTTAAAACATCATCTAAAGCCCATTAAAGAGAAAATAATAATAATGACAAAAACAATTATTGAAAATAGAAAACATATTACCAATTTTATTAGCTTATATACAACATAAAATTTTACCTATTATTGTGTCTCTGGATTCAAAATATATATATTTAATGGCACCTGGAAGTAGATAATAATTGTAAAGATAAAGAAAAGATAAGTATATAAGTGAGTCATTTTATAAGTAGGCCTGTCATATAGACTCACAGTAACTTATTCAACCCACAGTAGGTGCAAGCAAATTAATGTGTTCTCAAAAGGTTGGGTTGAAAGAATCTGAAACACTATTACATTACATGTGGAATTTAAAAATATGTAACAAAGGAAACCCTATATGTGTCTTCCAGCTTGTATTAAAAGGCTTCTGAATGGCAGGTAACAGGTGAACTCTAAATGATACTCCTTCTCAAGAACCCAGGAAATCATTGGTACCAAACTTTCTGGGTATTTGCTGTGGAGTTTGGTAAAGACAAGCTCTGGCAGTCCTCACCATCAAAGGTGGCTTTGACTTTTCATGTGGAGGTTGGTATTATATGTAAAGCAGCCAGTACGCTCTGATGTAGTAACTGACATCAAAAAAAAAAAAAAAAAAAAAAAGGATCAGTTTCCTTAGCCAAGCTTGGCTTCCCTGCTATTATAGTAGGAATCTATTGTTTTATTACTATTTTATACATTTTTATTTACAAGTATCTACTCGTGAATATATGAAGCTATATCATGATCAAACTGTTATGTGTGTTGATTCATTACCATTACCTTTACATTTTTGAAAAGTTGTGTTAATTTGAGTTTTAAGTTTTTCAGTTTATTCTTTGTATAACAAATGTTAGCTAATTTTGACTCATGGACTGCTTTTGTATAGTCTACAACACAATTTTTTTTCCCTAATTATTTTTAGGTTGCTATAAAACAGAAAACATACAATGAATATTTATTTAATGACAAAGGAAAATGATATTGGATTCCAACTTCACTGTCCAAAACTAAAGTTTTATTCAAATGCAACCATGCCAGTTTGTTCATGCACCACATGAAGCAATGGGAGAATTGACTGGGAGAATTATCTCTTATGCTTCATAAAGTGTTCAACCAAACCTTCATGATGTTGGATGGAAATGTAGGGCAGGCGTATAAAATTCCTTGAGTGTCTCCACTGAAAAATTATGCACTATCCCCCTTCCTCCCTCTTAGAGGAAATCCAGTTTTGATGGGTGATGTCATTCTGAATGCTGTGAATATGTGTTGCTCTTTAAAAGTAGGTTCATTTGCCGGGCGGTGGTGGCGCACGCCTTTAATCCCAGCACTCGGGAGGCAGAGCCAGGCGGATCTCTGTGATTTCAAGGCCAGCCTGGGCTACCAAGTGAGTTCCAGGAAAGGCACAAAGCTACACAGAGAAACCCTGTCTCAAAAAACAAAACAAAACAAAACAAAACAAAGTAGGTTCATTAATCTACCTTTTCATCCTATCATATCTATATTATCTATCCCTTTTTCTTCATTAGAAAGAGATTGCATTTATAATGAACCTGTTTAAAATAGAAATAAACATTTTTAAATAATATTTTGGGAATTTGAGTGTAGCAATCTTATGGGGATCCTGAGAAAGTTAGGAATTATGGTCAAGTCCTGAATAGAGTCGTCTGTGAGGCTGCATTGTTTGAGCCAGTTGCCTTGAAGCTGTTTTTGGATGTTGGATCATCTGGGCCATGGTATCATCAGAGACCTTTCAGGGGGTCTTGGCTGATCAAACAATATTAGCCACAGGTTCTCATCTTCTGTGGAAACAAAAGCAGAACCTCTTTTCCAAAGCAACATATCCTTAGACACACATTTTGATGTCAAGATATCTTTAAAATATACATACATATTGGTTTAACTCAGCAGCCATTGCAATCAAATGTCTTTCTGCAGTTAAAAATCCCAAAGACAACACAATCCAGATTCTCTGTGTAATATCCATCTTTATGCGGCTTATTTTTATATTACTTTTACTGTCTTTTTAAAAGACTTTATTTTTTAAAACTATTTATTTATATAACCACATATATTTCTTTTCCTCTCTCTTCCAAGCCTACATACATTTTTACATATAATGTAAACTGTTTATAGAGTTTTATTTTATTTGAATCTGTCTTATTGTGTATCTATTGCTTTAAACTACAGCATGGATAGTACTGAAGTGGAAGCTTTGACTCTGCCCATCTCAGCTTTTCAACATGGTTGAGATAATTTACCGTCAGCTCTGTGAATCATAGTCTCTGCTGACTTTGGGAGGCAGTGGGTCCATGCCTCTAATCTAGCAGCGTGTAGCCCAGAAAACTGTGTGTGTGTGTGTGTGTGTGTGTGTGTATGTGTGTGTGTGTGTGTGTACTAACAAAAGCTAAATCCATTATACAACATACTGCATGGTTTGGAGACACCTCTGTGTACTGAGACAGGAACCCACCATGCTGCAGGTCAAGCCCACATGCCTGCGAACCCACCCTACTGTAGCTCATGGCTTGCCTGAGAAACACAACTAGGAAGCTGTTTTTAGCTGAGTTTTAGCTTTTTTTTTTTTTTTTTTTTTTTTTAAACTTCCTCAGGTTTTGGGTGGAAATTCTTGCCCCATGTTTTGGTGCCATTTGTTGCCATAAGTTTTCCTGTGTCCTGCCTGGGCTCATGGTCAGGACAAATCTCTCTCACCTGCCAGTCCCTCAGCCACTCAGACCCAAATAAACATACACAGGCTTATATTATTTTTTAAATACAGCCATAGCAGACTTCTTGGTAGCTAGCCCCTACATCTTAAATTAACCCATTTCTATAAGTCTACACTTTGTCATGTGGCTTGTGGCTTCCCAGTACCTTTACATCTTGTTTCTTCTGGCGGCAGCTAGCAGCATCTGCTCTGTTCTGCATTTCACCTTCCTCCTTTCTAGTTAGAATATCCCACCTAACCCTATTCTGCCTCACCATTGGCCAAACAGCTTTATTATCAACCAATCAGAGCAACACATATTCACAGCAAACAGAACAACATCACTTTTCACGATTTCATCTCAGAAACTTGATGTTTTAAAATTATTTCTGTCATTTTTTGAGATTATAATTACATCATTTACACCTTTGCTTTCCTTGCTCAAAATTCTCTCATATCCCCTTTCTTGTTCTCTTTCTAATTCATGGTCTTTTTTTATTTTCATTAATTATTATTAAATGTTTATGCATATACATATGCATACATATTTAGGAATATTATTCCTAAACATAAACTACCTGGTATATATAGTGTTACTTGTGTGTATATTTTCATGTCTGACCACTTGGTATAGAGTAACTAATTGGTGTGTTTTCCCCAGGGGAAGACACTTGCCTGTTCTCAGGATTTCTTAATTGACCATCATTCTTTGTGTAGGGCTGAGGTTTCATGGGCTTCCCCACTTCATGTTAGTCTACTATCATCCCTGTTTAGCAAATGTTTAGGTAGTCACATTGGTGACACTTTATAGTTGTAGCTTCTGACATTCTCAGGAGGCACAGTTCCCATGAACTATTCTCTGGTCCTTATAACCCTTTTTGTCTCTTCTTCCAGCATGATCCCCGAGCCTTAGATGCAGCAGCTGTAGTGTAGGTATGTACTTTGGGACTGGGCCCCACAATTCTGCATTCTGACTGGTTGTGGTTTTCTGGAATGCTTTCTTTGTTGCAAAAAGAAGTTCCCTTGAAGAGGGATGAGGACTCAATGTATTGGAAAAGACCCAGGAGAAGGATCTTTTCTCAGGTCTTTGTACAATCAGTTCAACATTCCATTACTCCAAATTAATTTGATATTTATTGAATGCTCCTATGAATTTCACTTCAACACAGTTCCTTACAAAGTGACTTAAGTAAAACATTTAGTGTGAATGTATGTTACATCTGTAAGAAAGGTATATATTTTTTCTTAAAAAGCTTATCCTTCAACAGAATATCAAATTTGTGCTGCTTTCCCTGCCCCCACATCTACATCTGGTGAAGGCAAGGCACAGAGAAGTGGTCTGTTTATGCTCTGCCCTTTCAATCCATGAACAAAAGACCCAGGAGAAGCACCCTGTAGCAGCACAATAATTGATGAAATGCCAGGTGTTCATTCAAGGTCTTCTTCAGGAAAGACTTTTGTAAATGAAACAAAAGGCATATTCAAGTAGAAAGGACACTCATCTCACGCTAACAATGGCAGGTCAAAAAACTTTTTGTTTCTTCTATTTGAAAGGAGGAGTACTCTGCCCCAAAGAAACTGGGAGTAGACACCCAGAGGATTGTGCCCAAGCAGCCACTTCCCCCGGATCACCTGAGATGACTCAGGAATCCTCATCCCAGCAAGTTAATATTGATTCACCCAGTTCTTTAGAACCTTTAGACTTCATGTTGTCTTTTTAAAGCATATTTGCTGATGGATTTCATTGTTTTGGATTTTTATTTTCACTAAATTGTTATTTTCCACCTGACACTCACCTTAGCAGTGAAAGTGAGCCTAGCAACTGTAAGGAGAGCTCCACAATTGACACAATGCTAACTCTCACATTCTGAAGCAAAGACAATTACACTCAGGTGTGTGTGTGTGTGTGTGTGTGTGTGTGTGTGCGCGCACTCATACACGTGTGTGTGCTTGCACAGGTCGGGCACTGAAAACTGGTTCAGGATACAAAGAAAAACTTCAAAGAATATTTTCAACAATGGTTACATTTTTAGAATAAATGAGAAAATACATAATAATTGCTTTGGTAGAATCATCAGTAAATAGGATATAGGAGTTTAAATAATATTGATTCAGTGTTTTCAATAAGATTCAAGTCTCCTTCAAAGAGAAATAGCAAACAAATCATAGGAATGACAACTTACTGACTGTCAATTATAGCCAGTGATAGATAATAATCCTCTTTCAGGTTGCGGTCTAAGTGGTACTTTCTTCCCAAATTAAGATTATGCATGAAAACAAAATATCACATAAACTTACATTCTTTTATATAGAAAGAAGTTATCTGTAAATCTTTTATCTAGCAAAGGACTTGTATCTCTTATAATGCAATAATGCAAAAGACCAGCACACAATCTTCATCTAACTTGAAATATTTCAAAAGTTATCGACATCTAGTAAGTATACAGAGAGTGTGTAATAGCTTTTTTTCATTAGGAAAATACAAATTAAAATCACCAGCTATCATTACATATCCACTTGAATAGATATAAACTGAACACAGACAATAAAGTATTTGTCAATAATGTAAACAAACTGAAGTATTCCTATTTTAATAGTAGAAATGTAAAATTGTATGACCAACCTAGAATACAGCCTGTTAGTACAAGAAGATAAACAAATGTCAAACGACCCAGTAACACCACTCCTAGGAACTGCCTGAGGTAAATGCAAAGATTTGGATGTGAGAATTCATAGCAGTACTGCTTATTAGATTTCCAAACTGGGGCCAACAAGATGACTTGGCTCATAAAGGTGCTTGTTGCCAAAGCCAACAACCTGAGTTTAACCTCTGGGATGCACATGAGGGATGTAGAGAACTGACTTCTACAAGCTGTTCTGACCTCCACATGCATGCCATGACATGTGTGCATGCATTCAAGCAGGTGTGCATGCATACACATGCACTCAAGTGGTAAATAAATAATAAAAAGAGCTCCAAATTGGGAACAACTCAAATGACTGCTAACTGGTGTGTTGAAAAACCAATCACAGCATGTCCATGTAACAGACTGCTGACTGACAACAGAAAGAAACAGAATATTGATACATCCTACTACAAAAATTAACCTCAAAACATATTAACTGAAAGAAACTAGATGAAAAAGACTACATTCAATGATTTCATTGGTGTGAACATCCACAAATCGCAAATTCATAGAGAAAGAATAAAATCAGAAGTTTCCCAGGTTTACAACATGAGCTAATTTCTCACAAAGTGGTGGCAAACAAAAATGCTTTAAAACTGAACTGTGGTGATAGGATCAAAGCTTTTTATGTTAACTAAAATTTCATTGACTCACACACTCAGAAAAATCTCATAGAATACACATTACTAGATTTCAATAAAAACATAAAAATCAGTTTAAAACTTGATACCATGATTACTTTATGGCAGGAACTAGAATAAATTCTAGATTAAGTTCTTCAAGGCTAAACTATCTAGAAAACATCTATCTTAGCCCTAAGGTTGGGGATGTAGCTAAGTGCTAAAGTGTTTGCCTAGCATTGCCCAAGAGATGATCTCTCTGCCTCCTTCCCCCCACCTCTCTCTCTCCTCTCTCTCTCTCTCTCTCTCTCTCTCTCTCTCTCTCTCTCTCTCTCTCTCTCTTTCACACACACACACACACAGCTTTATTAAATATTACATTTTTCTAATTTTGTTGGAATGTTTAAAAGCAATTGCTACATATACAGCTAAAATGTCCCCAAATTAAAAAAAAAAAGAATTTGTTTTCTATTATATTGCATTTCCTCTAGCCAGTATCATGATCGTCTGTGATTGTTCAGGTAATTGCACAGAGCCGTCATTTATAAGTATAGGTATTCATTGCAATATATATTATCAATTTGGTATGATCATATATAAATATATTTTGCAAAGAGTCTTTATGCATACCATATAATGCAATGTTTGAGCGGATTTAAAAGACAAATGAAAACAAACAACTTTTGGTAACTTTTGACACAACTTGCTGGGTGAGTACAATGAACATAATTTTAAGGTTTCGAGAGCAATTTTGAGGCCTGAATTCAAATGGAAAGACATAGGAACCTGTCTAAGATGAGACTCACTTTTCCAAAGATTGAACTTCATAAAATTGGTCACTGCTTCTTACTCTGATATCACTGGTGATTGCCAATTTCAAAAAGAGCAATAGTCTTGGGAAAAGACCAGTTTCCATTTTGACAATTTCTGGTGTACTTAGTCATAATGGCATCAATAAAGAGTATCTCTGTGAACACATGTGATACACACTTCAGAACACTTTCATCACAATTGAAAAAGCCTGTGTGGCTCTATAAGCAAATACAGGTCATACTGGATCACCTTTAGGAAGTTCTGAAAATAGGCAGAGGAAAGATAAAGTCAATTTGATAGTCTTTTATTCTACTCTGATCAAATATTTTCTCTGAATTTTTCCATTGACAAGATTGATTCTGAAGCATAGCCCTTGATTTTAGCTTTAAAAACAATCTTTTTTGAGACAGGATCTTATCACGTATCCTTTTCAGCTTCAAACATGTGAGCGTGCTGTGGTATTGGATTCCCCCAAATATTGTGCATGCTAATAAATTTATCTGGGGTCAAAGACAGAGCATCCACAATATTAAACATAAAGGATAGGCAGTGGTAGCACACACCTTTAATCCTAGCATTCCAGAGGCAGAAATCCATGTGTTCAAGGATACAGACAGGCATGGTGACTCATCATGCCTTTAATCCCAGGGAGTGGTGGTAGAAAGCAGAAAGGTATATAAGGCGTGAGGACTAGAAACTAGAAGCATTTGGCTGGTTAAGCTTTTAGCTGGTTAAGCTTCAGGCTTCCGAGCAACAGTTCAGCTGAAAGCCATTGGGATGAGGACATAGAAGCATCTGGTCTGAGGAAACAAAACCAGCAGAGAAGTTGGCAAGGTGGGATAGCTGTGGCTTGTTCTGGTTCTCTGATCTTCCAGTTCACCCCAATACTTGGCTCAGGTTTGATTTTATTAGTAAGGCTCTTTAAGATTCCTGCTACAGCATGCTGCTTCAGCCTCTCAAGCACTGGGACAGCACGTGGGGTTTAGAAATATTTTGAAGGTTTAACATTGAGCAGTTGATGTCATGTAAGAAAAGTGGTACTGAGTGCCACTGATTATTACCCTTTGTTCTCTCATTCTGGGCATGTATAAAAACATCAGTTTTCTGTCAGAAACTAACCCATGCTTTAGGTTTTATTAAATGATTGTTTTTTTTTAATATTTTATTGAATTAAGGTGTAATTACACTGTTTTCCCACTTCCCTCTTCTCCCTCCAATCCCTCCCTGCTGCCCCTTGCTCTCTCTCAAATTCACGGCCACTATATATTAATTGCTGTTACATACATTTATTTCTAAATATGTAAATACTACTTTCTGAGTCTGCATAATGTTACTTGTGTATATATGACTTCAGGCTGACTATTTGGTATTGGCTAAGCAATTTGAGGGCTCTTCCCTAAGGAAGACTATTCCTCTTCCTGCCTGCTTGTCTTTGTCTTGGCTTGAGGTCCCATGAGATTTTCCCCAAGCATGTTAGCATGTCTGTTGGTATGGTCCTTGTGTATGGCTGCATGTTAGCATGTCTGTTGGTATGGTCCTTGTGTATGGCTGCATGTTAGCATGTCTGTTGGTATGGTCCTTGTGTATGGCTGCATGTTAGCATGTCTGTTGGTATGGTCCTTGTGTATGGCTGCATGTTAGCATGTCTGTTGATATGGTCCTTGTGTATGCAGCCATGTTGATGACTCTCTGCATGCAGCTTCTCTGACATTTCTAGAGGATGAAATCTCAGAGCAGACTTCCTGTTCCTCTGCCTATTACAATCTTTCTGAGAATTAGGTACTGGAGTTGTGTGGTAAATGTGTCAAGGATGGGAACCTCAAGGTCATTTGTTCTCTGCATTTTAATCAATTGTGGTTTTCTATAGTAATCATTGTCTGTTGCAAGGAGACATTTCCTTGATGAAAGGTGAGGACTACACTTGTCTATGGGTTTTTAGACTGTGTTAGGGATTATGCTGATTTAGTAAAGTAGTGGTTATTAAGTTCTCTTCCAAGATCCATGATTTTCCTAGTCCTTGGTAGTTGGCTAGGTTTACAGAGCTAGGAATGATATCACTCTTGTTGAGTGAACTTAACTCCAATTAGAGAGCTGTCAGTTACCAACAAGGTACACGTGCTACTACTGCAGCCTTGGGTATCACATTATACTGGTTATAGTTCATAGGCCTCCCAGCTGAGTAGCACTGTTGGTTGTTTCCCTCTGTTAGAAACCTAGAGGCACGTCCTCATGAAAGCTAGTCCTTGGAGGAGGCTTTCAGGTCAGATCCTTTTTAGATCCTCTGGGTCCTGTGTCCAAAATCCGTGGTGTCAGCAATAGTTTACCGTCAACATCTGTGAGGCAACAAATGCAACAGCAATACCCTATAGTTTGGGAGTCTCTTGCACAACCCTGACCAACGACTCAAATGGGAGCTTCTCGGTCTATATCTCTTGGAGAGAGTATTATCAGCCCACAAGGGAAGTTTTCATTTACAGCATATAGGTATATGTATACACAGACTTAAACGTGTTATATGTAGTTTTAGGTAAACAAATAATACACAGAAAAGACAACAAACGGTGCTGGGAAAACTGAGTGTCCACGTGCAGAAGAATGAAGATACACCTGCACCTGTCACCTTGCACATAGACTAACTCCAAATGGATCAAAGACCTTGTGAAACCTTCTAGGGGGAAAAAAAACAAGCAATAGCCTATGTGATAGAGATGTAGGAAAGGACTTTCTGAATAGGAATCCATTTCCCTAGGCATCAAAGCCAACAATTGAATAGAGGGACCTCCAAACACTAAAAAGCTTTTTAACAGCTAAGGAAATAATTAATTGACTGAAGAGGAAGCCCACAGAGATTGAAGACTCTTTGCTATCTACACATCTGACAGAAGATTATTATCCAGAATCTACAAAGAACTCAGAAAAACAACGCATTAAAAAAACAACAACAACAAAAAAAAAAAAAACAAAAAAAAAACAGGCTTCAGATGTGAACAGAGTTTTCAAATAAGAAATAAAAAATGGTTAAGAAACATCTCAGAATATTGTTCATTGTCCTTTGCAATTAGGGAAATACAAATGAAAACAACTTCAAGCTTTCCTCTTTCCCCAAACAGAAAGGAGAAGATCAACAAAAGAACAAGTGCTGGAGAAGATGTGGGGGAAAGGGAATTCTCATTCACTGCTGCTGAGATTGCAAACTTGTCCAGCTTCTTTGGAAGTCAGTGTAGAGAACTCTCAAAAAGCTAAAAATAGTCCACCATGTGACTCAGCTATACCCTCCTTCATGTACGCCCAGTAGACTGACATCCCACTCCACAGACACTGGCTGAGCAATGTGCGCTGCCACATTATTCACAATTGCTGGGAAATGGAAAATATATATCTAAATGTCATTCGACTGTCAAATAGATAATGGAAAAATATGGTAATATACATTCCGGAATATTATGCATCTGTGAAGAAAAATGAAATCATGACAATTTCAAGATGAAATCATGAAATTTGCAGGTAAATGGAAGCAACTAGAAAAAAATCATAAATGAGACCCAGAAAAACAATGTCACATATTCTCTCTCATCTGCATTTCCTAGCACACATCTCTAGATGTGAGTATATAACCAGGAGAAACAAGAAAAGTAGAGGGGGACAATGGAAGGAGCAATCAGGAAGGGAGTAACAGGATACAAGTTATTTGGAGGAGAAAATCAGGAGTGGGCTCTCATTAGGGAGGATGGGGAGATTAATATGGTAAGAGGAGGGAGGAAGGTAAAATAACAGTGAGGATGTCTGGTAAATAATTCTTCTTTTAATGGGAAGTCTACTGTTAGAAGTCTTCCCATTTCCTTATTATGGACTTCAACAACAAATGAGATTGATTTCCATTTGTACTGTAGCCACCACTATGGTCTCAGGTTGAGAATAGACTCTAACCTTCATGGATAGAAACTTCTTTTCCTAGAATTTCCATATCTCTGAACAAACATTCCAATGTTTCTCCCGAGCTTTGTTTAAATAGCAGTGTATGTTATCATATTTTTGAAGAGTAATAAGGAGAATGGTTGGTTCTATTACTTCTGATACCATTATTTTATTATTAAATCCACTAAAAATCTATTCAAAAATATTTCATGTTTCACTAAAAATATATTCAAAGATATTTCATGTTTCATGACCACCTCTTATTAAATTTGATCATAAAGCATCTATCCAGTCTCCTAAAACACCTGTAATGAAGAAGAACTTCACTTTTAAGTTACATGTGTACTGGGCATTTTAGACTGCCCTAGCTAACTTGAGGGGAAAGAACTGGCAGCAATGTTCAGTTCAAAATTTATTCCTATACTTGGTTACTGAATCAGTTAAACTACTGATGAAGTAAAATATACAACCGTGCATTTCCACTTAATTCGATTAATCAGCCTCGTTAGAGATGTAAGTTGTGCGATAAGTAATATTCTTGATGTTGACATGCAGATCCATACTAACAAAATATCTTTCTAAATGACCAGGGAAAACTAAATTATTGCCATCATAGCTTCATGGCTACAGAAATATTTGTCCTTATTATTTTTAAAAATGTTTACATATATTGTATCTTACTAACTCTGCAGACATTCTCCCATTACAAGTAAAAACCAGAACAAAATTGACCATTTATCAGAAATTAATACTACATAAAAGCCCAGAACCTGCATCAAAGACTCTTTCAGTTAAAGGAAAAGCATCACACTGCAAACAGCTTTTCTGAATAATGCTCCTCACTGCCACTCATCATCTGCGTTAGATTTGCTCGTCTGCCTCCTTTATACCATACACACAATTCCTAACTGATTATTTTTCCTCTAGTGTCTCAGCACTCCAGATTCACTGAATTCATATCACTGTCACTATCACATCACTATGCCACCTGGCATGCAAGGTCTGAATCACTCTGGTCAAATTATCATTCCATCCTTCCCAAATTTTCTTCCATATTATTTGCCTTGCTATAATAAAACTGGGAGACACACTTCCTTTCTACTTAGTAGATCACACTCAGGGTTCAAGCTGCAGTCTAAATGGTCCTGTACCCTTTCTTCCTACAAAGCAGCTCCCTTCATCTGTCCATTCATAGCACTGGAATGAGATTCTGTATTACGTGGCCTTCTGAGCTATGTCCCAGTCATGTCAATCTTAGCTCACTTCCTATGTCATAGATGTCTTGAAGACAAGCAAGACACTGTAGGCTAACTTCTAAACACTCTTATTAAATAAACACAGAGTCAAATAAAGAGTTAATAGCCAAAGAAATCAGAGCAAGAGCCATGACTAGCTTTAGCTTACCACCAGCAGTAGCTTCCCCAGAGTGAGAGACCTCTTCCAGCCTATTCTGTGCTTTTCTTGCTTTCTTGTTCTGCTTTCTCATTGGCTCTAAGCCCAGCGGCATGACTTCCTCATCACTGCCTGTCTATACAGACCTCCAGGTCTCTATGGTGAGTACTGGGATTAAAGGCTCCTTTTACCACATTTGGCTGTGTCCTTGAGCACACTGAGACTCTGCCTGCCATGTGATCAGATTAAGGGCATGTGCTACCACCCCCTGACTCTGCTTATGGCTCCCTTTGACCTCTGATCTCCAGGCAACTTTATTTATTAACATACAAATAAAATCACATTTCAGCACAAATAAAATATCACCATAAGACACATTTTTCTATTTCAGCTACATCTTCAACAATGTGTAACAGTGATTTGAAAGAGCAGCTATCAGGCTTATGGCTGAAACACTGAGTTAGAGGCTAAAGATCAAGAGATTGAAAGAATGTCAATTCTTTCTAACTATTCCCGTGTGAAAGGAAATGGCCAGTTGAAGTGGCCATAGGTTTCAGTTTTCCACAGATACATCAATAAAAAATTCCCAAAGAAGAAAATATAACATAAATCAATAACATTTTAAAGAAGAATCATTTCTCAGTCTTACTAACAGTCAACATCACAATGTCCTGGAATAAGCTACCCAAGCACAATATTTACTTCCCTGTGCTATTCAGTACTATTAGATGCCATGAATTAGTGAATTAATACTGATAAATGGACCAAGAACCAAGAATATACTGAGAAAGTGTCCCACTAATTTTGATATTTAGAAGAAGAAAGTGGCGTTGCAAAGCATGTTCCTGTAATACATAATGACATTCAAATTCAGCAGCTACAAGCGTGGCAAGAACTAAATTAACTACGCCAGAAGATGGATGACTCCCATTAACTGCATTTTAAAACCATGTTAAGATAGCATTAATTATGAGCACTTTTCATTTTAATTGATAGCAAACAAAAAAGGTTAAGTCAATTTTATTTATTTCAAAGAATTTGTAAGCAGGCAACCACACTACCACATGAATAATTAGGATATTCATTACTTTTAAAAGTGAATTTTGGGGTGGGGGTTGAAACAGGGTTTCTCTGTGTAACAGTGATGGGTATCTTGGCACTCACTTTGTAAACCAGGCTGCCCTCTACTTCACAGAGATCGGCCTGCCTCAGCCTCTGAGTGCTGGGGTTAAAGGTATGCACTGCCATGCTTTGCTTGATAAGTGATAGTAAATCTTACACAGAGTTATTTGCCTATGACTAACAATAAATGGAAGTACTGACTGGATAGTAATATCCATAAGGAATCATGAATTTGGTTTCTAAAGGTGGTCTTTCTCCTGAGCTTAACAAAAGGAAGCCTCAAACAATAATCAGGACCCCTGAGTGCCTTTACCCATGTGTCCCACTGTATTCCTTTGTTATCTGTACTGTCATTTCACTTTGAATAAAGTTTTTCTACTGTTTTTCAAAAAAAAAAATCATTAATTTGAAGAGAGTGGGAAAAGATAATTGTTCTCTTATTTACCTAATAATGTGTTCCATAGATGGAGCAATTTATAGTCAGTCTTTACTATTCCTGGATCCTTAGCTGCAAATGTGCCTACTCACTGAAACATTTGTAACCACAAAGTCAGTGTGTGTGGAGATTGTGCAGTCACTTACACGTGCCCAGTGAGATCTGAGTTACTTGGTGCGCATGTGTTCCCATCTTAGGATGAACCAAGCCAGGATCAGCCTTTTTCTTCCCACTCTCGCTGGAGATAGGTATCATTTCAATGTCTACTCAGTAGGATTTTTTTTTTGTTCTTTTAAATGGCGAATTTGCTATTGAATTGGGCTCCAAGTTTAACATTGAGGCACTATCTATAGTTTCTAAGCACAAGAATGCAATGCACTTTGGGGGAAGGGGAATGAATGTACAGATGAGCTTGAGATGACTACGTTGTTAGTTTTAAGTTCAACAATGACATATAAACAACAAATATCAGCACCCCTTTAACTATAAACATAGACAAAACTAAATTATGGGCAACTTTTTGTTAGGCTAGATACTTGCAGGAACTAAACCCCATATCTCCCTTGAAAGAAATGGTTCAGTGTTTCCTAACTCAGTTCTCATGAACTTGATCAACTGGAATTCCACCTAATAATGAGAACCAACTAGAACTATTCAGGAATAGACACATGGCATAGGATAGGTTGAAATAAAGTTATGAAATTAAGTAATTAAGAGATACTGTTAACAAAAAATCAGATATGAAGGATTTCCTGCTCAGTCAGTTTGCTCTAGTCCAACTGAGAGACAAGAATAATGACATCAATATCCTCAATACTCCTAATTCCTATGTTAAGGTCAGGAAGAAGCATAGTTTCCTATCAGCTTCTCCGTTGACCCTAAAGACAGAAAACAGTCCCAAAAGAATCTGGCAAAAGCAACATAGAACTTATCTGGTACATTAGAAGCAACTAGGACCCACAACACCAGTGTTTTCAGATCTTTCCATTGTTTCCAATATCGTAATGTTCTTGCTTCAACTAGGATGGTCACTGTGGTATTCAACTGTGGTATTCAAGTATGTGCAGGTTCCCGTACTGTCTAGTTAGACACTTTCTATAGCA
Source organism: Peromyscus leucopus (assembly GCF_004664715.2). Lineage (NCBI taxonomy): Eukaryota > Metazoa > Chordata > Mammalia > Rodentia > Cricetidae > Peromyscus > Peromyscus leucopus. The sequence goes on from NC_051084.1 coordinate 70,419,250, forward strand.
CAGTGTATGGTGAAGACAAGGCCTAATATCCAAACAAACCCATGAATTTATGTTCTAAAGTTTTGTTGAAATAAATGAGATGCAGCCAGGCTCAGTGCACATCTATTTTCCAAGATAGTCAAGAGGCTGAGATAGGAGAATCACAGTTCAAGAATATTCTGTGCTACAGTAAGTTCTAGCCCAGCCTAAGATTCTATCTCAAAGTAAAGTGTAGAAAGAAGGTAGAGGATGCAGCTCGATGGTGCAGCATTTGCCTAGCATGTAAGCCCCATATTCAATTCCATAAGACAAAAAAAAATCATTGTTTTTCCCTATCATTAATTGATGGGATAATAGATGCAGTGTGGTCTTTAGTAGGACTTATCATGATTTAAATCACTGAAAACTGTTAGGCATTGCTCAGGTTGCCTTTCTTATCCTCAGGTCTTGCCTGATACCATAGCTTCTTCTCTCACCTACACCCTTGTTCACTCTTGCTTCAGATGTCTCCTCAGTATTTCTGTTGCTGCCTTGTTCTCATTAAATGTCGCCTTCCTCAGAAGCCCCTTTCTGACTCTCCCATGCCAACCTTTTCTCTGCTCGTGTCTCTTGGTTTCCTTGATGCTGAGCATACTCTCTGCACTGATCTTGCTTGTGTGCTTTAACCTCATCCCCAAGGGTTGTCAGAATAAAATCAGAAAGCCAGGAACTTTTTCCATATTATTCACAATGTATTTCTGGTACCTAAAAACAGCACCTGGCCTACAGCATGTGTTCCATAAATGTCGTTGCTCTGAGTTGGGAAGAAACAAACAAACTTCTGAATTGGCAAAAATGAAGAATTCAAACAGCGCTATAGACTACTTTCTCATGTTTCACCAGGAAGAAGGTATACATTCTCTCATACACCATATGGTATATAAAAGGTGATCACAGTCAGATAAGGTATGATTACAAACAGTTCTCTGCCTATATTAATTGTCTGGTTCCAGAAAGTCCTGGGAATATTACAGGATAAACCTCAAGCTCCCAGAAAGGAACTTCACTCTATCCCCAGGATATAACTGGCCACAAAACAACAACAGATTTATTCATGTAGAGTGTACATACAGAGGACTGTTTTTTGTTACTTTGGATACTAGAACCTGGATAATTGAAACTCAGCCCAAATCCCAGACAGAACACCCACTCAGTAAGTTGTACCACTTGCTAAGGTGAAAATAAAAGGAGCACTACTCTCCCCGACTTTACAGATTGTAATAAACAGGGCTTCTGCCTCAAACCACAGCTTGAGAAGCAGGGGTGCCCACAGGATCCTCATAACATTCAATAAAGGCTTAAAGCCTAACCAATCACCAAGAATATTGATGTCTAGCTGAAAATGCGGAGACTAGATTTTAGGAAATGTTTTGCTGAGGTAGATGCTGCCACTCACAGGACATCAGGAAGAGTCCAAATCCCGTGTGAAACCTGAAGATGTCTTATGCTGTTCTTTTCATCGTTCTGTTTCCACTGTCCTGCCTTTGTAGAACTTCAACTTTACAAAATGGTAATTTACAAAGAAAGAAAAAAAATACTGCAGACAGCTCTTAGTCTCTGTTGTACAGGAAGGCAAACTTCATACTTCTAAGATGTCTGTAATCTTAAATGTCTTCCCATGGATGAAAAATCTACACAAAATATATGGGACTCTCAAAGTCAAGCATTCTCCCATGTGTTCTTCCACAGAGCAAACACAGGAAATGCCAGAAAGCAAGGGTCTAGTCAGCCGTACCTCTCCAAGATTGGGCTTCTTGCCTTTAAGAAGTTATAGAAGGTAAACTTCAGGTCTGTTCAGATGTTTACACAAAAATCAAAATCAAAAAGGCATTCTAGGTGGACTTGGAGATAAAACTCTAGAAAATATAAAGTTCCAGAGTTGAACAAATATATCACCCCAAACTCAGCCGCACACATTTTCTCAGAAAATTCTAATCATCACAGGAAACTAGTTCAGAGAAAGTATTGACATCATGATTTGAGTTTTTATCATTTGAGGGCATTATTTCTAAAGAATATACTGTATCGAAATTGAACCTAAATTCCCACACAGTGGCTTAGAATTCAGTAGTTAAGGAAACTATCTAATACTAAGTGTGAGTACCGTACAAGAACTTAGACTTGGATTTAAATATAAATATAAATAGCTCACAGATTTTTTTTCCTTTTTAAATGTCACAGAGAATATTAGTGAACACAGTTTACGTTTAGCCTTTGAGTTAGTTGGATAAATATATGGTCACCAGAGGAATCAAGATGACAAACTAACTTTCATTACAGGAGCTGTAAAGAAATGCACACTAGAAACTGCACAAGAATTAGTCCTCATGTTCTATGCAGAGTTTATAAAAATATAAGCATGAAAATAGCCTGTCAACTACTTAGCATCACATAAAGTATGAAATATGTATTGTCATTTTATATACCAGCTTGAAATAAAATTAACACAGGAAAACATCACCAACAAAATTACAAAAGTTATTAGATATGTTTCAAATGACTGACTTCTTAGAGAAATGAGTAAACGTGAAGATAGTATTCTAAAAGTCATTGCATATTGGTGACATTATTAGCAGGGCTTGGTTTAGAAAGTGTTTGTCCTTTAAAACTCAAAGCATTGCATTCAGAATGAAGAGACCAAATGTACCATTAGAGAAAAGGAAAACAACAACAACAACAAAAAAAAGTACAACATATTCTGACTAATTGTGAAAGACTATATATAATAAATACACAAATCTATTTCTAAGAGACTTATCTCTTCATTAATAGAAGCATATTAGTTTTTAATTAACAGAAATGAAACAATTGTGGTGGATCTAAAAATTCCTATTCAAAAGAGAAAGTGAGAGAAAATCTGGGAGAAACATTTTACTACACAGGTATTAAAATAATGTAAGTGATATGTATCTCTCCATTACCACAATCTCAGGTGTTAATTAATGAGGCCATTTAACATGCTAGGCTCCACCTTGAAAATAGTTAACACATTTTACTAATATTCTAAATTCATGTGGCAGAAGCAATGTGAGTCAAATAGGGGATATGGTGTTCTTCAAGACTTTTAGAAGCATTTTTATTTAAGTGCATGTGTGTGAGAGAATGTATATCGCATATGGGCCCATAGGGGTCAGAAGATGTCAGATTCCCTGGAGCTGGAGTTGCAGACAGTTGTGAACCACTGATGTGGGTACTGAGAACCAAACTCAGGTCCTCTTAAGAACAGTAAAACTCTGAATCACTGAGCAATCTCTTCAGTCCAAGGACACAGTCTAAGACACAGTAGAAAAATAAACTCATGAAAAACGTGACAGTTAAGTTTCAAAGAAGGACCTAGTCAGAACATTTAAAGGAAATCCTCAATGAATACTAGCCTGGTTGGCTCCATGCTACATTCCTCTTCCCTAAAGGCAGGGGAGACTCAGGCTTGTGAGCTTGCTAAGTGATGATTCACAATTCCTAATGCTCATATGTTCCTTCGGTGGGATCTTAGCAACAGTAGTGAGGAAGCCATTATATCTGCGAGTAATAATTTGACTAATAAATGTTGCTCAGAGACTCCAATATTTGAGTACTCAGCCCCAGTTGGCAGGGCTATTTTGGGAGGTGGTGTGTCCTTGCTGGAGAAGGTACATTATTGGGGCAGCTTCAAGTGTTCATAGCCTCATCACATTTCAATTTGCTCTCTCTAATTCCTGTTTGCAGTTGAAGGTGTGATTTCTCAGTCTCCTGCTTCAGCTGCCTGCCACCATGCCTATCCCACCATTATGGACTCTCTTTCTGGAACCATATACCCCAATAAACTCTTACTTCTATAAGTTGTTTTTGGTCATGGTATTTTATCACAACCACAGAAAAAATGGCTAATACACTGTGTTTTGTAAAGAGCTATCTTATTCAAATATGTTTGCACAACTGCTTTCCGAGGTCCAAAGACAGACATCAGATGTTAAAACACTTCTAAACAAGGAGGAGATCTATTTCATGCAGCTAAGAAGTAAGCTGTAGAGAAAGTGAAGGAAAATGTTACCTGCCACAGGATAGTTTCTGTTCTTTACAGTTCTCTTAATTGTTTAGCCCAGAAATCAGAGGAAAGAATAAGATGGTATGAAAAGGGAAAATTGGGAAATATATTCAGAATAGTGAGTTGGGTAGGGATGGTGATGTGGCAAAAAAAGAAGTAGAGTCACATGCTGTCTAACCTCCGGTACATACTCTGAGCATGCAACACTAAGCTTGTGTATATTTATGCAGATGTAGCTGGTACTACCTACTGAACTACTAGGCTCTAGAAATAGCTGTTAGTTCTAGGTAACCACAGACCTTCATAGCCTGCTAATGCCATGAATACTGCGGGCAATAGTAATACAGGGTTAAGTATTTGAGATGCCAAGTTATCTAAATAAAGGCAAGGCAAAATAGTAATCCATGGTACATTTTTCAGCTCTTTTCTGATTTTACAGGACCATCTCTGCAGATGACCTTGGCCACTGACCACATCATTGTGGAGCTGCATGACTGTGTAACACAGAGATATTAGATGGCAGCACAGATGGAAAGATGAATAAGACTCCTGTAGAAATGCTCAGATGCAAACTCTTACAAACACTGATGCCAGGAATTAGCACTTAAGTAAACCCTGGGAAAGAAAGATGTTTGTTTTCTTTAAGGATAAGTAAGGAAATATGTAAAATGTAACTATCAAAAATAACTATAACTGTGCACAGAATTCTTTGCTTTTAGGTGAACTCGTGTAGATACTGATTTTTCAAATTCCATTGCCTTCTCACTGTTCCAGTCTGCTTTCTATTGCTGTGACAAATACTGACCAAAACCAACTTGGGAAGAAAAGAGGCTGTTTCATTTTGTGATTCCTGATACAGTTTATCACTGAGGGAATTCAGGGCAGGAACTGAAGCAGAATCCATGAAGACAACTGTTTACTGGTTTGCTTTCTCATGGCTTGCTCAGCCTGCTTTCTTATATAACTCAGCCTACTTTCTTATATAATGCAGGACAATCTGCTAAGGGGTGGAACTACCTACAGAAGGCTGGGACTTCCCATATCAATCATCAATCAACAAAATGCCTACCAGCCAATGTGATGGAGGCATTTTCCTAAACTAGGTTGACTCTTCCTAGATCACTCTTGACAGAAAACCAACTAGCACTCTCACTAATCAGAAAAGGCGAGTAACTCACACATCTGTGATATGTACATTTTTATTCTTCTGTTCTCAGTCCTTCACCTTCATGCAACATTTGATGGTGAACAAAAAACTACAAGGTGAACAACTGAGTGTTTTGTAGACATAAAGTATTTACTTTGGGATTTCAATTTAAAGAAAAAATAAAACAGGTTTATTGCTGGAGCTATTTCCATATTTCTGTATTTGAGGACGTGTAGGATCTTACATACCTTACGACAAATATTAGATACTCAACGAATACCCACTGCATACAACTGTGAAAACATGGGAGTTGTCCAGGCAGCCATTATTTTAGCTCCATCTGCTCTGCCAAAGGTGTACATGATATCTGCTGCTCAGGAGACTAGGCCTTCAAGTCACCACTTCCCAGATCTATATCAAGTGTTGAAACAATTTGTGTACAAAAAATACAACATGGCACTTGTTTTTCTTTAATCAGATGCCTGGGCCCCTCCTAAGAGATTATGACTTAATAATTCTGTGATGGAACCTGGGAAAGTGCAGTTTGCAGGAAGTTGGGCAATCTGGATATGCAGCATGGGTGAAGAGTTGCCTAATTAGAAATAAATCCTTATTCCTAGGTTTATTGATATTGAGATATCTAAGTGTGTGATGTGGTGAGTGTGTGAGAGAAGTGTGTGGTGTGGAATGTGTGGTGTGCAGTGTGTCTGTGAGTTATGTGGTATGATATGTAGGGGTGCGGTATGGTATGCTTCCATGTTGGTGTGTATGTTTATTCTCTTGGTTAATCTAACTTAAATAACATTTTACTTCCCTTTCAACACCTTATACCGCCAAAGATACCAGTAGTTGACCAATTGGAATGAAAGCAATGAAAATAGAAACAAATAGAACTGTTATGCTGGGTTATCTCTGTGGCAAGCATATGTTTGATATGCACAAGGCTTTGGATGTAATCCTTGGATACCCTTCCTTCCAAAAAAAAATCCTTCTTGTACAACCAAAAGGATGGAAGTGGTGTGGAGTCACTTCCTACCATAACCACAATAAAAGACCAGATGTGCAATAAGCCAAGTCTAATTGTGTTTCTTTTTCAGAAGAGACAAATGCCTAATTTTTTCTGTTTTGCTGTTTTAAATTCTATGTTTGTAAAGAAGATGAGGATTATACCAAGTAAGCTTGTTGTATGGTTTAATGAGACCATAAATCAAACATTATTAGAAAAGAGACTGATGTTGTGTAAGAAGTCTGTGAGAGAGAAGTGAGATGACGGCCGTGAGGGTGGTGTCAGTGGCAGCAGCGATAAAGATGGTAGCAGCGGATTCTGACACAAATGGCTGTATAGTTTGAAAACCTCTAGCTAAGTGAATAAAAACATCTCCTAAAATTCCTGTTTGCATGTATCAGGCTAAGAATATTCAACAGTTGTTTGTATATCTACTATGGATTCGGTGCTTTCTAAGGCATCTAAGGAACAATCATTAAAAACACAAAATTGTTTTCAAGGTGTATGGATGCTGGTGAGGAAGACAGGCAATAAAGAAAAGATAATAAAGAATAAAGTTATTTCATAATAATTGTCTGCAAGACCTAGCTCTTTTTCCAAACTGTACATAGCTCCAAAAGTAAGTTTACAATTTAGGTACTAGGTATGAGCGTTTTAATTTTAACCTAATAACTAGAATTTTATCTAGGAAGTAGACATTTAATTTTAATCTAAATAACAGAATTTTAACTTTCAACTAGGTGTTAGAATTTTAATTTCAATCTAGATAGTAGAAACTTAATTTTAATCTAGATAATAGAATTTAGAATTTTAATTTTAATCTAGATAGTAGAATTTTAAGTTTAATCTAGGTGCTAAAACCTTTTGCTATTTCAAAAATAGTTTTCATTTTTATGTTGCCCAACTAAGGAAGGTAGTGTGATATTCCCATTACTGTGAAGTAATAGGTTTTGTTAAGAAAAAAATCAGCAAATCCACTGACAGTAACTATCTGCAAAGATGAGAAGCCTTCCTGAGGCCTACTCCCTCCATGACTTAGAAGGGGAATTAGCATATTCAGAGAAGATTAATCCACTGTCACATACTGAGTGCAGACACTATCAAGTCCCTATCCCTACTCAAGCTGAAGGTCTTCAACAGCTTATCACAGAGAAAAACCAACTAGCTAACCAATACCCACTTAGCAAAAGTACATGGAAGGTGATTTTTTTCTAGTTTACAAAAATCTTAGCTTCACAGTTTTTTGGGGAACCATTAGCTGTGCTGTGTTGTGAGTTGATTGTATATTTCAGTGAAAATAATAAGCCTGCCTCCCTCCTTCCTGCAGAAGATATCACAGCACTGACTTAAAAACACACATGAAATGTGTTAAGTAACTCTAGTAATCAGAGGAGAGGAGTTGTCACTCACAGCATCTGAATCATAATAGGTTCATTTATTTATCGATTCAAGCTACTATTACTTGCACATTAAGGAAATGGAGAAATTGACACATCTTTACCATATTAACTCTTAACACACAACAATATGAAAAATAAATCATAATCAAGGGTCATTCATTTTTTTCTCATAAATTTTTTTTTAGTTTTTATCCCCAACCATTGAGAAATAAATAGATACTCAAGGATAAATGTCTAACAACAAAATATGAGTTATGTTCTTCAAGGGACATAATTCAACCCAGAAAACTCTAAGCCAGTAAAGAAGTCTCTGAGAAATTAAAAGGGGGATTTGATTTTCTTAAATCTTATGTTTCTTTATAAGATAAAGTATCCCACAGAGGTTGTAAAGTTGGAGCACATGAATATATGAGTCTTCTGAAGGGCTCACAAACAGGAACACATCTGGTTCCTTCTCAAGTCAGTAAGAGTACTTGGGGAAAATATATGAGAAATATGTAATGTTTTCATAATAAAACATTGCTATAATCTCACCAGTAATAAAATTCAAGAAGGTTTTTATATAACAGAGTAATAAAATGGATACACTCTAGTTCCATTTCTGTTAAAGTTTTATCATAGCAGGTTTTGATATCTCCACATTTTTAACTAGTTAGTTTTAATGCCAATTTGACACGCCTGGGAAGAGGGAGCCTCAGCTGAAAAATTGACTCCATCAGATTAGCCTGGGGACATGTGTGGGTGGATTCTCTTGATTGCTAATTGACAGAGGAGCCCACTGTGAGTAGAACCATCCCTAAGAGGTAAGCCTTGACTATATAAGAAGGCAAAATATGGGCTGGAAAGCAATCCACTAAGCAGAGTTCCATGATGGTCTCCTCATTCCTGCCTCCATGTTTCTGCCTAGACTTACTCCAATAATGGACTGTATCTGTAAACCAAATAAACTGCTTTGTCCCCTAAGTTGGTTTTGTTTGGTACATTACCACAGGAACAGAAACCTAACTTGGGCAGGGAGACAAGAGTCAACACAACATACTCAAATGAGCTAAGCAAAAACCTGTTTTCAGGGCTGAAGAGTTGGCTCTGCAGTTAAGAGCACCAGCTGCTCTTCCAGCAGACCCAGTTTTAATTCCCACCACCCGCATGGCAGCTCACAACTGTCTGTAACTCCAGTTCTAAGGGATCTGACACCCTCACATTGACATATATGCAGGCAAAATACAAATGCACATAAAAAAATAAATCATTACAAAAATTTAAAACAACAAAAAACTGGTTTTTATAGTCTTAGCTCTTCATTGATACCAATGTTCTGAAAGGTCGGGAAGAGGATTTAAGGACTGGGTCTTTAAGAGGGAGATGAGTCTTAGTTCTTGTCTCAAGCTCATGTAGAATGTCTTCAGTGAAACACTTGAAGAATACCCTCAGGAAATTTTTGGAAGCCAGTATGAAAACCAGGGCTATGGTCAGCCTGCTAACCTCAAGAAACACAGTAATGATGTAAAGAGAGATTGTGACAGAAAGGTCCTTCCTCTATGATGTCTTTAGAAAAGCTGGAGATGCAGCCTGGATGTCCAGTGGACTGTGTTCTAGTTATTTTTCTGTTACTGTGATAAAACACTTTGACCAATGGCAACTTAGAAGAAAGAAAGGGTGTGAGAATCAGAGGAAGCCTTGAGTGGATGTGTAAAGAACAAATGAAGTCCTGAGTGACTATATATAGTTTGACATGAGCATGGCCTTGGCAAGGATCAATACTTAAGACCCAGGAGAATTTGGCAAGGCCTTTCCCTGTGGTGAGACTCAGAGGGATGGCAAATGTTGATGGTGTATGCAAGTACAGGAGTTTACAAACGATTGATCAGTGTGTGCAAAAAGACAGCTTCTTCCCTGATGGTTGTAACCTAAGATGGTCCCCTACAGATACCTCCCTTGAAGACTAGGTAACTCCTCACTCTGCTGTACATAATAAAAGTACCGAGTTTCTCAGTTGTTGGCTAGTTGGTGCCACTCCATCAGATTGAGTACAGTCCACCTGAGCCAAGCTCTTCCATCTGTGTGTCTGTCCTTTCTTCATGCTCTCACTACCCTAGTCAGATTTCCAGGACCAATCCACGCAGGATGTGGTAAGAGGGTTTATTTGAGGTTACATTTCCAGGTCACACCTATCATTGACGAAAGTCAGGGCAGGAACACAAAGGCAGCAATGTGAAGCAGAAACCATAGAGAACACCACTTGTTGAGGGTTTTCTTTTCTTCAGCTCTCTTATTCAGCCCTGGTCTACCTAAGTATGGGTGGTACCACTCACAGTGGGATGGGTCCTTATACAGTAATTAATATTAAGACAGTCCTCCACAGACATGCTCTACATCATGGCTTTCCTCTCAGATGACTTTTGAACTGTATCAAGTTGACAATTAATGATAATAATGTGAAAAGAGTCATAAACTAGACATGGATATCATCATCCGAGTCAAAGGAACAAGATAAGTAATAAATACTATGGAGCAGTGAGTGTATGTATGGATGTGCATATGCGTCTGTGAGTCTGTGTCTGTATGTTTCTCTGTATCTGTGTCTCTCTGCATGCCTGTGTAAAGGATAAAGTTTAAGAACGTAAGAAAATGTGGAATCACTTTTCATGACCCCAAAGACAATGTCATACTCCAAAGATGTAACAGTGAGATGGCTCACCAGCCATCTCACCAGAATCCAGCAGTGGTTGAGTAGAATGACCCCGTCAGCTTTATGAGGCATGCATGCCAATGACATCTTACCTTCAGTACATTTCCACTAAAAACCTCTCTGCCCCATCTCTTTTCTCCTGCATCCATGTTCATCACAGATGAAACTGAAGCTCTGTAATTAACATTTAGTGATAATGTCACTCTAGGTATCCAGGACATTCTGACCACTTGAACAGCAAATACAAGAAGAAACCACTACACTACTGGGCACTGAGTCTCTGTAGGGACAGGGGGCTGGCTAGAGAAACCCACCCTGAACCTGGAGCCCAGAATTAGGGAAGGATGGCTCAGATAAAGCCAATGAGAGAAACACAGTTTAGCACAGATCAGAGCCATCTCTGCCCCTGTCCAACTGACTTGTGAAATCAACCAATCACAGAGCAGGACAGTAGAATCCTGGCCCTAGGGCCCAGGACCAGGGAAAGAAACACAGCCTGTGTTTGGGACCTGATCCGGAGAAATGAGCACTTTGTCCCCAAACCCAGAACCCAGGAAATATGCCCTGACTCTGAAACTAGTACCAAAATATCACTCTTGGCCCCTAGAATCAGAGTCAGTGAAAGAAATGTGCCCTGGCCTTAGAGGTAGTGTCAAAAAGCCAAGAAAGGCCAGTGAAAGAAACACAGTTTGGCCCTGAAATCAGGACCATCTCTGCCCCTTGCTCACAAAACTGACCAATCCCTGGGCAGAAAATAAACTAACCAATCACAATTGACTCTGCCCTCTAGACATCCTATATAAACCGCCCTGCCTGGTCAGTTGTGAACTGTTCTCTCCACCCTGGTAGAGGCAGCTACTCTCCTGGACTACTCCTTCCCAAATAAACCTCATTCTCAAAAGAGTATTGGGTGAAGACCTTCATTGACAGCTAAACAGAAGAACCTTGCTGGGATGTCCCATAGTGGACTGAGCCAGGGGGAGCTGAACAGAAGAACCTTGCTGGGACATCCCATAGTGGACTGAGCAAGAAAGAGCTGGTAACGCTGAGCCAGAGATGGTGGCTCTCCAGGAGAGGAGCAGGACTGCTGTGTCCTGTGGGGAAACCATCCCCCATCATACCATCATACCAGGTATATCCTGACTTTCCCAAAGAGTCAGGATACCCTTCCTTGCTGAAGCAGTTCCAGGCCCGAATCTCCCAAGAAGTCAGAAAATCTTCCTTTCCAAGGTTGGGCTATTTCTTTACAGTCTCAGCCATCAGAGCTAAACAGCTTCAGGTGTCTGGGACACCTTCAGGGCAGAGCTCTTGTCCTAAGTAGCTCTGAGGTGTCCGGGATACCTCACCCTCTAGGGGTGAACTGTCTCCTCACAGTTTCAGCCATTTACTAACATTTTGGTGCCGAAACCCGGGACACCAAACCCAGAGCTTTTGCAGTTTACTAACAGTCTCTATTAACTAACTCAGTTTCTTTTTTAAAACTATAGAAATTAAAAGATCTTTTTATTACCAGAAATGCTTTCTGTTGACCAGAAATACTGTGGAACTGGACCTAGAGTTCATCTAAATACAAGGAAGGAACCATTTTCATAAAAAGTTTGAATAAACTTTGGCTGAGAGGTTCTCATTCAATTATATAATGTTGAGGCAATAGATCTGATGTTTGTAGATTTTTTTTCAATCACAAACTAATTCATCAAAGGAAAGCTGATGCAAACACTATGTGTAAAGAAGAGGGATAGAGAGGGACAAAGAGGTAGAGGTGTGTGCTAGGCCCCTCAAGGTGTTGACAGATGCATTAAAAGCAGTCTTGAGATAATAAAAAAAAACCCTTTGATTTCTTAATTATACTTAACTGTTCTGTTTTCATTCGGAAGATGAGAATTCAGTAGGTCCAGGAGTTTTCCAGAAGAAACTTGTTAATGAGTTACCTTCTTTGAACACTTGCAGAAAGCTGTTACTTCTCACCTTTCATATTTGAGAATCACTGCCGTGTGACTGGAACAATGCTCAAGCACACATTCCATCATTCTAATGGTTAAGCTGCACACATCTGCCTTGTTCTATTGGCTCTTTTAGGGTGTTTCAACATTTGAAACCAAGCCTTCTTAACCCCCTGGAGCTGCAAGTCCTTGCAACTTACTGCATATGAATAATAAATGGCAAAAGGGAGCTAAGCTGCATGGGAAGACTCCTACCCAGCAATAAGGGGGAATGAACTATGTTTCCACTTGTAGGAATCTGAAGATTGATATCGAAGTAAAATAACGACCTCAAAAGCATTTACCATGTATGGCTGTGTCATCACAAAATTACAGAGTGAACACACACTAGTAACAGTCATGGATTTAAAAGGGAGGCTACTATGGCTATAAAAGAATGGGACAAGAGCTCTATGTGGGGAAATGGTTCTGCAGCTTGACTGTGGTGGCCATTCTAAGAATATACACAGAATTAAATAGTATAAAATTAAATACACATACACAAATATGCATGTATAAATTAATTAAAACTGAAATATGCAAATAAATAGTCTTGATAGTTTTCTGGTTATGACACTACTACATAGAGAAATAGGATGAGGAATATATGGCATCTCCATGGTTTCTTACAAATGCAAATGAACTTATAACCATATAAAGGTATAAGTAAATGCTAGAACCTGGATACTTTGTACCTTTCATGCCTTAAACATTTCATCAATGGGAGCTTACTAATTATTAAAAGCCATGAAAGCAACAGTGCAGGAATGCCTCATAATGACATGAGAGTAGAACCATATTCCCTGGTTTATTGTATTTCATTTTTATTATTGGTTTATTGAGTCAAGGTCTTGTTTTGTAGCCTAGGTGGAGTAAGCTGTGACACAAACACACTGGTAAAAACAATGTGCTCCTTTGCCCATGAGGTTGATTAAGTGAATCTTTTGATTTTTCCCTCTCCAACCCTTTCTGGCAACAATATGATATGATTTTTAGAAAACACAGGCCTAGGCCAGTCAGAACAGGTAAGAGCCCCCATCTGCACTCTGAACCCTCCCACTACCTCAGTTTCAAGCCCAAAGACCCAAAGCCCTGGTATCACCCCTACCTCCACCTACCCATTCCCACTTCTATGAACAGGCCACTACACTAGCAGACATCCACTTCTCAGGTGCAGGACACACCAGCCGGAACAGGTAGCCCACCTGCCATTTGAACCATCCCACTACCTCAGTTCAGAGCCCAAAGATCCAGGCCTCTCATAGCTCATCACCCATTCCCACCTGCACCTACCACCCACCTGCTCCTGCTGCTATGCTCTCACCCTATGCAGGCAAATACCCACAGCTCAGGTGTAGACCACACCAGTCAGAAGAGCAAAGATCCCCTGATGGACCAACAGCCATGCTACTACTAGAAGTCCAGCCCCCAACTCTGATGGAGACCCTCTGCTAGATTAAAGGTCACACTGGCCACCAGAAATACAGACCACAAAGACCAGAAGGCCAAAGAAGAAACAGAAACCAAAGAACAAAACCCTTATCCAACAAACACAAACTCAGAAAACTCAGAAATTTGCTCTAGGACCTATGTTTATCTCAAACCCACACACCTAGATGCCAGTAGAAGAACACAATAGCCAGCGCAATCTGACACCACAAGAGCCCAGCTATCCTATTACAGCAACCCCAGAAAATTCCAACACAGCTAAAGCAGAAGAAAATAACCTTTAAACCAACTTTATGAAGATTATAGAAGTCCTTGAAGAGAAAATGAATAAATGCCTTAAAGAAATCTGGGAAAACACAAAACAATTGGAAGAAATTAACGAATCCCTTAAAGAAAGCTAAGAAAAAAAAAAAACAGGTAAAAGGAATGAATCAAACTGTTCAAGACCTGAAAACAGAAATAGAAGCAATAAAGAAAACACAAACTGAGGGAATTCTAGAGATGGAAAACCTAAGTAAGCAAACAGGAAGTACAGACGAAAACATTACCAACAGAATACAAGAGATGGAAGAGAGAATTTCAGGCATAGAAGAAACTGATACATCCATCAAAGAAAATGTTAAATCTAAAAAGTTCCTGACAGAAAACATCCAGGAAATCTGGGACACCATGAAAAAGAAAACAAAAACAAATGTAAGAATAATAGGAATAGAAAAAGGTTCCTAGTTCAAAGGCCCAGAAAGTATTTTCAATAAAATCATAGAAAATTTTCCTAACCTAAATAAGGAGATGCCTATAAAAATACAAGAAGCTTATACAACACCAAATAGATTGGACTAGATAAAAAGTCCCCTCACCACATAATAATCAAAACATTAAACATACAGAACAAAAAAAAAATATTAAAAGCTGAAAGGGAAAAAGGCCAATTAACATATGAAGTCAGACCTATTAGAATTACACTTGGCTTCTCAAAGGAGACTCTAAAAGCCAAAAGGGTCTGGACAGATGTCTTGCAGACTCTTGAGAGACCACGGATGCCAGCTCAGTATAGTATACCCAGTAAAACTTTCAATCACCAAAGATAGAGAAAATAAGATTCCATGACAAAGTCAAATTTAACACATATCTATCCACAAATCCAGTCTTACAGAAGGTACTAGAAGGAAAACATCAACCCACAGAAGTAAACTACACCCATGAACACAGAGGAAATAAATAATCTCACACCAGCAAAACCCTAAGAAGAAAAATTCACACACACACACACACACACACACACACACACACACACACAACTAACAACAACAACAAAATAACAAGAATCAACAATCATTGGTCATTGATATCTCTCAATTGATATCTCTCATATAAATGGACTCAATTATCCAAGAAGAAACAGGCTAACAATGGATTTGAAAACAGGACCCATCCTTCCGCTGCATACAAAAAACACACTTCAACATCAAAGATAGCCATTACCTCAGAGTAAAGAGTTAGAAAGAGAATTCCCAAGCAAATGTACACAAGAAGAAAGTTGGCGTAGTCATTCTAGTATCTAATGAAATAGACAACCAACCAAAATTAATCAAAAGACATGGGGAAGACATACTCACCAAAGGAAAAGTTCCACTGAGATGACGTCTCAATTCTAAACATCTATGCCACAACTGCAAGGCCACCCACATTTATAAGAGAAATATAAGTTTTGTGAGACTTCAATACCCCACTCTCACAATTGGACAGGTCATGCAGATGAAAGCTAAACAGAGAAATCATGGAAGTAACAGATCTTATGACTCAAGTGGATCTAACAGATATCTATAGAATATTTCGCCCAAACACAAAAGAATATACCTTCCTTCTCAGCTTCTCACAGAAATTTCTCCAAAACTGACCACATACTAGGTGACAAAGCAAGTCTGAACAGATACAAGAACACCCGTTGTATCTTATCAGACCACCACAGATTAAAGCTGGATTTCAACAATCGCAGAAACAGCAGAAAGCGTACAAATTCATGGAAACAAAAACTATCTACTGAATGACTGTTAGGAAAAGGCAGAAATAAAGAAATAAATTAAAGACTTCCTAGAATTTAATGAAAACGAAGGCACAACATACCCAAACTTATGGGTGTGAAAGTGGTTGCTAAGAGTTAAGTTCACAGCACTAGGTGCCTTCATAAAGAAATTGCAGAGATCTCATATTAGCAGGTTAACAGCATGCCTAAAATCTCTAGAACAAAAAGAAGCAAACACACCCAAGGAGAGTAGACAACAGGAAATAATCAAACTCAGGGCTGAAATCAATACAATAGAAACAAAGAGAACAATACAAAGAATCAGTAAAACAAAGAGTTGGTTCTTTAAGAAAATCAACAAGATAGGTAAACCCTTATCCAAACTAACTAAAAGGAAGAGAGAGAATATCCAAATTAACAAAATCAGAAACAAAAAGACATAACAACAGACACCAAGGAACTCCAAATAACCATTAGGTCATACTTCAATTGTTTGTTTTTGCTTTTTTGGGGGGTCAATCACCTACCTCACAAATAAATACACACAGGGAGGCTTATTCTTTCTTATGAATGCCCAGCCTTATCTTGGTTTGTTTTTGCCAATTTTTCTTAACTTTAAGTTATTCCATCTACCTTTTGCCTCTAGGCTTTTTCCTTTTCTTACTTCTGTGTATCTTACTTTCACTCTTACTCCATGGCTGGCTGTGTGGCTGTGTGGCTGACCCCTAGCATCCTCTTTTCGTTGTTCTCTTGCTCTTTCTTCTTTTCCTCCCAGATCTCTCCTTCTATATATTCTCTCTGCCAGGCCTGCCTATCCTTTCTCCAGCCCTGCTATTGGCCATTTAGCTCTTTATTAGACTATCAGGTATTTTAGACAGGCAAAGTAACACAGCCTCACAGAGTTAAACAAATGCAACATAAAAGAATGTAATACATCTTTGCATCATCAAACAAATATTCCACAGCATAAACAAATGTAACACATCTTAAAATAATATTCTACAACATTCTTCAAAAACATGTACTCCACAAAATTGGAAAACCTAAAAGAAATGGACAATTTTCTTAATAGATACCAAGTTAAACCAAGATCACATAAGCAATTTAAATGGACCTATAACCCCTAAGGAAATAGAAGTAGTCATTAAAAGTCTTCCAACCAAAAAAAGGCCAGGGCCATACTGTTTTAGCACAGAATTTTACCAGACTTTCAAAGAAGAGATAATATCAATACTTCTCAATTTATTCTACAAAGCAGAAACAGAAGGAACATTGCTAAGTTCCTTTTATGAGGCTTCAGTTACCCTGATACCCAAATCACACAAAGATTCAAGAAAGAAAGAGAATTACAGACTAATTTCCCTCATTAACACTCATGCAAAAATACTCAATAAAATACTTGCAATTAGATCCAAGAACTCATCAAAAATTCCATCCACCATGATTAAACAGGTTTTATCCCAGAGATTTAGGGATGGCTCAACATACAAAAATCTGTCAGTGTAATCAACCATATAAACAAACTGAAAGAAAAAAAAATATGATGATTTCATTTGATGCTGATAAAGCCTTTGACAAAATCTACCATCCCTTTATGATAAGCCTTGGAGAGATCAGAAATACAGGGAACATACCTAAACATAATAAAGGCAATTTATAGCAAGCCAAGAGCCAACATCAAATTAAATGGAGAGAAACTCAAAGCAACTCCACTAAAATCAGGAACAAGACAAGGCTGTCCATTCTGACCATATCTATTCAATATAGTACTTGAAGTTCTAGCTAGAGCAATAGGAGCACTAAAGGAGATCAAGAGGATCCAAATCCAAAAGGAAGAAATCAAGGTATCATTATTTGCAGATGATATGATAGTATATATAAGCAACCCCGAAATTGTACCAGGAAATGCCTACAGCAGATAAACACCTTCAGTGAAGTGGCTGATTAACTTAAAAAGAGAAAAATCAATAGCCCTCCTATACGCAAACAACAAATGTGCTGAGACAATAACCAGGGATACAACACCCTACACAATAGCTGCAAATATAAAATATTAACCCTAATAAAGCAAGTGAAAGGCCTCTATGATAAAAAAAAACTTCAAGGCTTTGAAGTTTGAAATTAAAAACTATAACAAAAGATGAAAAGAATCTCCTATGCTCATTGATAGGTAGGATAAACATAGGGAAAATGACCATCTTACCAAAAGCAATCTACAAATTCAATAAAATCCCCATCAAAATTCCAACAAAAATCTTTACAGGCTTCTAAAGAACAATACTCAACTTCATATGAAAAAAACAAAAACCCCAGGATAGCTAAAACAATCCTGTATAATAAAAGAACTTTTGAAGGTTTAACCATCCCTGATTTCAAGTGGTACCACAGAGCTGTAGTAATAAAACCCACATTCACACATCTATGAACACTTAGATTTTTACAAAGAAGCCAGAATTATAAAATGGAAAAAAAAAAGAAAGGATCTTCAACAAATCGACTAACTGGATGTCGGCATGTACAAGAATGGAAATAGGTCTATATCTATTGCTCTGCACAAAACTCAAGTCCAAGTGGATCAAAGACCTCAGCATAAATCCAGATATACTGAACCTGTTAGAAGAGAAAATGAGAACTAGCCTTGAATGCATTGGCTCAGGGTACAACTTTCTGAACAGAACACCAACAGCACAGGCACCAAGATCAACAATTAATAAATGAGACCCCATGAAACTAAAAAGCTTCTGAAAGGCAAAGGGCACCATCAACAGTACAAAACAGCAGCCTACAGAGTGGGAAAAGATTTTCACTAACTCCACGTCTGACATAGGGCTAATTTCCAAAATACATAATGAACTCAAGAAACTAGACACCAACAAACCAAATAATCCAATTTTTTAAAAGATGGGTATAGTTCTAAACAGAGAATTCTTAACAGAGAAATCTCAAATGATTGAGACATCCTTAGCCATCAGGGAAATGCAAATTAAAATTACACTGAGATTCCATCTTATACCTGTCAGAATGGCTAATAACCATAACATAAGTAACAACTCAAACTGTCAAGGATGTGGAGTAAGGGTAACACTCTTCCATTGCTGATGGGAATGCTTGTTTGTACAGACACTATGGAAATCAATATGGTGGTTTCTCAGAAAAATTGGAATAAATCTACCTCAAGCTCCAGCTATACCACTCCTGGGCATATACCCAAGGGACACTCCATTCTCCCACAAGGACAGTTGCTCAGCTATGTTCACAGCAGCTTTATTTGTAATATTCAGAAAATAGAAACAACTTAGATGTCCCTCAACAAAAGAATGGATAAAGAAAATGTGGTACATTTACACAATGGAGTACTATTCAGCTATTAAAAAAATAACCATGAAATTTGCAAGCAAATGGATAGAACTAGAAAAAATCATCCTGAGTGAGTGAGATAATCCAGCCCCAGAAAGAAAAACATGGTATGTACTCCCTTATAATTGAGCATTAGCTGTAAAGGATAATGGTGCCACAGTCCACAGACCCAGAGTACCTAAGAAACAAGGAGGGCTCAGTCTTTCTGGGCAGGGGAAATAGAACAGTTATTGCGGGAGGACTGTGGTGTGGGGGGTTGTGGATAGGAACAGGAGGGAGCAAGGGAGCAGATGGAGTGAAAATGGAGGGAGAGAGTACTGGGAGAGACAAATGAAATTGATGGGAATCTCAGGTGCAATGGAAACTCCCAGGAATCTAAAAGGGACTACCTAAGATTCCTAGTAAGGGAGAATATGGGGCCTGCACCAGCCATCTCCTGTAACCAGGCAAGACTTCCAGTGGAGAAATTTGGACACCAACCCAGCTACAAACCCTTTGACCTACAATTTGTCCTGTCTACAAGATATGCTGTGAGGTAAAGGTGGGCCAGAAATTGGGGGAGTGACCAACCAATGACTAGTCCAGCTTGAGACACATGCCTCGAGAGGGAGTCCATTCCTGACATTATCTGGAGTGCCAAGAACCAGAAGCTGGACAACCCACAGACCAAGAATAGAAGAAAACCAGACAAAAAACAAAAACAAACAAAAATACCACAGGTCTAGCAAGGAGGACTAGTTACCTCAATTCTGCCTGACACTCATCTGCTCAGTAAATGTAAGCAATTAATTCTGGATCTTCATCTGTAGAATGGGGATAAATACAAGAATATACAATAGACCAGTGGTTCTCAACCTGTGGGTTGTGACCCCAATGGAGGTTGTGTATCAGATATCCTGCAGATACTGACATTATGATTCACAACAGTAGCAAAGTTACAGTTATGAAGTAACAACAAAAGTAATTTTATGGCTGTGGGTCACCACAACATGAGGAAGTGTATTAAAGGGTGTCAGTATTAGGAAGATTGAGAACAACTGCAATAGCATGAAACAACCATCCCCAGCTCATGTTGCTGTGGGGAACAAATGAAACAGATACACACAGCAGAGAACATTCATGATTATTATACATGTGAATTACAACATCTGAAAGATGTGGAAGTCAGATACACCCTCTGGCCACTTGCCGCTGGCTCCATGGCTGGTGTGCCTTCAGCAGAGACTCAAGCTTAGAGGACTAGGTCTTGTGGTGAGTGGGCTTGTTACCCTGTGCCAACAGCTCACCCTGATGACTTTGAAGGTATCACTCTGCAACTCAGGCTGGCATGGAACCTTATGATAATGAAATGAACAAATGTGGAGGAAATACCAATTAGAGCACTGGATTCAAATTTCAATTCTTTTTTTAAGATTTATTTTTAGTGTGTGTGTGTGTGTGTGTGTGTGTGTGTGTGTGTGTGTGTGTGTGTGTACAGTGCCTATAGAGGCCAGAAGAGGGAGTCAGGTCCCTGGAGCTGGACTTACATGTGGTGGTTCTGAGCCACCTGAAGTGGGCACTGGCAATTGAACTCCCATCTTGTAGCTGAAGTTTTCTCCAGTCTGCCCAGCCCCACAGACCCTGCAGCCACTTATAATCATACAGAAGCTTATATTAATTGAAACTGTTCGACCATTAGCTCAGGCCTACCACTGACTAGCTCTTACATTTAAACTCAGCCCATTTCTGTTAATCTATATGTCGCCACATGTTCCATGGCTTTACCTGTGTGCCATAATATGCTGCTCTCTGGACAGTGGACTGGTGTGTCCTGACTCAGCCTTCCTCTTCCCAGAATTCTCCTTGTTTGCTTACTCCACCTATACTTCCTGCCTGGCTACTGGACAATCAGCTTTTTATTTATCAACCAATCAGCGCAACACATTCACAGCATTGTCTTCTCAAAAATCGGCAAGCACTGTTAGCCACTGAGCCACCTCTTCAGTATCCAAATAAAAATTTATTGAAAGTAAAAGCAGAGAAGTAAGAGCATGAGTTTTGCCATTTAAAAACACAACCTCAGGCCTAGGACAGACTAATGACCTGAATTCAGTCCCTGAAACCCGCTTAATAATATGAGAGAAATGACTCCCACAAATTGTCCTATTACCTACACATGTACAGACATGTACATACGCACACACACAAATAAATGTAACTAATAAAAAATGACACTTCCTCTCTAGGATCATTGGCTTCTTGTCTCCCAAGTGAGAACAATAAAATATCTGGGAACAATCATAGGCCAACTCATTCCATGAACAGAAATAAAGAGGTATCAGAATTATATATGTGTTGAATATTCATCTTAATATTTTATTAACAGCTAAAAGTATAGATAATTTTCCCTTGCCTATCAATGTCCCTTGAAAATAATTTTAAAAAATATTATTTTAGAAGTTTAATTTTGAGCTTGGCCAAAAGTCAAGTTTAGTCCAAATGACTGAGAAAATATCTTTATGAAGTAAAATACAATGACCAGAGAATGCCTTGAGAATGAAAGTAGGAACTAAGTAGTAAAATAATACAATACTATATTATAAATAAAATGAATTTTATTTATAATATTATAAAATAATATTATAAATAAAATGAAAACTAATTTTTTTATTTTGGGCAATTGTATTGATGAATTCTTAGAATTATTTTTCTACAGCCATTTTGAAGCTTGAAATTATTCAAATTAAGGGAGGATAATACAGAGAGAAAAGAAAGGAGGATATTTGAAAAAACCATTGGGAGGTATTATTTTATGTTTACTTAAATATATAAATATATCATGTAACAAATATATAATATATAGTTTAAATGGAGTTATGCCACATGGGGTGAAAATGCGCCCCTCAAGATCCTTCCACTATCTAACAAAACCTCAGAGCCAGGCATAGAAAATCTCTCCTAGAGTCATTGGTTGGGAGAATCCAAGAGAGCCATGAAACTATATTTGTTGCCTGCCAGAGCTTGAAGGTAAGACTATTATTGAAGACAGCACAAAATTTGGACCCAGGACTTGGAGGAATTAGACAGGAGCTAACCCAAACGCTTCCTCCCTGAGGACTAGCTCCCGCAGTAGATGATGGTATGATGCAAACTGCCAAGGGAGAAAAGAAATCAATAGATCCACTCAACTGTAAAGCTCATGAAGCACAACAGCGACCATCATGGCAAGGTGTATCCTAGGGTGTGATAGTGGCACTTTTGAGAAACCAAAAGAATTGCTCTGATAGATAATCAGAAGACAATTAATGAAAAGACTTAGCGAAATATGAAAATAGGACAAAGTGTCTTAAATATCAATATATAATAAAAAATTTTAAAGTTAGAAAACATGTATTTTTAAAAAGTAAAATAGCTTTAATTAAATTTAGGAACAAGAAAAATTTCCTTTATGGGCACTATGTTTCAATATGTGTCTTAAAACAGTTGTTTAGGCAATAGGAAAAATTAGGGGAAAGGAGAAGAGTTATGAAACAGAAAATATAAACTTAAGATCATATTATTTGAGTTTGTATTGTTTTTTAACTTAGAAACTCCAAGGAAGAAACTACAAAATTATAACTTTCCCAATAATTTACAACATCATTAATCTGCCTGGTTAAGATAAAAATAAAAGTATAGAAATCAATAACCTTCTAGAAATAAACATGATTAATTTGAAAACAACAATGCAAGAAAAGATTCTGCTCAAGAAGCAATTACAAAAAACTCTCTCTCTCTCTCTCTCTCTCTCTCTCTCTCTCTCTCTCTCTCTCTCTGTGTGTGTGTGTGTGTGTGTGTGTGTGTGTGTGTCTGTGTGTGTCTGTGTGTATGTGTGTGCACGAAGACAGAGGTCAGCTTAGCGCATCATTCAGGGGTCATTCACATGGATTTGAGGCAGGGTTTCTCACTGGGATCAGGAACTTGCCAATTGGACTAGATTGGATGACTAGCCAGCACCAGGGACTGCCTGTTTCCACCCCTACCACCACACCCCATCCCCACAAAAGTGCTGGGATTACACGTGTGTCACCAGGCCCAATTTTTTATGTAGATTCTGGGGATACAATTCAAGTCTTCAGACTCACACAGAAAGTGACTTCCCTGACTGAGCCATCGCTCATCCCCAAAGATCAAATTTCCAGGAATAAAATCCCCAGGAAATTTGTAAGAATTTTATTGAAACTCTCCAAAAACAATAGAAATACTCAGAAAGGTCTTGGCTAGGATTTTCAGCACTGTAAACACTTACTTGGCTTTCACATCTTGATGACAGTCCATCATCTAAGGAAGTACGGGCAAGAAATCCAGCAGGAGTAGAGAAGGAAACCACAGAGGAAAACTGCTTACTTGTTCTTCATGGCTTCCTTGGGGCCTGCTTTCTTAACCCTCCCAGGACCATCTGCTCAGGTATGGCACCATCTATAGTAGCCTGGGCTCTTGAATACCAATCATTAATTAAGAAAATGTCCCACAGACTTGCCTAGAGGCCAGTCTTGTCGAGGTGATTCTTCAATTAAGGTTTCCCTCTGCACAGGTGACTCTACTTTGTTTCAAGCTGAAGAAAAACTAACCAGCACATAACATATGAGAAAAAGTTGGTAAACTTTAACAGAAGTTTAAAAAACACAGAGGAACACAAAATGTGATGAGCCTGTCATCCGATGAATTGTTGTGGAAATTGGATAGGAATTTGTTAAGAACATACTTTAATCCTTAACCTCAAACTCAGCAAATGAGATTGCAGAGCTTACTAACAGAGGATAAGAGTCAAATATGCCAAGTTTGATTCATAAAATAATACTTAAGGTGATTTCAGAGTGAGAAAGGACAGAGCGTGACACAGAAATCTACAAAGCTTAACAGAAAACCTGATTAATCCATCCATATAAAAGTCAAACTATCAATTAACATGGGAGGGATGTGAAATCCATGGTACCAAGAAAGTGTTTGGTATTTTATAGTGTAAAGAACCCAATTACAGTCAGGAAGTGGTGTTGCAGAGCTTTACTCCCAGCACTCAGGAGGCAGAGGCAGATAGATCTCTGTGAGTTCAAGACCAGCATGATCTATAAAGTGAGTTCTGGGACAGCCACATCTACACAGAGAAAACCTGCAAAACAAAACAAAAAAAAAGTAAGAAAGAAAGGGAGAGAGAAGAAGGGAAGGAGAGAGAGAGAGAGAGAGAGAGAGAGAGAGAGAGAGAGAGATCTAGTAACATAAAAAAGCAATATTTGAGACAAATTCTATGGAAATGCTAGACACTTATTATTATCTTCAAATAAGCCACCTTATATGGAAGAGGACAACTTCTTGATGGTAATGTGAGCACTGTACATGTAGACAAGAGCACTGGCTGCTTATCTAATCAATTCCCTAAAATTGAGAAGCATGGGCTTGTCAAGACCAGTTATAGGATCATTGTTTTCAGATGATGGAGCGGTAATTCAACCCAAGGCAGTCTAAGTTATACCATGGGATTTCTGCCTTATAGACCGTAACTCCCTTCTGCCAGTCACAAATTCACAGCAAAAATATTTACCTGTGTGTTAAAGTTAAAAGTATAACCAAGTTTATCTTCTATGTTATTCTTTCCATGGAAGAAATATCCCTAGTTACAAATTGGAGGGCAGTCCACTTGTCAACCTGGATCCTCAAAACTTTGACAACAGCTGAACTCTTACATAGATCCATCCCTCTAGAAAATCAAATAAAACAGCAAGAATGATACATGCTCTGGTCTCCAGTTTCTTTAGTTCAATAACTGAAACAGGAAGCTCATTTGGATGACAAGTACAGTCAAGATGTCTGTGCAGAAGACCTAATAGAACAAAGGAAACTCTGGATTACATTTGAGAGCAGGAGAACCAAGCATGCTCATTTCGTCTTGTAAAGTCACTGAGGAGAAAACTGAAAGAACTTCTGCTAAGGGATGTGATGGTACTGGACACAGGAGAGTATAGTTTCTTTTCATAAAAGGAAACTGAAAATAGGTAGAAATTTTTCCTTTATAAGACTCATACAAGGTATAAATACAAATGATGTCACTATAAAGTTATAAGAATCAAAATACCTTCAGAAGGAGATTAGCTTCACAATAAAAAAAAAACCACAAGGATACACTAAAGTCAACACATCAGCAAATTCTAAGCATCAAATCTCAAAGAAAGTGGATTTCTTTTTCATGGACAGTAGATTTTATTTGATGAGTAAAGCTGCTTTGCACAGTGAATACAATTTTACGTCCAAATGTGAGTCTTAAATACCAATTTAAAAGACTTTTTCAGTGACAAGTACTTAAATCATAACCCAGTAGAAGGAAGGGAAACAGCATAAGCTGAAAAATGGCTACAATTAAAGGATCAATCTTTTTTGGAAAAGGTAGAAACTAGAAATGATATCATGCAGCCCCCAGTGTTTACATGTTTCCAGATGCTGCACACACATACAGTGGTAGTGTGACACTGCAAACAGGTCACAGGTTCATGAGATGTGGTAGAAGTCTAAGCTTGCATTTTGTCAACTTTAACTAAAAAAGGAGATGCCTTCTAGGCTTTGGGTTGTGGCCAGAATAGACAGATGGGAACCTGCTTAGCATCCATGTAGATATAACAATAAACATGTTTATTTTGGATCTATCCTACAGGATCATTTCATAACTAATGTAATCATAGAATCCTAGGTAAAAGAATACTAGTTAACTATTGATGACAAATGTTAAGTATCTAAAATCTGACTCTTGCCTTCAAGGAACTTCAAATTCTTTTACTGTTTAGGTAAGTATAGAGCAAAGGCTCTGTTGTAAGTTCAAGAATGGGAAGAGTCAGGGCTTCCCAGAGTTCATAGGTGGATACTGAACAATAAAAGCCTAGAAGAGCAGATTAGAGAGATGAGCAGGTCATTTTTAAGCAGAGGAAGACCCCTAGTACTCTGGGAACCTCTCAGAGAAACTTTTAGGGTAGGTCTTGGTGTTCACAGGGCATCTTTTGTTTCAAGTCATCAAGGTCTGAATGAGCAGATGAATTGTGCTGCAGCATCATCTTCAACTCTGGTTAATACTGAGATCTTTGGGTGTCATCCAAGAGGTAGTAGTAAGCCAATGGACAGCCATAAGCAAGTCATGTGACTCCTCATAGAAGTCACTCTGAGTATAAGGGAACTGACAGGACAGGAATGGGAGAAGAAACCACTGGCCTTGGAGTCTAGTTAGAGTGAGTTCATGACCGTAAAGATGAGAAAGGGAGGACTCAAATTAACACAGGACAGGACATGAGGGGTCAAATTGTGGTATTTCTGTAGCAAAAATATAAAAGAACTATAAACCAACTACAAATGTGGGCAGTAAAGGCTAACTTAACTTTCTAAACTAGAGTCGTTCAGGTGGACAGTATTGCTAAGAATAGGGCCCGAAAACAAAACAAGACAAATATGCTTGATGAGCTAGAAAAGATTATTAGTCTGTCTGGGGACAAGTGACTTTGAAGGGCTTAAGGGAGACAGATAGCTGCATTAACAGCAGCAGAAGAATGCAAGATCTGTCTTCCACAGAATTTACAAGCTAGGAAATACATCTGAGTGAGATGACTGAGAAAACTCCTCAGTTGTTCCAGTTGCTAAATTTGAATGATGCCATAGGCAAAACTGTGGTCTTATCTGTTTTGTTTCTAGGCTCTAATAAACCAAAATGGATTAAAAACTTAAGAGTGTGAATGTTGCCGGCAAATGCACACTGGGAGAAGCGCACTGTGTGTGGCAGTCATGATTCTGTGCCTTTCAGCTGTAGACGTCGTCCAGCAGGCATCCAGGAACTGAATGCTAGCACACCTGCCATCAGGGTCACCAAGACTGAATTTCAGCAAACCTGCAATCTCTTTTCTTCATCCCAGGAGAACTCTACAGTAGAATGCAGGTGTCAACTACCCTGGAGAAGAGTAGTCAAGGCTGCAACCAGAAATCAACACTTTCTTCTTCTAGCTGTAAGTTAACTCCCTTGGGTAGGTATGGAAGAAAATGGGCATTTCTTTCAGAAAATGACCACATCAGTCTATGAGGCCCATAACCAAGCAAAGAAGTATAATTAGGTTCTCACAGGGTACTCTGGATTTAAAGACATTCTATAATTGGTCTACCTCGTTTCTATCATCCACCAACCTCTATCTTGCCCCTTCTTATTCTTGGTGGTATGTTTTTTTTCCCTGAAAAATCCATCTAAATGTCAGTGGCA
Organism: Peromyscus leucopus; assembly: GCF_004664715.2. Classification (NCBI taxonomy): domain Eukaryota; kingdom Metazoa; phylum Chordata; class Mammalia; order Rodentia; family Cricetidae; genus Peromyscus; species Peromyscus leucopus. Next base: position 70,446,584 of record NC_051084.1, read on the forward strand.
AGAGTTTCAGAAATTGGCACAATCAATGGAATGGGTTTGGATGTTATGATCTATAAACTTTCCTATTCAGGCGTTAGTTATTGTATAAAGACTTCTCAGCATAACTAATACTCTTAGCCCTTTCTGACCTAAATTATAACAGTTTGTGTCTATGCCATTTTGCACCCTTTGAGAAAAAGACAAGCTTGATTTATCCCAATGCTTTGTATATAAATAATGTCAGGTAAGCATTATTAGAAAGGTAAGACAACAGATGAGGTACTCCTTTCTTCATGCAGAATATGTCTTCTCAGAAGTATGTCAAATCTAGGACATCTCAGGAACAGGTAACCTAGGACCCTCCACACACTCACACACAGGCCTTTGTTCTCAGCTAAGCTCAGTGACAGGATGCCTCTGTCTGTGACTGTTGGCTTGAAGGTAAAGCCAAATTCAAAGCCTAAAGGAAGTGTGAGCATAATGCTACTTTTAACCTATTATATACAATTTTTGTGTTGTTATAATGTTGTCAAAATAAAATTATCTGATATCATTCTTTAAAGACTATACAACTTTTTAATTATTTGAATATATTATCAAAAGAAATGCATTTCTGGTAAAGACATAAGTCTATTTCTTGTAATCCAAATGTTCTGTACATTGTAGAAAATGTATGGGACTGTCTAAAACCTCTTTTAAAGGCAAAGAACCCAAGAGAGTGAATGCATAGTCTCTTCTCCTTCCTCCCTCCTTCTGCCCCACTCTCTTTTCTCCCCCTTTCTTCCTCCACCTCTCTGATAAAGTAAAACAAAGCTTAAATTTAAAAACATAATTCAGTTTAATACAACCACCCTCAAAGCAAGAGTGCACCCTGCAGAGTTTCTTGAATATGAAACAGAGAGGTAGGAGGCAGGGAGAAAAGCACCTTCCACCGAGTTCATACAGAAACTAGCTTAGTTAGAATCTTCATTACCATGGTAAAAAATAGTCAAGTCACCTTAAACTGTGCAGACTGGCCTTGGGTGCTGCTCCTTACAGATGCCTTATTCTTGCTTCCACATCCAGCAGAGGCTCAAGTACAGGTACCTCCAGCTCTCAAGGGGGTTCAGGGCATCCTCCCTATACCCAGGAGACTTGAGACTCATTTTCAGAACATTTCCCCATCTCCCACATTGCATCTACATGAGAGGAGAAGGAAGACAGCTTATACCAGCATGTCCTAGGCTGCTTCATACACACACCATCGTCAGAGTGAAAGCAAACTTTCCCATAAGTTAGACCTTATGTTCCTAAAGGTTTCAGATGTAAAATCAGCATGGCATCCTGTGTACTGAATTAGCAGAATGTGCTCAAAAACCTGCTTTGTGAACTAGCAGGTGTGAGGCTCAGTAGGCTAGTACAATGGTGAAGAGACACCAGCTGTGGCAGGAGGAATTCCCACATGGATCCTAAGAGTCTAACCTATACATACATACCCCATGGAATCTCTTCCCTGGAATATCAGCAAACACATGAATATGCAGATGAGGCAGAGGTTAAGGATATAATTAAGATGAGCACTGAGCTGGTCTTGAGTTCATCGGAAAGGAGATTATCTTGAATGGTCCAGACTTAGAGGAACTTCTTCTAGAGACTCTCTTGCTGATCTTAAAGAAGTAACTGTTCTTTTATGAGACCATGCATTGGAGAGGCTGTGGGGAAGTAATGCAGGGCAGGCTCTACCTGTTAAGAGGAGTGCCTGGCTGACAGATGGCAAGAAAAACAGGACCTCATTTATAAAGTTACAAGTCTGCCAACCACTGTTTTAGGCTGAAAGGGGACTTCAGGCCTCAGATGAGACCACAGGTCCAGCTGACAACTTGTTTATGTCTTTGTGGGCCTCCCAGAAGAGGACTCAGCTGATCCATGCTTAGACACCACAACTACAAAGGGGAGGTGATAAACTTCTATGTTGTGATGAATATTACACAGAAATAGAACACTAACATAGGACACTTGGTTCCTAAGCAGAGATACCAGAAATACAAGAGTCTATATTAAGAGCAGGTTAGAAAAAAAAAAAAAAAAAAAAAAAAAAAAGCAAAACCAAAGAGCACAAATCTTCGTGAACTTCAGGAAGCAGAGTGCCAGGCTGTTTCCCTCACACAAACTTTACCAACAGGCTCACACATAATAAAGTGCACTGCTTTTTATTGGCCTCCAAGTGACATTCTCCAAAGCACAACCCAGCAAGGCTTCAGAGGAGCTATGCTGGCTTCTGTCCTACCTTACTGTGCCCTTGCCCAGCACTAGGTGCACTGTGTTTCTTCCTGCACTGTATTTCTTCCTGCACTTCCAACATGAAAATAATAATAATAATAATAATATCAATAAAACCCACATTGAAAACTGCCTCCACAAAGAAAGCATTTCAACATTAATAAATTTCTTTAGATCTTTTGATCAGGCTTTATAAGACTACATAAATATATACAAATATTAATGAGTATCACCTTTGTTTTGAAGATGTTAGGCACCACCTCATTAATGGGGTACATCAGGTTACAATTTGTCTTAGTAACCACAAAGGGAAAGAAGCATTCTGTCCAAATTTAGATAAGGCTGGAAAATGTAGGCTAATGCACCATAAATGCTTGAAATGGACATGTCTTTATATCTTCCAAAAAAGAAAAATAACCTTTCATCAGATGGTACTTAGTGACAAATATTCATACTTAAAATACTAGGGATTTTTTCTAAATATGTCCTTAAATGTTTTGTTGTTATATTTTCTCTTTAGCATTTTGATAATATTAACATACTTAAAGCCAATATTGATTCAGAAAAGTTATAATGTACTAAACACAGTTAATAAAAGTAGCTATGTAAGCATGAGCTATATATTAGGTATGATGACAGTTATATGTGCCTGTGTGATTTAAGTTAGAAGTGTTAGTCCATGTAATGAATCAAATAATTTATTATAATTTTTCCTCCATAAATGGAGCATATGGATCCAACAACTGAAGGATTCTTGGTTTCCCTGTCTCATTATACTTTAGTTAAACAAACTAGATGTTTCAACATGTATACTTTAGTTATAATTTTATATAAGCAATATTTATTTTCCAGTAATGTTTATAAATTACATACTTGAAAAGGAAAGGAAAGAAAATTTGATTGTCAAATCAGCAGAACATCATTGAGTAACACAACTAATTTCTTTTCTGTTGCCCTGTCATACTATAAATTGTAGGACTATGCTGTAGATTTCTGGATGGGAATAATTTTTTTTCCACTGGAGAGACTTGTAGATGATGCCCTGAGTTCTTATAACATTTTAAATTCAATAGTAAATCAGGAAGGGTAATAAAAATCTGTGCATTCTTTAGGTTAGAAGGGGAAATTTTGCCAGGATGTTTTTTCTCTTTATTTTTTATTAAAATAAGACTACTAAAACCCACATGAGAATAGCTATAAAACATACTCCAGAAATGAAGTAGAAATGAACAGTCAACTCAGTATACACAGAATAAAATAGCAATATGAATAATTCAGCAGTTTTTAATTGCAAAGGTGACACTTTTGATGCTTTAAAACTTGCATATAGCCTTGTCTTTAAAAAAAATGACTTTAACGCATGGATCAAGAGAAAGGAGAATGTTCACAGGAAAAAGTTTCAAGGCTACCACTATTTAATAAAATTGTGTCAGCAAGAAAACATGTCATAATAAGATAAACTAACCCTTTAGCTGGAAAAGTGATAGTCTCACAATTCTAAATTTAGTAAATTCTGTGACTGAGAATTTACTTAAATTTCAGATTATTCAAGTGATCCTGAAATAAAAAAAAAAAAGATTAAGTGAAAAAAATAACAATCTTTTTTGTAATGGAGTTTCTTGAGAGAAAAGGTATCCATTAAATTCCGTAAACAAAATCTTTCCACTGCCAATCTTCATGTTTCTCACTAGTTGGCAATACTGTGATTTCATGCACCCTGGATCTCTCCAAGAATCCTCAAGATTCTGGGAGCACAGAGCAGGCATGGTCACCAAATAGTTTTACATAATTTTTTAATTGTGCTAATGTTGACATATGATGAGCTTCTCAAATAAGGATTTAAATTTTTCTACACACACACACACACACACACACACACACACACACACATCTATCTCTCCACATGTGCACTCCTGCTCATCATGAGAATCAGAAAGAGGCCACATCCTCACACTATGGCCTTTTTGATTAGCAAATGAAATCCAAATGTGTCTCTGCAGTGGTTCCCAGGATTCTGCTGGGATGATTTAGTATGCACCGCACTCTATTCAACCTTCAAAACATGCATGCAGGACCCATGTTTAGAGCACCTTGGTTTGGAATATTCAACTTTAAGAACTGCCATCTGCTCAGAACTGCTCTTCAGGGATCCTGGTTAGAGCAGCTAGAGACAATAGTGCCGATTTTTGCTGGTGGTGGCATTGGCCAAGGACTTGAACTTGACCTCAGATAATTTCTCTTATTGTCACCTAATAAAACACAAATCTCTAGTAGCAGTATCTGATTCATACAAACTTCCTAACACCAAGTAATACGAAAAGGGAAAAAGTGGGTAACTCTAAAGGTTATTTTAAAAGAACAGCTACAAAAAAAGAGAGAGAGAGAGAGAGAGAGAGAGAGAGAGAGAGAGAGAGCAAAGAGTCACATTAGCCTTGATTAGGTTGGATTTCAAAAATAAAAGCCAAACAAAATTTAAAAAGTATTTCACCCTTCTGTCATGCAAAACTTGCTCAAGTCTTCCAAAAGGTTGAAATCTTGTGTCCCACCCTAGAAGGGTGCGAGAATCCAGAGTGCCCATGTGGAAGTGGAAGTAAATGTTAAATTCCATAGAGGCTTCAGGAGATGAGTCTTGTATAACAGACGGGAAAGGGGACAAGAGCTCACAGAAGCTGCTTACAATGAGGACATGGATATTCTGGTGGAACCTACTGACAGCATTTGTTAGGGACAGAGCTAAAAACCAACTGCAAGATCCCCAGGCTCCAGCAGAAGGAGCCTAAAGGAGCGAGGATCTGACCGTGGTCCTGAAAGATCACAGGCTATTTCCAGAAAGACACAAAACACCATATTTGCATGAACATTTTTTTCCAGTCCAACCAAAGAAGTCAGATATTCAACTGATATATTCACAAAACTCTGAAACTTCCCCTGTGGTGGAGTCAGTCTTCACAACGCCCAAGTCCTCCTTCCTCAATAGTCTTTCCTCGAGTGTCGTGTTAATTTCAGCGTTAAGAGGCGAGATTCTGACAAACTCCCAGTAATCAGAAAGTCTCCGGACAGCTCACACCTAACCAGGCTGATTACTCAGGATTTCTTAAACTCGAATGGGAAGTCAGAGGAGTCTGGAAAGCCTCCAAACTCTAACCCGGGCAGCCTCGGAACTCCAGAAAAAAATAAAGTGCACAGCATCCCCCCCTGCACCAAGCTCCTCAAGGAACCACACAGTACAGGTCCCAGCGCGAACCCCTTGTCCATCATTCTTTAGATTTGTGTTCCAAACCTAGGCAATCAAGGGAACCATCTATAAGAATACCAAATGCTTTTATGATTTTTTTTTGGGGGGGGGGTCTTGTTTTATTTTGTTTTCTTTCCTCCCCTGGCTACTCTGGCAAGAAAAGAAGGCAAATAATTGTGCGCATGAAATCAGAGAAGCCGGAGCAAAAGTCCAGGAGAAAAACCATCCTAGGGAAATTGGCAACTCAGGCAAGCCCTACTTACGTGTTCCGTCGAAACGGGTGGCGATGGTGTCCAGGAAGGTGTTCTGAGGAGCCAGTAATCCTTTCATAACCGGCATTTTTCCAGCTCGGTGTGAAATTCCCCATCAAAGTTTGTCCAGAAGGATGGCTCTGCAGGAAAGTACCAAGCTGGGAGAAGCCACCGGGAGCGTGATGACGGCAGGGGCGGGGGGCCAGGCGTGCAGAGGATGGGGCCAGGCAAGGAAGTGGGGTGGATGGCAACAGACGGAGGTACTCCCCGGCCGCCGAGCCGTGGCCAAGGAAGCCCGCGATCAGCACTCTGAACCCGCCTCCTTCCAGGCTCCGTCCCTTCCTCCTTCTTCAGCGACACCCCCAGACACCCCCAGGGTCTCTCAGTAGACGGTGGCCCTGGGCACCGCGCCCTGACCTGAGTTCTAGGGTCTCGGAGGACGGCGCCCTACCTGGGAAAACCGTGGCGCTAAGCCTCGAGTACCCCAGGGACGCTGAGAAAAGGAAAAACGCTAGCCAGCCAAACTCCCGCCCCCCTGGAGCCGGGAACAAAGACCCCTTTGTTCCCGCTCGGTCCCTCTCCCTGGAGACCAGAGTCCCGTGGGTGTGGTGTCCTGGAGGGGAGGAGATAGGTCACCGCAGGTAACCCGCCTCCGCCTAGAACTTGGGAGGGGGAGGCCCCCATGGTGGTGTCCTAGGTAGCAAAGACAGCCCGAGGCTTCGGAGGGATGTGTCCCCCTTCTGGTACACCTGCCATCCCCAGGTCCAAGTCAGCTGGGTGCCTACCACCACCACCCCTCGGTCACCAGGGTCTCCCTAGCACTGGAAAACCGACCCAAGCTTGAGGTTTTGCGACCTCTCCTTCCTCAGCTCTAAAAGAGAATTCAGGTACCCTCCCTTGGCCAAATTCTCCGTGCTCTTCCCAACCCACACAAACTAAAAGGGGGAAAAAATCCGCTTAAATCCTCAGTAGTTTCCCACTCTTCTGTGAAATATGCTTAGAGTGGTTCTCGAAAAGTTTGCTGTTTTTATTGATTTACAAAATACATGGAAGTAACAGAGTTGAGTTTTCAGTGTAAAAGCAGCTTCAATACGACCCCCCCACCCGCACCCCCAGCGTATCGGCTCTAAGCTCCACCTCCACCCAACCCCCCGCCACTGGCCTAGTGCCAGGAACTGCAGGTGTCTCAGAAAACTAAAGCGGTCTCTGCCGCTTTCCCCCGGCTCACGAGGGGACTCCCTCTTTTCCTACATTATGCTGAGGAAAGCCACCCAAATCTGGGGTGCATCCCTATGAGAGGGCAAAGACACATGCGAGCCCGGGCTCCACTGAAACCCTGACAAAGAGGAAAGGGAAAGTTACGAGCCCAGGAGATAAGAACAAACAGAAGCCCAGGTGCTACTGCACCCGGAAAGGAAGGAGGGAAACGCGAACAGGTGTCTGAGGCACTGCAGGGACCTCTGGCTCCCCGCCTCCAGGATTCATTCGGGCGTGGCAGCAGGTGTAAGCGGCCCCCAAACATCTGGCAAGGGCTCTTTGCTAGAATCCCCGGGGATTCTGGGGGTGATGAAGGACTCTAGGGGTTTCCTCGCTGTGGTCCTGGGTTCCGTGAGGGCGGGGTGAAGAGAGAAAGGAGGCGGCTCCTTGTTCCCGCCCCTAGTTCTGTTCTTCGTGATGCATTTCCTGCCACCGAGGATTCCCTTTGTGTTGAGATTCCAGATCCGCCCGCCACACGCGGGGGCGGGCGGGCCCGGGATTCCCGGTGGGTGGCCACCTCGTGAGGCTCTGGCTGCGTGTCCTTTTTCCTGCGGGTTACCGCTGCTGGCCAGCGGTGCACCCTCACTCCCCCTACCCCCTCCACCCTAGCAAATGCTTCTGTCAGGAGCTCGTTGTTCCTTGTAGGGAAACCCCCTACGTGCCCCCCCCCACACACACACACACACGCACGCGCACAGCTGAGCTCCGCTGGCTCCCTCTTGGGCGTAGCCAGGAGAGAGAGATGGGGGAGTCTCTGCTTCTGCTTCAATGGTGCCTGGCGCCCAAGAAAACCCGGGCTGCCTCTGCCCGTGGGAAGTGGCTTGACGCTCAGCATGAAAAAAAACCCAAAAACTCTTTGATCTGGCCTAACTTGCTAGAAAAGAAGCCATACAGCAGCTTAATAATGGAAACCTAAAAGGCAGTTTTGATTCCTTGGCAAAAGAAGTCAACCATGTACCGTTTAATATTTTAATCTTTTCTCCAATGCCCAGAACAAGTCAAGGCTAGTGCTAGGTACAATATCCTTGTCCTAAATTCACCTTGGATCCCCGCCCTCCCCCAGCCCCCCACCCCCAACCTATGCTTGGTCAGTGGACCACAAAACCTCTTCTTTCGTTTTTTCTGACTGGATGTCTTTCATAAGAAGATATCATTCATTACTTTGGTCTTGAGTTCCAGGATCTCTAAGTTCTGCTCAAAGACGCATTGCTATTCCTAAGTGGTTGTAGCACCAGAGACCAAAGTACACTATTAGAGCGTGACCACCTTGGGAGTTGAAGCACTCTGAACCCTCTTAACTGTATTTTGTCATCTTCAAATCCAAAACAGAAATGCATTCTGAGAGGCAGGTGTTTTCTTTGTCACCTGTCCTAAACCTCATCTTTTCCTTAAAGGAAAATTCCTCGCTGATGGACTAAAAGAACACCAACTCATTTTATTGCAAGTCCTTCTCCACAATGGATTCAGAACTTTCTCTGTGGCCTAAACAATGCTATAGCATAACCCTATAACACAACCTAAAGCCCTTTTGGAGAGGTCATATTTATAAAGGGATCATATTTTGGACTCTACAATGTAAGACAAGGCACAAAATCCCTATAGCGTTAGATATGTTAAACTGGAAGGCTCTAGGTAAAACTGACACAGGTAAAGCTCACTGATTGACTTGCAGAACAGTACCACAGAATGTCACCGAATTCAAACACAAATCATATTTGCAGTATCTTGCAAGCTGAGCTTTGACCACCAAGATGCCTGCAGAGATACAGCTTTTGTTATTCATTGTCAAGACTCTGTAGGCTTCTTCTCAATGACACAACTGTGTGGGTCCTTTCACTGGTTCACTGAGGTAGACTTGGGTAAAATGGTTTCTTTGGTCTGTTGTATGTCTCCCCAAGAAAAGTCATACAGTACTCCCTTTCCAATGATATTTCATCTGGGGCCCTAGCCCGTGTGATGATGTAAGGTGATATTTTATTTGTACTGAAATGTGATTTTATTTGTATGTTAATAAATAAAGTTGCCTGGGAGTCAGAGCTAATAGCAAGCCATAGCAGAAGCTGGGCAATGGTGGTGCACACCTTTAATCCAGATCACATGACAGACAGATCTCTGTGTGTTCAAGGATACAGCCAGCATGCAGACACACGCCATTAATCTCAGTACCAACCATAGAAGACCTGGAGGTCTGTATAGACAGGCAATAATGAGGAAGTCATATGGTTGAGTTTACAACCAATGAGAAGGCAGAACAGAAAGTCAATAAAAAGACAGATACACAGGAAGTAGGGCTCTTTCTGAGGGGAAGGACGATAGCAGCAGCAAGGGGTAAGAAGGGGTTTTTAGTCTCAGCTCTTAGCTACTCCTCTGACCTTTTGGGCTTTTAACTCTGCATTTGGCTCTGTGCTTCTTATTTAATAAGACTGTTCATCTACAATGATGCCATTGACATTTGTGGGGGCAGGCATCCCTTCTCAGTTAATGTTCTGGTAATACCCTCAGAGGCAAGCCAAATCCAGCCAAGTTGAAAATAAAGATTGACCTCCACATACTCCTAATACAAAGTTATTCAAATACAGTAAATATTACTGACTCTTGTGTTGAGTGGCTGTCCACTTAAAAAAGTGAATTTGGAGTCAATCAGCTTATAATTTCCAATGGCTTATTTCAAAAAGTTATAAACAATAATTGACCTGCATAAAGGTGCATGACATGGACAGTGAATAACTCTCCTACCGAATTCAAATTCTGAAAAATGTATAGTAACTATGTGTCATTCTATATTGAAAATAAATTTTAGGCCACTCATGCGCAACAAGAAAGAGAGTTAAAGATCCACTACAGATGTCTAACATGGTCACAGAAAATCCTTGGGTTTTAGGTCACTGTCCAAGACATGACTTCCATCACTGGGCAGCCAGTTCCTAAAAGCCACATTTGTACTCATCTGAGCATTTCAAAGGAAAAATGAGGAGGCACTTACCGCCTATGATCCACTATTGCGTCCTGCTTTGTGCTTCTTGCATAGTCAGGGTGGTAGGATTATGTTGCAGTAGTAAATAAAGACCCATTCAAACTTATCAAATAACTAGTGCAATCCGGTGTCCAGGGTACCCTCATTACACATGCTTCAACAGAAGCCTCCATTGCTGTCATTAAACAGAAAAACTGTCTGGAAGGTCTGCTCTTCTGATTCTTCCAAGCAATTACATGTGTCACTTATTTCAAGGGCTTATTGATGAAGACCCCTGAAGGACAGAGAGAGGGAGAAGGCGAGAAAGGGAAGAGGGGATAAATAAGCATGTACTTGGGTCGCAGCCAACCTCATCTGTTTGAAAACAACCACAGTACCACTGTGATAGTTAATTTTGTTAGTCTACTTGGTTAGCTTAAGAAATGCCACTAGTGAGTCATGGATGTGTGTGTGTGTGTGTGTGTGTGTGTGTGTGTGTGTGTGTGTGTCAGTGCAGTTCTAGATTAACCAAGTGTGGAGAAACTCATCCTGAATGTGAATGTCACCATCTTGATGGGCTGGGGTCTAGGACTGAACAAAAGTGGAAAAAGGAGCAAGCTGCCTGAACAACAACACTGACCAGAACAACCACCTACTCATAATTCTGTGATGTCAGTGAGTTAACTGTAAAAGCAAACATAGTAGTCGCTAAATTGCTGTAAGGACTGAATAAACGTAGAAGACTATTACTTTGCTTTGTTTGTACATCTTAAGAAGCTAGCTAATGGATCTGAGGTGATTGTTGGGTGGTGGGTTGTTGAATGTACAGGAACTTATCCAATAACATCCTTGATTCTTGAACAATTTTCATAAGAGTTCAGTCACAGGATCAAGTCACATTCCATGCCTTACTCCTATTCCACAATGCTGAGCCTACTTAAGGAGTTAAAGTCATTAAGCCCCATCACTTATGCATTAAGTCTCATCATAATGGCCTTGTGAAGGTATCCTGTCATAAGAAGCTCAATAGTATGCCCCCTGTACCTCTTCAGTTTTTAACCCTCTACTCTGGTCTCTCATATAGAAGTTGGAGCCAGGAAGGGTTTGTGTGTAGTAAGAGGGGAATATGATTGGAGTATGATACTAATTAAGTATGAAAATATCATAATGAAATCCATTAATTGGATCCTGACTTATAAAGCCAATTAAAAAAAAAAGGTGTAATTTTAAAATGTCTAGAAACCCACACTCATGGGAATTCTATGGTAATTAACTTTAATTTCCTAATCTCTCAGAGTTTATAATTCTACCCATCTTGTCCAGTCCTTGTCTTCCACATTACCAGCTTCCCCATCCTAATTTTTTTTCTTTTTATCCCATATAAGATTTGTTCCCGATACAGATTAATGGCTCTGTTTCTGTATTAGTGCATGCCTGTAATCCCAGCACATGGGAGGCTGAGGCAGGAGGGTCATAAGTTGAAGCCCAGGCTAAGTTATAGAGTAAAACCTTGTATACAGCAAGTATCACAGAGCCAGTCACACTTTCATGAGTTGCTTTCAGAGTCTATCCCAATTTCCTTGCCCTTGTATCCTACAGCTTCACTCCTCATTTTTGCTGGTTCTTTCCTTCAAACTAATAACACCCCACACTCATGATCATGAGGGATCCCTTTCCTTGATTGGTTCAAACTTTCATCCTTTGTTCACATGAAAATTTCCTCAAAAGAGAGACTGTAAATCTTATAGTCTTTATTTACTGCCGTTTCCATATTAGCCTTGTATGATCTGTTTTTTCAACCACCCTATCAAGATGTGTCCTTTTAAATCAGTAATAACTTAATTTTCTTTTTTAAAAAAAAGATCTACCTATTTATTATGTATACAGTGTTCTGCCTGCATGCCAGAAGAGGGCACCAGATCTCACCATAGATGGTTGTGAGCCACCGATGTGGTTGCTGGGAAGTGAACTCGGGACCTCTGGAAGAGCAACCAGTGCTTTTAATTTCTAAGCCATCTCTCCACCCCATAACTTAATTTTATAAACAAATGAAGATATTTCAGTTCAAATATTTCTGAATTGTTTTGGTTGTGCTATCCTCAATACTGTCAGTTAATTGCTTCTTAATTTTTTTGGCTCCACAAATTTATAAGACATCGGACTTTCTGGTTTGGGACAGAAAAGCCTTTCCTGGCCACATTTTTTAATCCCCTTCCTTCAGGTACTATTTTCCTGTTCAGAGATGCTACAGACAGGGCTGCTGAATGCCCTGTCTCAGTTATCGTAAGTGTCTCCACCAGGAGTGCACTTTCTAGATTCCCATGCTTCCAGAATCCAGCTGTGGGTCTGCTGTCACTCTGCCTCTCATATCTGTCACCTTTGTTAGACCCCAAGAAGCCTTCCAGCCTGTATCTAAGTTCTAAATATGTATCGAATCCATGTTTTTGATTTGTCCGTTTTTTGGGTTTTGTTTTTGTTTTTTTTTTCACATCCTGATCTTTTGAAACAGGGTCTCATCCAGCTTAGGCTAGCCTTGAGCTTCTAATATAGCTAAGAAAGAGCTTGAACTTCTGGTTCTTGTGTCCACCTTCGATGCTGGGATTGCAGGTGTGTGCCACTGCACCCAGCTGCACTTTTTCTTTGAGCTTCTGTTTCATTACTGAATTTATTTGCAATATCCTCAAGTTTCTCCATCTGCTTACAACCCTGGTTCAAGGTTCTCTACCACATCCTGAGGGACTCCATGGAATGTCTTCCAAGTGATTTGATGGCTCAGAGCCACTGCCCACTTGGATTCTGTAACTCCTCATGGTGCCTCTGGTTTCATCTATCTCCCACAGTTCATTTCTCACTGCCTCAAAATCTTATGCTCAGGGAACTTTCTAGAAAAGTCCCCCACATATGGCATTCTTCTTTGACTGTGTTTGATCAGAGTGACCTCATCTCCTGGTGCTTATTTTGCTCACTGGCCACCCCTCAGTTGTATAGCATCTGAGCTCTGCTCACCTGTGCACCTTTAAGCAAACAAAGTAATTATCTCAATTTACATTGTTTGTTCCCCAGTGTATTCCAGGCAGCTTACAGAGTCCTTAGCGCATTGAACAGGCAAAATTATTTTATGGAGAAAATAAATATTAGTTATCATAATTATTATCCCATCAATACCAACTTATTAATTTATTTTTATTCTATGTCTTTTATATCACATATCTTGATCCCATTCATTTTCCTGTCCCTTCATTATCTACTCTCCACCCCTGCACACTCCCCAGATGAACAAAATTTAAGAGAAAAAAAGGAAAAGAAAAAAAATAAAACAAAATAAGGGAAAAACTTAAAAATCTTTTTGTGAAGCTGAAGTGTGACACAGTGAGTCATGCTGTGAACCCTTTTGTCCATATGTCTTTACTTGCAAGTGTTCATTGCAAAGAATCATTGGTCCGGTGTTGAGGCCTTTGGTTTCCACTATACTATTGATGCTGGGCCCTCACTAGTGCTTCTGGATATCCTGTTGCTGCCCTGTATTGTGGACATCCTGCAGCTTTGGGTCTTCAGGTCAGGTCCCTTCAAATGCTCCAGCAGATTATAGATGGGGTGGATGATGGGGCAGGCCAAGTCATAACCTTGAGTCTGGGCCTGGGTAGCTATTGGGTTGGTCTGCCACATGTGAAATGGGGACTGCTCTCCCATGCTTACAGCTTTGGGGCTGGCTCACCCACACCTGCACAAACAGGATTGGCTCTATTGTGCTGCCCTGGCAAGGTTCAGGGCCTGCACTCCCAAATGTTGAACGTTGCAGCTGGTGGTGGTCAGGGATAGTTCTCCCACTCTTATGAATACGGGGTCAGCTCTCTCACCTGCCTCAGGCATTGATGGGCAAGAGGGGGGCATCATTCCCCCACCTATACCACTCCAAGACTGAAGAAAAGCAGGTGAGCTCTCCCATGCTCACAATGTTGGGGCTGGCTCACCCACACCTCTCCTAATAGGGTTGGCTCTATTGTGCTGCCTTGGTGAAGTGCAAGGTCTGCTCTCCCGAGTGTGGCAGGTTGTGGGAAGCAGGGTCAGCTCTCCCACTCTTGTTACCTCATGGTCAACTCTCCCACCTGCCTTAGGCATTGATGGGTTGGCAGGGGAGGGGTGGCAGTGGGGAGCATCTCTCCCCTGCCCATGCTGCTATGTGGAGATGAGGGGTGAGGGCTAGGACTCACCTCATTCTCAGTATTGGCTCACCTGTGCTCTCATCAACAGCGTGATCTCTGCTGTGCTGCCCAGACAAAGTGCAGGGCTAGCTTTCCTGTGTGCTGCCACTGGTCAAGGGGTCAACTCCCTCACCATCTCAGCCCACTCCCTTCCTCTCTGTCTGCAGGATCTGAATCTCTCTCTCTCTCTCTCTCTCTCTTAAATACTAATAGTTTTTACTATTAGTTGTAGTCAGAGTTCTCTTTTCTACCCCCCAGTTCCCAAATAACCGATATGGAGACTTAATATTAATTATAATTATTTGGCTGATAGCTCAGGCTTATTACTAACTCTTACAACCTAAATTAATCCGTTTATATTAATCTACATTCTGCCATGTGGCGCGACCTCTTTTTCACCTTGCATATCCTGTTTCCGTTCTGTGTCTGGCTAGTGACTACTTTGGTTCCGCCCTTCTTCTTCCCAATGTCTTCAGTCTGGTTCTCCCCTAACTTTATCCTGTCCAGCTATTGGCCTGTCAGTTTCTTTATTAAATCAATTGCAGTGACATATATTCACACGGTGTAAAAGATTAGTCCACAAATAGTGTCCACCTGGCTGGTGTTGTGAGGAACCAGGTAGGCCTGTGTTGTCTTCTTGAAGCCTGGAGTAGAGTGCCCAGGCCTGTGTGTAGACCCCTTGTCCTACTCACGTCACCCTGGTGCTGGGCTGGGCCATGCTTTCTCATCAGAAAGAGATCATTATAGTGCCTATGGCACTGGGCAGGCTCCTGGTGGGTGCCTTTGGCTGCACAGCGAGAGGTTGGGGGTTTCTCCGGAGTCCTGTGAGGGTTAGAATCCCTCCCTTATTTTTTTTAAATGAAACCTTGAGCTTGTAAGCTAGTTACCTTGGTAGTTTTTTGGGGGGAGTCTTTTTTTTTTTATCTTCCCACCCTCCTGCTTCAGTGCTGAGGCCTGAACCCAGGGCCTTGCACTTGCTAGGCAAGCATTCAACCACTAAGCTAAATCCCCAACCCATTGAGCTTGAAAGCTTATGGCCTTATTTCATGAAGCCTTCATAGAAAGCTAAGTAGCACATAGGAAGCACTAAGCAATGTTTGATGAAATGAGTGAACAAATGAATAGAATTAGCCTATGGCAGGTCTCTGTGTGGAGCAAGTGTCAACATTGACATCATCCCCCATTCATTACTGTTCACTTTGCTCTCCAATCTCTTGATTCCCTTGTTGGTAGATGTCCTAAATGTGGATGTGTTGGGGGAAGGAAAAGGCTCTCGGTTAGTTTCCACTGAAATTGGAACTAGAGGGATATTTTGAGTGCTTTCCTCTATATTTGAATGGGGAAAGTAAAGAGAAGTTGTGATCCAGATTTGTGGAGGGCATAAGGTCCTTGTGTTCACAGATAAGCACTGGGGAATCCAGGAATGTTAAACAAACAGGGTTGTCTCCTCAGTAAAAGAGATGTGTAATCTGCTTTCTACCCAGAAGGCTAAGAATGGATGTAGTTAATTGACTGAAGACCTATAGAGCCAGGCCACAGCTGACTGCCCAAGACTCTTATGCTTATCTCAATCATTCTTCTTAGACCTTTATCTTGAGCAGTGTTTCTTAGTCAATTTATAGAACTTTCCTTTATGGAAGAGGTCATATGTACCTTGCAAAGGGTTTTGATGTAGTCATGCCTTAAGTTTTGATTTGCGTGTGGGATTGAGTTGTCACCAGGAAACTTTTTTCCAAAATCATACTGTACTTAAAAATGTCTAAAACAAACTGCCAGTGTCAGACTCCAGAAGTATGAATCAGCACCAGATACTGAGTCACAATGAACAGAACTTTCTTCTTGCCTCACACCAAGCATTACTATGCCAACCCTGGTGTCTGTAGAGACCCCTACATAGATTCCCTTCTTCAAATTATTTAATAGGAAATGTTTGCTATTAACTACATTCTCTCTCTCCCCTCTTTCTCTGCACATATTCATCTTTTTATGTGTGCACTACACGTATGCTCTTCAGTGGCTCTCCACCTTGTCTTTTGATGCCACCTCTCACTGAACCTGGAGCTTCCTAATTTGGATAAGCTGGCTAGTTAGTGAGCCCCAGAAGTTCTCTTGTCTCTGTGATCCTACCCATAGTGTTGAGATTACAGACATGCAATGCCATGCAGACTTTCTGTGTGGGTTCTGTGTATCCAAATGCAGATCCTCACACTTGTATGATAAACACTTTACAACTGAACCATCTCCCCAGGTCCAAATTAGATTCTTCAAATTTCAAAACTGTATGTTTCACTATTTTTCATAAACCTATAAGTGTTCACTATGAACACAAGGTCCCATCCCAGTCTGACCAGGCATTCATTTTCTTAAGATATAAATATTTTAATAGAGAAGCCCTATTCACCAGTGGGATGACTATTAACCTAAATGAACTGCATGTTACTGGATGTATAAATGTTGTGATAAGTGAATGATGGGTGAAGGCTCTGTTCCACATCACATTTATAAATTAATCTTTCCATTTTAAGCTATTTACACATGGATTAAAACTTACAAATATAAAATAATATAAGTGATGCAATTATTAGAATGAAGTCTGGTATGTTTCCCAAATTATTTCTGATGATGTTGTACATTTCTGGATTTATAGTTTTAATAATCAGATTCAAAATGCATTAGAATGACAAAAATTGGGGATTATGTAAAGGTAGGATATGTCCTAGTCCTATAAGCAGTTAATCAATCTCTGACTTAAGTAGACTTTGAGACACCACCTTGCAAAAGCAATGAGCATTTGAGTGATGAGAAGATGACAATCTTTTCTGACACTAAATTCTAAGGCCAAACTGTCACTTTGTTTTAATGAAGTAGTAAAATATTATACACTATAAAAATGTGTTCTAAAACCATTTTAAATTAAGTCTAATTCCTTGAATGAATACTTACTCCCTCTGCCTTCAGATCTCCATTTCCTTTGGCTTAAATATGTGTGATCTGTGTTCAGAATAAACTTTTAAAATAAGGTTTAGAATATGTCTTAGAGGAATTGAACCTGGACTGGGAAGAGGGATCAGCAGGTAATTGCACTTTCTGTGCTGACAGAAGGACCTGTATTCAACTTAGTAGCACCCATGTGAAAACCAAGAAATGTCAAATAGATACAGCCACATGTGTACAATAGTCACAGGGTATAACCATAGCAGTGTGGGAGAGTGGAGGCAGGACAATAACTGGGGCTTGCTAGCCTCCAGCATAGTACCAGGTTTGGTAAACAACCATCTTTGGAGCTGGAGAGATGGTACAGCAGTCAAAGCTCCTTCAGGAAAGCAAGAAGACCAGAGTTTGGATCCCCAGAACCTAGCTAAATGCCAGGTGGCCATGGCAGCCCACATGTAGGTCTGGTCTAGGAAGATGGGGAAGACAGGATTCCTGGAGCAAGCTGCTAATAAAATTATCCTTATAGGCTAGCTTTGGGTCTATTGAAAGATCCTGCCTCAAAGAATAAGATGGAAGAATGATTGATAGATTACTCCCACATCAACCTCAGGCCTCTGCACACATGCACACAGCTGCACATATATGAGTCCACACACGTGGGTATATGAATACCCACATGGATGTACACCACAAGCTCATAAGCATGGAAACAAACAAACCAAAAACAGGACAGTGTTTCACAGAACAAGGCATATATTGATAGCGCAAGAGGCCTGGTGTCTTCCGTGGGCCTCCCCATATGCACAGGTGTACCTACCCTAACACACTTATACATATGGCACACATGTGTTTTTGTGCACATGAAAGAAACTTGGACCCTAGAAAATGTTTTTGTTCCCCCTGAAAACCCATTTCTTTCTGATCCCTGGAGAGAAAGACAGTTCAGTGTTTTCTTTAGCGCAGTACAGATGAAGGCAGTGATGCTTACACCTTCTTTCTCTTCTCTAGACTCTAGGTTTCTGTTTTTAGACTTTCACACAAGAAAGTCTTTCCAGAGTTTCCTGCTGCTCCTTTGTATGTGCTTAGGCCCAATGTTTTAGCAGAAGACGAGAACAGATCTCCAGAGCGGCTGTGGATGGTAATAGCATCATCACTGAGAGAACTAAAAACATGGGTATAGGGGAGAGAGGCTGAGCAACCATGCTGGAGAGACAGGGACTATAGAATCTGAGTGTTGGTAATCAGATATATGATTCCTTTCCTTCAGTTCAGGCCACTAGCTTGGTAATCCTCCTTCCTGAATTGTAGTAGTACTATCCGAATTCTCTGTTGGGTAGTTTTTCATGCAGCATCTATACATGTCTTCTTTTCCAATCTCAGCCTGTTCTCACGAATAGTAATTTTCTTGGGACCTGCAGAGATGAATCAGCTGTCAGGAGAAATTTCTGCTCTTGCAGAGAACCTAGGTTCAATTCCCAACACCCACGTGGTGGCCCCAACCCTCTGTAACTCCAGTCTCAGGAGATCCAGCAGCATCTTCTGGTCTCCTCAGGCACCAGCCATGCAAGTGATGCACAAACATGAAAGCAGGCAAAACACCCATACACATACATTTTAATTAAACAGAATTTAAGATAAATACTTTAAAAGTTTGTTAAGTAGTATTCATTACTTGTAAATATTGCATAGTTTTCATTCCCTTCTAAATCAGAGTGGTCCTTAAGGCAGGCATTTTACTGCTGCCTTGTATGTTTCATGGCATCCAGCATGGACCTCTCTTCTCTTTATAGACTGCTTGGACACATTCATATTTTCTGAATATGATGGACTGCTAAGAGAGTGAAGACTGAAGAAAGAAACATAGCTGGGGATTCCACAATGCCAACTTCTTCAATAACAACCCTCTAAATAATTCAATGAAGCTGTATCTTTGCTTAGATCCTTAACTCAGCCCCTCTTTTCCCTTTCCTCATTGTATTACTCGGCTTCTCCCAAATGTAGCTCAACATTTACTTTCTTTGAATGGCTTCTGCTTCTAATTCTTTTCTACTCTGGTAGCCACTTTAATTTAAAGTGAGTCAACTTTTGAAGGTTTTGTTTTTTCTGTCTCAATGTTGTTTCTATGTGAACTGGAAGAAGTGATTCTGGGACATTATTTTTTTCCATTTGCTGATTATAGAATGGCTGGCACTTTGTAACACCTCAATAAATGGTGACTTCTTCCCTATGTAGCAGCGTCAAATGTACTGAAAGTTGTCCTGTGAGCTAGTCACCAAGGGACCAATGTGACTCTAGTGATATATCAGTTCAAAATTGAGCATAGTAAAGTGAAATAAAATCTAGTACCTTTTAGAACAACAATGCTGATGAAGACCATAAAGGTGATGCAGTCACCCTGGAAAAGCAAATGTGGTATACACAGAATAGACTTGACTTTCCTAAGGCCTAACAGCTAATTCAAGAGCAAGACTTCAGTCTGAATTGTCCAAGTCAAATGCCCTTATGACACTGCCTTTGTACCTCTGCTCTTTTGTGGATCAATACTTCTTAAACTATGAACACTTCTTGATGTTGAATTCCTAAAGTAGTCTGCAAAGATTACCTTCATTCTTTTCCTTTGAGACTTAAGTTTTCTGATAAAATATTTATGGCAGCTCATCTTTTGTAGACCACCTTCAAAGCTTCTCAAATCTGTTGAGTCATTGTATGTGGACAAATTATTTCTGAAGTCACAAGATAAACAAGGCACATTCTCTAGAAACTCTTCCATATTAAAGGGCAATGATATATTTATAATAAAGGTCTTTCTAAAAGTTTCAACTTATGGTTCTTAAACATTGCAGACCTATTCTCCATGGACAACATTCAGCTGAAATAGAGAATGTGATGTTACCTAACAGGCTGCAGAGCAACTGCAGTGACACTTTATAAAATGATCTAGGGTCTATTGTATAACTGCCTTTTACCTTGACTTTCTACCAATCTTCCTCTTTGTGCTCCCCACCATTTTACGAAGTGTTGCTCACAGTGTGTAGCAAAATCCCTACTCATTGTAAGGCACTCTCCTCTGCTCCAAGCTGCTGTCATCTTTATGATCACTATGCCTACTTGCAAGAGTCCATTATCATTGAGCCTGTGAGTTATTAACATCAGCTCTAGTAGGAACGGACAGGAGGGTCATTGGTCCCTCACATGACATCCCAACTGCTCCTCTCAGCCACTTGTATTCAATTCTGCCCTACTTGTATATGGCTTCCTGGCCTCGGGGAGAGAATAATATGTATAGGCTAGGGAAGACTAGATGACTGGGGCTCTTTGCTGGTATAGGGAAGCCATCTTCCACACTGGGTAAAGACTTTCCAATACAACTGCTTTGGGGTCACCTGTATGTTGATGGCTTCATGGCTCAGTTGATGTCCAGGTTTCTCTTTCCATAGCCTGCAGAGTACCTTCTCATGACAACGAAACTAGAATGTAGGGGTAAAGGCTCTACGAGCTCAACCTCTCTACATTTAATGAGCAGTGTAGATGTTGTCCTTGGCAATGAGGCCATGCTGTCAGCTTTCAGAGAGGGACTTTCTGTCTTAGCATCAGCCTGAGTTATTTAGGGATCTCCATGAGACCTCCCTTGGCCAACAATTCAACCAAACGCAACCTAGTCCCACCACTGGAAGCCTTGCCTGGTTACAAAAGATGGCCAGTTCAGACCCCATGTCCTCCATTACTAGGAGCCCTCATTAGAGTCACCCTCATAGGTTCCTGGAAGTTTCCAGTGTACTAAGTTTCCACACCATCCTTCCAATGTCCCCCAATTCCAGCTATCTCTCCCAGCACTCTCTTCCTCCATGTCTCCCTACAACCTGATCCCTCCCACTCCTATCCCCTTCCACTCCCATCTATTCTACTCCCCCTTCCCAGGTAGCTCAATGAGTGTACCCCCCAGCCTTCCTCTTAATCTAACCTGTTGAGTCTGTGGATTGTAGCTTGATTATCCTTCACTTAATAGCTAATATCTACTTATAAGTGAATATATACCATATTTGTCTTTCTGGGTCTGGGTTACTTTACTCAGGATGATTTTTTTTTTGTTCAGTCCAGATGGAGTGGACACAGAGACCCACAGCCAGACATTATGCAGAGAAAGAAAGAGTCTATATTGGAAGTCTCTGTTTATCCTCTCCCGTCAGAGATCAGGACCTCCTCTCCAAAGGAGGGTAAGATTATAGGAGTCAGAGGGGATGGAGGTCACCAGAAGAACATGGCCCACTGAATCAACTAAGCAGGACTTATATGGGCTCATAGAGACTGAAGCACAGGGCCTGCATGGGTCTGCATCAGGTTCTCTGTGAATATGTTATGGCTGTTAGCTTGGTGTTTTTGAGGGACTCTTAACAGTGGGAGCAGGTGTATCTCTGACCCTTTTGCCTGTCCTGAGACTCTTTTCTTCCTATTGGGTTGCCTCATCTAGCCTTGATATGGGGGCTTTTGCCTTGTCTTATTGTACTTGTTTTGTTCTGTTTGCTGTCACTTCTCGGAACTCTGCTCTTTTCTGAAGAGGAAATGGAGAAGGAGGGGATCTAGGAAAGAGGGGAGGTAGATGGGCTGGAAGCCTACAGAGTGGGAGAGGATCTTCACCAACCCCACATCTAGCAGATTGCTGATTTCCAGGATATGTGAAGTGCTCAGGGAACTAGACATCAGAGAACCAGGTAGTCCAATTGAGAAATGGGTTATAGATCTAGACAGAGTTCTCAGAGGAGTAATCTCAAATGGTTGAGAAACACTGGAAGAGGTGTTCAGCATCCTTGGCCATCATGGAAATGAGGATGGGGTGACTCTCCGGTTTCATCTTACACCTGTCAAAATGGCTGAGATCAAGGACATAAGTGACAGCTCATGCTGAGGGGGGAAGGAAAGCACTACTCCATTGATAATGGGAGTGCATTCTTATACAGTCATTTTGGAAATCAATATGGTAGTTTCTCAGAAAGTCAAGAATCTATCTACCTCAAAACCCAGCTATACCACTCTTGGGCTTATATCTAAAGAATGCTTAATCATACCACAAGGACACTTGTTCAACTGTTCTTAGCAGCTTTGTTTGTAATAGCCAAAACCAGGAAACAACCTAGATGTCCCTCAACCAAAGAATGAATGAATAGGGTGTGATGCATTTACACAAGGAAGTATTATTCAGCTGTTAAAAATAATGACATCATGAAATTTGCAGGCAAATAGATGGAGCTAGAAAGGGTCATCCTGGGTGAGGTGGCCTGACCCAGAAGGACAAACATGGCGTGTCCTCACTTGTAAGTGGATATTAGTTGTAAAGTAAGGGATGAGCATGCTACAATCCACAGACCCAGAGAGGCTAGGTAACAAGGAGGGCTCAAGGGGTATGTTCTGATCTCCCTAAGGAGGGGAAATTAAAGGAGGTTTCAGGGGTGGACTCGAGGCGGTTGGGGATGGGAACATGAGGGATTGGATTGTGGGAATATGGACGAGGAGAGTACTGAAAGAGCTGACTGGAAAGGAGGTCGTTTCAGGGTCATGTAGAAACCTGGTGCAAGCAAAACTCCCAGGTATCTACAAGAATAACCCCAGCTAAGACTTATAACAAGAGTGGACATGTAGCCTGAACTGGCCATCTCCTGTGACCAGGAAAGACTTCCAGTGGAGGGACTGGGACACCAACCCATCTACATAACTTTTGGCCTACAGTCTGTCCAGCCTGTGGGATGTGCTGGGGTAAGAGTGGTGCAGAGATTGAGGGCGTGGTCAGACAACGACCGGTTCAGCCTGAGAGCCATTGGCCAAGAGAGCACACCCCTGACACTGCCTGGAGTGGCAGAACCCAGAGGCTGCATGGCACAGAGAACAAGGATATAACCAAACAAATGGCAAAAAAAAATGTCAATGAAATGATGCCTAACTATATTTTCTATATTCATAGATTGGTACCTAGCCCAATTGTCATCAGAGAGACTTCACCCAACAACTGACAGAAACAGATACAGAGATAATGTGATTAAATCTCTAGCAACACAGAGAATCGGCTTGATGATTAAAGGAATTTATCTGGGGGTTAACTCACAATCATGGGAGATTTATCATAGGGTCCAGGAAAGCTGAGCTATGTCCCAAGCTGAACGGCTTGGTCCAAGATCTCAGCATCCAAAACATGAGGTAGCCAAGAGAGAACCACATACTTGCATCCCAGGTCTTAAGACTCCCCGGTGGCCATGCCCCAGGGGCAGGTACCTCAAAGTCATAGGCAGGTGTAACAGCTACAGTTGCCTCTCTAGGGGCTGTGCTTTAGGGCATGGCTTAAACAGCCACCCATTACACAGAGACCTACAGTAAAACACTAAGCAGTGCTCAGGGAATCCTGCTGAAGAGAGGAGCCAGAAGTGTCCAGAACATCACAAGAAAACCCACAGAATCAACTAACCTGGGCTCACAGGAGCTCACAGATCCTGAACCAACAACCAGGGAGCCTGCATGGTCTGACCTAGGCACACTACATGTATTCGACAGTGTGTAGCTTGTTCTTCTTTTGGAACTCTTTACAGTGAGAGTAGGGGCTGTCTCCAAATCTCTTTCTGGCTTTTAAGAACCTAGTCCTTATACTGGGTAACTTTGCCCAGCCTTAATAGGAGAGGAGGTGCTTGGTCTTACTGCAATTTGATATGCCATGTTTTGTTGATTTCCATGGGAGGCCTGCCCTTTTTTGAACAGAAACAGGGAAGGAGTGGATTGGGGGTGGTGGGGAGAGGGAAAGTGCAGGGGAGGGAATGGGAGGAAAAACTGTGGTCAGGGTATAAAATAAATAGATAAGCTTAAGGTTAAAAAAATAAAAACAAAAATAGATTAATTTTTAATTAATTAAAAGGAAAATATTTTAAAGCATTTTTAAAAATTTATTTTATTTTTTATGGTTTTTTTTTTTTTTTGAGAGAGAGTCTGACTATATAGCCCTGCCTAGCCTTCAGTTTTCTATATGAAGTAAGGTGGCCTCTAACTCACAGAGATCAGCCGGCCTCTGCCTCCTGAGTGCTGGTATTAAAGGTGTATGCCACCATGCCTGAATATTTTATCACTTTTTATTTATATAAATATGGATATGGGGGGTTTGAGTATATGCATGTAGTTACAGGGGTCCTCAGAGGCCAGAGTTTCTGAAACTGGAGTTACAGGCAATTGTAAGTCACTTGTGGTGAGTGCTGGGGAATTGAACCCTGGTCCTCTGCAAGACAGTATGTGCTTTTAACGCTGAGCTATGCTCTCGTCCCTTAAGCATTAAAAAAAAATTATAATGATCTCCTTTGTGTGTGTATGTGTGTGGGAAAGGTTGGATGTGTGTGTGCACATTCCATGGAAGACATGCAGAGGTCAGAGAAGGACTTGGAGAGTCTTTCTTCCATTAAGCTCTATGGGTTCTGGAGATGGGACTGTGGCCATGGCACTTGGCAGCAAGTGTCTTTATCCATTGAGCCTTCTCACTCCTAACACAATCTTTAGACTCTCTTACTTAAACAGTGGTGGGGTGGTGGCACACACCTTTAATTCCAGCACCTGGGAGACAAAGGCAAGCAGATCTCTGTGAGTTCAAGGCCAGCCTAGTCACAGAGTGAGTTCCAGAACTGCCAGGGCTACACAGAGAAACCCTTCCTTAAAAAACCAAAAAAAAAAAAAGAAAGAAAAGAAAAGAAAAGAAAACAGTTATGTATAGCATGTTATATATATTTGGTTTTTCGAGACAGGGTTTCTCTGTGTAGCTTTGCGCCTTTTCCTGGAACTCACTTGGTAGCCCAGGGTGGCCTTGAACTCACAGAAATCCGCCTGCCTCTGCCTCCCGAGTGCTGG
Source organism: Peromyscus leucopus (assembly GCF_004664715.2). Taxonomy (NCBI): domain Eukaryota; kingdom Metazoa; phylum Chordata; class Mammalia; order Rodentia; family Cricetidae; genus Peromyscus; species Peromyscus leucopus. The sequence continues at coordinate 70,471,520 of NC_051084.1, forward strand.
GATTAAAGGCATGCGCCACCACAGCCCGGCAGCATGTTATATTTATAGAATAACTAATATTTATGTTTATGGCATTCAGGAGGAAGGTAGAAATGTTATTATGAGCCTAAAGAGTTAAAAGCTAATAAACTGCGTTGAAATGTTCTTTTCTCATGATCCAAACCCTTTATTCTCCACACAACTGTTCACTGAGACAAAATTTGAACAGCCTCTAACCTGCTGCTGCCTGTTCACTCGCTCACAAAACTCACAGCACGTCTTGATTTACCCACTGCTTTTTTTCACATGGCTGTAATGACTCCATTCTCAAAGTCTGTGTGATGTGAATCAGGAGGCCTGAGGCGAGACATGAGCACAGAGAATGCAGATCACGTGGAAAAGTCAAAGCCTGGTCACCAAGCTCAAAGTCACTGATTGAAGTCAACATCTTTCACTTTTCTGTGGCATGTTCTCCTGTGACATACAGCACAGACATATGTGTTCTGGTGCATATAGCTGGAGCACTAAGGCATGTGTTCTTTCTGGAATGATTTTACTTGTAGCAAGGTGACAATTATTTTACTTTAATATCATCTGAAAACACTTATTAGAAAACAGATTTCCACATTTTGATACTGATTAAAATGTCTAACATTTTTATATATATTTATTTTATGTGTATGAGTGTGTTTGCCTGCATGGTGTGTGTGTGTGTGTGTGTGTGTGTGTGTGTGTGTGTGTGTGTGTGCGCGCGCGCGCGCTCCTGGTCCCTGTGAAGGTCAGATAAGTAATTTGTATCCCCTGGAACTGGAGTTACATGTGTTGTGAGATGCTGTGTGAATGCTGGGAATTGAACCTGGATCCTCTGCAAGAGCAGCCAGTGTTTTTAACAGCTGAGCTGTTGGGGTTCATAGAGGTTTTTTTTAGTGAGATCTGTGCTTGCTTTACACAGAAGGGCTGCATAAGGGGATGGATTGACCACATAAGTTTGGAAGGGTCTGCACTTGGCTGTGCTAGGGGGAGATCTTTTGCTCCACCCCTTAGCATTTCTATAAATAGCCCTTTAGAAGAGACAAAAGGAGCTGGTGGGTTTTGACCCAGACCCTCCCGAGGCTATCCTGTGTTTCTATCTGTGTCTCTCTCTATATATTTCTATCTGAATATTTCTCATTTCTCCCTGCTCAAGAGTGCCCTGGGGGAAAAAGTGGGGGTGAGAGCCAACCAACTCTCCATCCCAACAGTCTAAATAATTTAAAAGACTAAAAATGACAGGCATTTCCATCAGAACCAAAATATAGAAATCTGTTTTTAATAAGAGTTTGAATTATGAGAGAACAAAATTTCATTGTAATGACTAGCTTTTTAGGTTCATAACATGTCAGATGGCTCTGCCTGTAGGAGGTGGTATATTCAGCACTCACATATTCTGACAGAGAGAGCTCTAAACTCATGTAGCCCTTCACACTCGCCACATCTGGTGTCAGCCTTCAGAGCTTTCTGCTGCTGTAAACGATGAGCCTCATCAGACCAGAACTGTGAGGTAAGTTCATGGAGGTCTGCTAACCAAGAAAGTCACTAACCAGCACCAGAATATTGTATAAACCCATGAAAATCAATCTTTATACATAAACCCTCTGAGATTTGAAGATTTCTTTTCTACCCTGGTTTCAAGTGCCTAGGCACACCAGTAAAGAAGGTGGTACTCCCGGGGGCTTGTCTAAAAACTTCCAAAACCTCTAAAATATGTGGTGTAAATTTAATATTTGGACATCAGAGAGTGATAAAAGTGTATGCATAATCTAGGAAGATATGTCAGACCACAGCAAAAATGCACATGATACTCGGTGGCCTGAGATGAGGTCTCATCTCATTGCATTTAGCAAGTCATTATGAGACCAATGTGAGATTTGGAAAGAATTATGTGAACCATAAGTAAAAATGAATAAAATACAGAAATTCAAGGCCTTATATTAGTGAAAAAGACACCAAGCCCCAAGAAAAAAGAGTTAAGAAGGCACTTTCCAACAGCTGATAAATATAATCAGGACAAAGCCCAGATTTAGTGCATGCCTCAAAACTATTGCTCTGGTTGTCCAGTTAGGGACAAAAGATATAGGGTAGAAAAGTAAAGAAATGCCACAGATCAAGAAAAAAAAGAAACTAATAAGGCTGAGAGAAAATATAGGAAAAGTTTTAAATCCTGATTTACTTTTGCAAAATGCACAAATTTGACAGGAAAGTGTGTGTGATTATTTAAAACATGGCAGTCTTTAGGGTTCCAAAATTCCACAGGCAGGGGACAAGCTGACAGATGGAGAGCCATACAGCCCTTAAGAGAGCAGATGCTTGAAAACCCACTTTAAAAAATGGCAGAGAGAACATTAACAGGAAGGAAATCTCCCACCTGGTAGAGGGAGACAAGAGTGACTGAGGCCCTGGGAGTTGAATGAGGGCATGGCAAGTGAGTGCAGTCTACAGAAGATCAAAGTTGCTGTTAATGGGAGCATTAATGTGCTCACAACTCTTCCCTTCTCCATGGGAGACTGTGGAAGTCATCCAGTTCTTTCCCAACTCTAGGGTGTGGGGAGAGATTAGAGCAGATTGGTTATCTGTTTGATGGATATTTGGACCAGTCAAAGACTGGAACTGAAGAACACCTCTGACAATGAGACTGGTGTGGAAACCAGTGTTCACACTGGCTTATCTTTGGGAGAAGATGGATTGCTCATTGAGTTGGAATGATATCAACAAGAGAATGTGTGTTTCCCGGAGGGTTAGGGGGTGGTAGAGATGGTTCCTTACTCAGTCACCTTTCAGGTTGTGAGGCCAGACAGTCAGCTGATACCCAAGACACGCAAACTAGAAATAATGTCTGTACTTTAATGTTTCAGACTCGGTAATCTGGGGATAAACTTTCATTACAGTGTAACATAGCTTATCTAGGCAAATAAATATAGTAGTTCACATAGTAAATACGGAAATGAATGTTTACAAAATGTAAACTTTTGGCAGCAGCTAATATACTGTTACTGGGTATTTAGAAAATATTGTTCATTAAAAAATAAGTCACTGATATATACACTTTTGAGATTAAGTCTTGCTACCATTAATATGATTGTTAACATATATGTCCTTTTCGTTAGTAGAACCATAATTTGCATGTTTGATTATTTGATTGCCTGGACTTTACTCAAAGGTGTGTGTGTGTGTGTGTGTGTGTGATTATGATTGTGACAAGTTAAATACATTCATTTTATTCTTGGTATGGCAGTTTAATTTCTTTTTTATGCTTCCTTAATTACAAAATCTTATTATATAAAATTAAAAGACATTTCCTTATTGCTTTGTAAACATACTCTACATAATTTGGGAACTTTTAAAATATTACTTACTTTATTATTGTGCATGTTACCTATCATTCTTTTCAGTATAACACTCAAGTCCAAACTTTCCTCATAAAGTCTTTTATGTACATTTTTAAAATATTCATTCTGTTTGTCTTATTTTTATTCTAAACTTGATAGAACCTGGAATCACCTGGGAATGGGAGCCTCAACTAAAGAAATGACATAGTCAGATTGGTCTGTAATACTCTCAGGAGGGAACTTCAGTCTATTGTGGGCAGCACTAGCCCTACACAGGCAGGCTTGGGCTAGATAAGAAAGGCAGCTGAACATGAGCAGTGAGCTTTTCTCCATTCTTTCAGCTTCAAGTCCTGCCCTGACTTTTCTCAGTTATGGATTGTGTCTTGATGTGTGAACCAAATAAATCTTTTCCTCCTAAAGTTGTTTTGGGGTTAAAGTATATTAGAGTTTATAATGATATAGGTGAAACGACTTCAGAAGATCTTATTTCTGAATGAGAATAGGTTATAGCTTAATTTACTCTCACTAGAATGCCATTTCTAATGAATGCTATAAAAACAAACTATATCTAAAAAGCTGTCTTTTTTTAAGTATAAATTTTTTTTAAAAAAAAGAGAGATTGTAAAATATATTCTAGTGTAATTGGAAGTATTTTTCCCAGTGACATAGCAAAGAAGAATGGATTAGAAAAGATGGTGCTGGGCTGGAGAGATGGCTCAGTGGTTAAGAGCACTGGCTGCTCTTCCAAAGGACCTGGGTTCAATTCCCAAGACCCACATGGCAACTCACAACTGTCTGCAACTCCAGTGTCTGACACCCTCACAAGACATGCGTGCAGGTAAAACACTAATGCACATAAAATAAAAACAAATAAAATTAAAAATAAAAGAAAGCATAGTGCCCCTTGCCAGATGATACACATCTCAGATCTGTCAGAATCCCTGCACAGTAGGGACATAGAGATGGCTTCTTGTGAAGAGGTCTTTGAGTTCAGTGTCTGAGATCCATGTGGTAGAAGGAGAGAACTGATTCTTACCAGTTGTCTTCCAATCCCTTGTAAACAAAAGATTTGTTTGCCAAACAGTAAAGAGTGTTGTGGGATATATGGCAAATGTGTTGCTCTGATTGGTCAATAAATAAAACACTGATTGGCCAGTGGCTAGGCAGGAAGTATAGGCAGGACTAACAGAGAGGAGAAAAGAAAGAACAGGAAGGCAGAAGGAGTCACTGCCAGCCGCCACCATGACAAGCCACATGTGAAGATGCTGGTAAGCCACGAGCCACATGGCCAGATATAGATTTATGGAAATGGATTAATTTAAGCTATAAGAACAGTTAGCAGGAAGCCTGCCACAACCATACAGTTTGTAAACAATCTAAGTCTCTGTGATTACTTGGTTGGGTCTGAGTGGCTGTGGGACTGGCGGGTGACAAAGATTTGTCCTGACTGTGGGCAAGGCAGGAAAACTCTAGCTACAAAAGAGAATTATTTTCCTTAGCCAAGAAGTACCATTTTTTAAGCCTGATTCAGATTCTCCTTTGTCAGGGCTTTATAATGCTACCAAAGAACTATGGCATGTCACACCTTCCACATCATAGGCTTCATCTCCAGATGTCTTTTTAAGGTCAAGATGACTTCCAGCATCTGATGGACAACACTGTCTTCTTCCTTCACATCCATCAGGATAAAGTGGGAAATTTTCCCCAGGAATTCAGAAAAAGCTCATAGCTTTTAATGGACCATAATCATGTGCACCTCTGAAGTCCCTCACCATGATGATCTTATATAAGGAGGGAGAAACAGAACATGCAGAGAGAAGGCATCCATTCTTAACAGGAAGTACATTCATTCACAAGTTCCACAGAGGTAATTTCTCACACATAATACACACATTCACACACACACACACACACACACACACACACACACACAGAGAGAGAGAGAGAGAGAGAGAGAGAGAGAGAGAGAGAGAGAGAGGAGAGAGGAGAGAGGAGAGAGAGAGAGAGAATGGTCTTTATTCTGGATTCTTCAAACCAGTCTTTGTCTATCAAAGCAACAGGCCATAACTGCTATAAAGTTTGAGCCCTAGCATGAGTGAGACTATACCCAGGTTTAGCTCTTTTACTGTTTTGGTGGGATAATTCCAAAGTGCATGAATGATTCTGGTATGCAGAGCAGAAATTCATATAACCTATAGAGGTAGGCCTTGATAATTCATCCCTCTGTGGTACACTTCCCTATCCTCTCTCCCTTCTCTACTCCTTGTCTGATATTTTCTTCTCCTAAGAAAATTCTTTGCAGATGTGTCCTTGGCTAAGAAGCTGCCTCCAGGGAAATCAAAACAGACAATGATATTAAAGCTTCCCTGTCCCCTAATCATTTCAGATAAAGCAGTTATTCTGCAAGATGTCCCTGGAACTCTTTCCTCTTGAATATAATGGAGATAATAAACCCTGCCCCACTTTCTTTGACAGGACTTCTATGAAGAACAAGTGCATAATGCATACAGAATGTTTCATAAGATGTTGGACAAATGAGCATGGCCATCATTATAATTATCATATACTTAAGAAAAGTCAAGCTCTTCCATCATTGGCAAATTGACAACAGAGTCTTCAGCAATAGGAGTATCAAAAGCAATGCCTTTTGCCTTCCCTTGAAATCAAAAGAACAAGAATTAATAAAAAAAAATCATATGCTCCATCACAAAGGGATAACCTGAGGTATGTGTTTGTGAGGCTGCAGCTCCCTGTTTATTTGTTGTGAATGCCAGAGATCTCTCAACAGGAAAGAAACATAAAATAAGCAGGTAATAGATGCCAAGAAAGGGCAAAGGGGAGCTGCCTTCTGGGCGCTCATCTCTCAAAGCCCAACGTAGCCTGAGCAGATGCAATCTCAGGCTTCACAGGGCTGCCTGTCCCAAGCATGACCTCTGCCAGTCACTCACTCAGGGAAACATTCAGGGCAAGTGAACAACAAAAAGTCACAGTCTTATGATTTTTAAAATTTTTACTCAAGTTTGGAACACATATGCTTTATTTTGATGCGCTTTATTTTTATTGCACACCATTGTATTGTAATACACATAAGAAGTTCCTATACTGTAAGCAGACTTTTCAAGGAATTGTGACAATATGAATGGAGCAGTAATTTCCATACAACCATAAAAGCAGGCACCTGTGTACCCTGCATGGCCCCTCTCATCACCGCCTCACTCTCCTCCAAAGGTCACCTGACTACCAGAGATGGAGTCTGCCCTAACACTGAATTTCATATACATGAAATCCTGTCGTGAATGGTTTATCTCTCTTCTTACACTAAAGTCTTGCTTATAAGACTCATCTGTGCCGGGCGGTGGTGGTGCACGCCTTTAATCCCAGCACTCGGGAGGCAGAGCCAGGTGGATCTCTGTGAGTTCGAGGCCAGCCTGGTCTACAGAGCGAGATCCAGGAAAGGCGCAAAGCTACACAGAGAAACCCTGTCTCGAAAACCCCCCCCCCAAAAAAAAAAAAAAAAGACTCATCTGTGACATCTCTTGCAGCATTTTTACTCTGTGATAATCACAGTCTAATTTTACCAGTAGTTATCCAATACAGTATTGATACACACTTATAATTACTGAATTTACAATTTCTTTCTCATAAGACATTGTGTAGATATATGGATGCATATTATTTTGGATGCATACACTGGAATTATTGGACCATTTAGAGAATTTATATTTAATTCTAATGAAAATTATGTTCTAAAACAATTGATCCATTTATAATCCTTTCAACATTTTATGAGAAGTGTTCCACATCCTTATAGAAACTTTCACTATCAGTTATTTAATTTAACATACCCTGAAAATTTTTAGATTGGTTTTAAATTGCAGTTCACTGATTGCTAATGGGTTGAATATCTTTTAAAGTATTTCTTGGCCACTTAGATATCCTATTCTGTAAAGTGCCTATTTAAATTTTGCTCATTTTTTACTGATTCATCTGTCTTTCTCTTCTAAATTTAAAGACAACAGAAAGATTCCATCATTCCTCAGGTAAGTTTTTTGTGACAAATTTCTCTGGTTCTGTCACCTTCCCATTAATTCATTTAAAAATACAAATCAAAGACAGTATTCTAGATGGACTGGGTTTTTCTTTTTCTTTTTCTTTTTCTTTCTTTTTTTTCTTTTTCTTTTCTTTTTTTTTTTTTTTTTCAATTCAGAACTCTCACTTCATTTTCTCTTGGTTTGTCATGGTTTTGGACAGTGTGGCTCCAGAAACTCTTGGTTTACTTATGGGATAAATTATATATATTATTTCAAAAAGGTAGACAATGTGTAATGATCAAATGAAAGTAATTTGTATATTCCTTTTATCATTATTTCATTGCATGGAACTTGTTTCTCCCAGATATTTATAAAATATACAATATGTAATTTCAATCTGTAATTACATTACTAGAATATGTAATTGTAGAAGCAATTCTTCCTACCCAACTGTGCTTTGGTAAACCTTGCCAAACCTGTCTCCATCCTCCTGCTAGCTGGACTTACTCCTCTCTAGTCCTATTATGGGTTCACCTTTGAAAATTTTAACTTCCGCAGATGAGAGAAAACATATAGCGTATGTCTTTCTCTACCTGGCATATTTTACTTGGAATTATGCTGTCCTAATTAGGGTTACTATTGCTATGTCGAAACACCATTAACAAAAGCAAGTTGAGGAGGAAAGGACTTACACTCCTTAATTCGTTGTTGAATGAAATCAGTACAGGAATTCAAGCAGGGCTAGAACCTGAAGACAGGAGCCATAGAGGAGTGTTGCTCACTGGCTTGTTCCCCATGACTTGCTTTATTATAAAATCCAGGGCTACTAGCCTAGGAGTGGCCCCACCCAAAAATGGGCTGGGCCCTCCACTATTAGTCACTAATTTTAAAAATGCCCTAAGGTTTTCTTATAGCTGCATGTTATAGAGGCATTTTCCTCAATTGAGGCTCCCTTGCTCTAATAACTCTTGCTAGTATCAAGATGACATAAAACTAGCCAACACAGAAACCTTCTATTTCCATCCATGTGCCTTTAAGGAGATGAGTTCATCCTTTTAACCATTGAATAATATTCCATATATATATGCATTTTATTTATCCATTTACCTGTAATAAAGAGTGCTACATTCTTGTGAGATTTCAGCAGTCTCTTTAATGTGATGACTTCATTTCCTTTGGATGTATATGCAAAAGTAGGTTTACTGTACCACATTAGATTTATATTTTTTAGAAGCTTGCTTATTATTTTCTATGATGTCTGACATCTGTACTTACTTTATCACATGGTATATGAGTTCTTTCCTCTGACTCCTCTCTTGCAAGGCAAACAGATGGCAGTAGAAGGCATGTGTGCTGGCTAGTTCTATGTCAACTTGACACAAGGCAGTTATTGGAACAAGGAAGTCTCAACTGAGAAGATGTCGCCGTAAGAACTGGCTGGTTTTGAGTTGTTGTTTTTCTTTTTTGGTGATAGCCATTTAAAGGGGTAAGATAACTTACTATGATTTTGATTTGCACTGCAGCCATCACAAGTAATACTGAGCCTTTTTAGGTCACTGTTGCTCATGTGTTTATCTTCTTCTGAGAGCTATCTATTCAGGTCACCTATCCATTTTTAGTTGGAAATTTTTCTATGTTTTTAGTTCCTAATGTTTTCCACATATTAATATATTATTAGGTGAATTCCTCTTTAAACATTCCCTCCATCCTGTAGGTCTTTTTCTTCAGCCAGTTGATTGTCTCCTTTGTGGTTTGACATAATCATATTTCTCTATTTTTCTGTTACCTGCCTCGTACTTTTGGGGTTCCATTTGTGTATACCAGTTTCTTGAAATATTTATTATGTTTTCTCATAGTGTCTTTTGTTTATTTGTTTTATAATTTCAGGTATTGAATTGATTTTGAGTTCATTTTTTGCAAGTGGTGAGGTTTAAATGTTTAGCTTCAATCTTCTACATACAAGTCCCAATTTCTCCAGCATCGTCAACTTGTCCTTTCATGGTTGTTGGTGCCTGTGCTGTGAATCAGTTGGTTGTAGCTGTGGACAGTGGCTTCCATTTTTTCTATGGTTATGTCAGTTGTTTGTCAGCCCCATGGTGTCCTGGTTACTGGAGCTGAGCAGTATGTCTTCCGCTCAGATATATGATGTTCTAGCTTTTTTCTTTTTACTCAAACTTAATTTGGCTCTTTTGGATCTTTTGTGCTTCTATATGAATTGTAGGTTTGCTGTTTCTGGTTCTATGAAGAAAGTTCCTGGTATTTTGACAGGGCTAGTCTTGAAGCTGTTGTGTGGACATTTTAACAATGTCATCGTTCCAATCTGTGAACACAGGAAGTTTCCAATTCTTACACTTTTCTTCAGCTTTTCTCATCAATATTTTGTAATTTCTATCACATATGTCATGTGCTTTCTTGGACAAATTTATTCCTAGGTATTTAGTTTTCATAATTATTGTGAATAAGATAGATTTCTTAGTTGCTATCTCAGCAATTTCATTCTTTTGTGCGTGTATCCATTTTTTCAAGTATAAATGGTAAAAGAGCTTTCTTTACTCCAATGAATAGTTTTGCTAAAAATCAGATAGCTTTGTTCTGGGTCCTCTATTCTATTCCATGTCTGCTTGTGCCTCTGCCCTGCAGGTCTTATCGCTGTGACTCTGTGGTAGAGCTTGCAAACAGCTATTGTATTATCGCCAGAACTTCCCCTTTTATCTCAGGACTGCTGTGGATACTGGGAGTCTTTGCACTTCTATAGGAATTTTATAGTTGTTGGCTCTAGTTTTGTGAAGAATGTCTGAGATTTTGTTGGGATTACATTCACATGGCCATTTTCACAATATTAACTTTTGTCAAGTTGTGATCTGGGGAATCCTTTCTTTATTGCATATAGATGTATGTGAATGTTTTGCCTGTATGTATGTCTGTGCACCACATACATGTCTGTGGTGACCATAGAGTGGGAAAGAGGAAGTTGGATCTCCTGGAACTGGAGTCACAGACAGTTGTAAGCTGCCATGTGGGTGCTGTGAACAGAATTAGTGTCCTCTGGAAAATCAGCAAGTGGTCTTAACCACTGAACAATCTCTCCAGCCCTATCTTTCCATATTCTAACTTGTTCTTCAATTTTCTTTTGGAGGAGCTTCTGAATCCCCTTGCCCCACCTTGGACTCGTGACTAGATCCATGTGGTCACTTTGCACTGTGGTCACTTTGCACTGTTGCCCTCTGTTTCTCCACTCTGCTGTTACTGTCACCCTGTGTTTTCCATGATCTTCCATAATAGCTGAGCTGCATGTTTCTGGGTTTATGGCAAAGCAGCAAATCATGGCAGAACGTACAAAAGAGGAGGCCATTCATCTCATGGAAGAGAGGAAGCAGACAGGTTCCTGCCCTCAAGGGTAGTGTGGGAGTGGCAGTGTAGCTCACATTCTACCTCTTGCAGTCCTACCTCTTTCTAATAGTGTATTCAAGTTTTAGGAAGGCATGTTGGCATACGCCTTTATTCCCAGCACTCAGGAGGCAGAGGCAAGTAGATATCTGAGTTTGAAGCCAACCTGGTCTATAGAGCTAGTTCTACACAGAGAAAACCTTGTCTCAAAAAAAGTCTTTTCAAATTTTGGACCCATCAGTAGATCAAAACTATTCATTAGATTTTTGACTTTCATAATATAATGTTTCTAGAAATGCTCTCTGACAAACCCAGATTTGACTTTACTAATCTCCTAGGTGTTTCTCAACCCAATCAAATTGAGAGTCAAGACTAAACATTACCCAGTCCACTTGGTTTGTGATTTGTTATGCAGTACATATGCATACATGTGTGTGCTACATACATATACACACATACACATACATATCATATACATGTACACATTACATACATATATGCATTACTTATGGTTGGGGTTCAGTGAGATGGCAACAGTGAAACAAAGAGTCTTGTTTGGGAAAACATTCCAGCTGAATTCAACAGTCCTCAGGAACTGCAGTGCATCTGTGATTCAGAGGCCTTTGGAGCTTTTCCTTTGTAGAACAGATAGAAATAATCAGAGTACACCAGTTTATTTTAGGAAAAAAATAGAGCAAAGTAGGTTGATAACTTAAGGTCGGAGAAGGAAGACAGTATGATATTTCAAACAGGGTGATCAGATTAGGTTTTATTGACAAGACTAACAAGGAGGAAAGATTGTAAGGGCAGGGGAGCTGTCCATTCCCACACAGAGACAGCAGTATGGAGGAAAAAACAACACCAACGCTCTAAGGAGGGAGCGTGCTTGGCAGGTTCAAGGCTCAGTAAAGAGGTCACAATGGCCAGAACACAAGGGACACGGTGGATCCTGCTGAAAGGGAGTAGAGGGGGCAGTGCTGGCCCTGGGAGAGCTCTGTTGACCTGGAACAAAAGGGACTGAGAAGAGAACATTCTGCAGGAATGTTAGAGGCAGCTGGGGCCTGGTCTCCAAGAACTGTCACCTGGATTCTTCAGCAGCTAATGTGGCTGCATTACTCCCTTACACTAATGACAGCCACATCTCTGGTACACGGTTCATTTGCTTAACTGTGTGTTCTGTTAGTGCCACCAAAAGGTACAATTTTTCAAAGTAAGGGCTTTCTCTTTTAATTTCATGCCTGTGCTGGAAAATTTACAGGCACACCTGTCACTGACTGGATATTCAAGGAATGTTTTTGATTGAAGAAATTCAAAGATGAAAATAACCATGAAAATTTAAAAACTGTATCATTTCGTAGTTTAAATTTTTTATCTACATGAGGTATCTCATGACTTAAAAAAATGTAACAGTATAGAAATGGAGGCTAAGATACAGGAAATGCAAAGGTCATGACAACATGTGCCTCTGAGAGACAGATACAGGTAAGATGGGCTAGTCTCAGGAGGCCTTCAGTGGGTTTTATTGTTGCTGTTTATTGTTGATGTAAAACTGCAGTGTTAACTTTGCAAAACTAAGCTTGATATCTTAGAAATTCTCATCATATGTATCATATATATTTATCATCATATTACAAAGACTAACTGCTGGCATATGAAAATTTGACATACCTTTTATATATAGAAAATTAAATCTACAAGGCTTTTGATATCTGCTATTGTCCATAAAACACACACAAGTAGGATTTTTGACATTTAAGAGTCAGTATTGCTTTTCTCTTTAATCTTCAAAATCAATTTCCTATTCCATATCTCCCATGGATTTTATCTTTTAAAAAATTATATTTGTCTCTGGCTTAAGCAACTAGTGAGAAGAGAGGGGACTGACTAAGATACAGAATATGAAAAGAGATAATAGTTCTTGTCGGGTCTTATATGCTTATGTAAATTCTATATTTTCTTTTTTTTTTTTTTTAAGGGCTCATAGAGAGATGTTCTAGTTTCATTTCTATTGTTGTGATAAGGTACCCTGACAAAAAGCCACTGAGTGGAGAAAGCATTTATTTTAACTCACAATTCCAGGTCACAGTTTATCACTGCAGGAAAGCAACCAATCACATCCACTATTAAGAGCAGAGAAATGAATGTGGACAGGCTTCCTTGTGTTCAGACCCCACTCTTTACTTACACAGTCCAGGATCCAAATCAAAAATGGTGCCATACAATAAGCAGGCATTCTCACCTCAATCAATGTAACAAGATCTCTCTCTCTCTCTCTCTCTCTCTCTCTCTCTCTCTCTCTCTCTCTCTCACACGCACGCACGCACGCGCGCGCACACACACACAGTCCCTCATGAGAGTCTCTTGTCAGATAGTTCTAGATTGTATTGAGTTGAAAACTAAAACTATCACAAGATAGAAGGAGTATGGATGCATATTTTAAATTACAGGCATGGTGATAGATAGCAACTTAATTCAGGGCTATAGTAAAGTCTCAGGGCATGCGGAGTAGAGAAAGGAGGAGACCAAGCTCCAACATCTTATTCTCTCATCTAGGAAATTATGGACAGATTAAGTGATACGTATGAACATACTCCAGATGTTGCTACTTTTCTGCTGAAATCCTCTTCATGGATGGCATACTTTTAAATAAATATGGATTACAGAAAACACATTTTATAACCCACATTCATGTAAGAGAACAACAGATCAGAAAAGACAATGTTGAGTTTTTATCCCTTTGCTAATCTGTAAATAGGATTGAAAAATCCCATATTTGTCTTATTTTGACATTTCTTGAATGCCCATTTTTACCTATAAATAAAATTTTTTTAATCACAAGTGAGTTTTTTAAAAAACCCATTAGAAAAACACTACTTAAATTTGATTAATAAACACATTACATTTTATAATGAGCAAAACCAAATGCCATGTATGTTCTCTTACTCTATTCCATTCTCATTCCGACTTTTATCATAGAAAGACGCATGGGGCTTAGTAACAGAGCTTCAGAAACACACAGATGTGCTTTGGTTACTCTTCACCACCATTCTTTTAATATTCGTAAAATATTTTATAAGGACTCCATCTCTGCCTGCAGTGTTACTTCACAAATTAAAAGTTATTGTAATTACAAAAAGTTATATTTAAAAGGTTTCATCTGACTACTCATTACAATACCTGCAAATAGCTGAACAAAAAAATTAAATTTAAATATTTTATTAATTTTGAATATTGCTGCAAGCTGCAGGAAAATGTAATGGAATTCAGCTACTATCACAAAAGCTACTACTTGGAAAAGTTAAGACTTCTCCAAAAGTCAAGCCATGGCTTAAGAAGTCTTTCTTAAGAAGTGATATTTCAGCTTTTGTATAAATATATGTTAGCTGGTTCCTAAAATGATTTTCTTGTGTGCTTCCAAGAACTCCTAACAGTGTATTTATCTAAACCACCTATCAAGCATACAAGGCCAAACAAAACAACACCTGTCTCCTAGGTCAAGGAGGATAGCTTTTGTGGTGGTATTCTAATTGTACTGAAATGTGACTTTGATTGTATGTTAATAAATAAAGTTGCCCGGGGGTCAGAGCTATTAGAGCCATAGCAAGAGTGTGGCAGTGGTGGCACATGCCTTTAATCCCAGCACTTGGTAGAAGAGCTAGGTAGATCTCTGTGTGTTCAGGGATACAGCCAGCATTGGAGACATATGCCTTTAAGACCTGGGGGGCTGTACATACAGACGGTGACGAGGCAGTCATGTGTTTGGGTTTACAACCAATGAGAAGGCAGAACAAAAGACTATGAAAAGACATACACACAGGAAATAGGTCTCTTTCAGGAAGCTAGGAGCACGCAGGAGGAAGGGTAAGATTTTAGCTCTGAGCTCTGACCTCTCAGCTTTCTCTTTTACATTGGCTCTGTGTTTCTTATTTAATAAGATGGTTGGTTACATCTACATCTGGCGCCCAACGTGACAAGAATCCATTAAAAACCACTTGGCTTGGCGGCAGGTCCGGTTTCCCACAAGGATGGCAGGCTGGGCAACCCCCTATTCTGAGCGGCGGCTTCCTTGTGCAATTTTAGGGTGAGACCCTCCTTTCTTGTACAACCTTACTAATAGACCCCTAACTTTTTACCTAATCACTAGGAATGCAAACTGAGCACATAGATCCTGCTTTTGATATACTAACTGGTCATTAGCAGTCAGGTGACCTCCTCTTTTACCTCTCCCATTTTGGGTTGTAAAAGAAAGCCTGATGGTCACTGCCTGAGGAAAATTCTTACCTGCCCTTATGACCCCGTAGAATTCAAGCCTGGTGACCTTGCTCAGCCAGAGAATTGCTATTGCTTGGGTTTATAACTGGATTCCTGAGAGACTTGGGGAGAACTGAGAGAATAAGGAGACTGAGAGAAAGAAGGAGGATTTTGACTAGAGAATTTGAGGATGAGACAGAGAAAAGAGAACAGAAGAACTAGATGGGTAAGAACTGGAGAGGAACAAACTAGATGGGGAAGGACTAGATTGAACTGCTAACAAAAAGTACCAGAGGAACAAGATGGAAGATGAGGAAGAGCCAGATGGGGAAGAACAAGATGAGGAAGAACAAGACGAGAGAGAAGGAGATGGGAGAGGAGCTAAGATGGGAAAGAACTAGATGGATGAGAACCTAGATGGGGAAGAACTAAGATGAGAAAATTAAGATAAAACTTAGAGGGGACAACAGATAAATGTAGATAGAAATCAGGCAAGAAAGGAACTAGGCATGAGAGCAGAATAGAAGCTGTGTAGAGAGAACTGACACAGAAGAATAAAGTGTATGGACTAAGGAGGTTCATGTACATAGATTCATTTCATATCATCAAAGATTAATTATCAGCTGGTTGTAGATTCTTCCTGGACCCTGAGAGGGGACTAGCGAGGGGCTGGACCCCCATAGTCCTCGTTAGAATATAAAAATCCAAATCAAATTACTTTTATAATTATGGGTACATGGCCAGCAAAAGTGACATATACATTATATATAGATAAATAATCAATATAAGTGTTTTATACTTTCTGTAGAGATAAATTTTTCATGAATATGTGATAACTTCCTCACCAGTTCATAAACACAGGGTTCAGACTGGCTTGATTCCCATTTGAATTTTCTTTAGAAATGTGCCCAGCAGCCATAGTAGACAAGGAATGAGTTATGTGACCAGCAATGCCCTACAGTTCTTTGTAAGTTAGCCAAGTCCTGAAAACAAAATTTGACAGTGACCTGTAAACACATTACTGAAAACTCAATGAACCCGTAACTTCTTATGCTTTTTCCACTCTTATACTTTTTTACTCATGAAAATGTTTCATGACCCCAGCTATTAAAATACATGAAGTAGATATTCAAATCAGATTTATTAATAGCAAACCATAAAGAAATCTCTTTCAAAATAATTCTTTCATGCACATGTAATTTGACCATTTTCTAAAATGAAAGCAAATTTACACACTAATGGGATGGTTATGTTCATTTACTTTTATATACAGAATTAAATCTTGGGTAAATATTTGATATTGAAAGGGAAAAATCAGTAGCCATCTTAAGAGACACTCCCCTCACCTCCTCTCTGGTATTTGCTGACCAGCAGTTTTAGAACAGACCAGAAGTTGAACTTATGGGAAAGATAAGGCTGGGACAATAAATCTATGTATCCTGGACTTGGAAAAACAAGATATGAGGAGTAATAGGTCAACTGACCAGAAGTTGAACTCAGAAGAGAGTAGGACTGGAACAATAAATCTGAATGTATATGTCCTGGGTTCAAATAAAGCAGGACATATGGAGTAAAAATGTATGTCTGTAGATACCCTGAATTCTGTTAGCCATCAGTAACCTCATGCTTATAGTCTAGCCAGTAACTTCAAAGAACTACCTCACCGCTATCCCCCTCGTCCAATCCCAAGATGCATGTAAACCTTTCCTCTATACGATCCCTTAAAGTGAGTGCTTGGGCGTCCTCCTCCACCTGCTGTGTTGGATGTTGGATGGCAGACCAAGCTTGCTTGTTTTGTTACTAAAAAACCTCTGTGTGTTTGCATCAGATATTGGCTCTGCGGTGGTCTTACTTGGGGGTCTTGCGCGACCTGGGCACAACAATATATGACACAGAGTGAGAGTGTGTTGGTTAATTTTGTCAACTCAGAACAAGCTGGAGTCATCTAGGAAGAGGGAATGTCAGTTGAGACAATGCCTCTATAAACTTTACTTATGTAAAAGTAAAGCTTACCTGTGAGCAAGTCTTAGTCCATTTCCTCAAATAATCATTGATGTGGGAGGCCCCACACATGTGCTGTGGTCCTGGGTGGTTTAAGAAAGCAGGCTGAACAACCCGGGGCCATAAGATAGTCATCAGGATTTCTCCATGGTCTCTGCTTTAGTTTTTGCCTCCTGGTTTCTGCCTTGAGTTCCTGCTCTGACTTCCTTCAGTGGTGGAGTGTGACTTGAGGGTTTTAAGCTAAAGCAGCCTTTCCTCCGACATTGCTTTTGCCTGTGGTGATTATCATACAGAGGAAACATTACTAAGACAGGAGCATCTCCAGTGCTTCTCAGCCCTGCTGTCTTCATCTCATGTCAGTACACAGAGCACCACTTCCCACACATACCAGGACAAACAACAGATGCATGTTTATAACTATACCAGAAGTTGTTGAAAATTCTGTCACAACCCAAACCAATATTCTTTTAACTACTTATATGAAACTCAAGTCAGCAATTCAAATAGCAAGTTTTAAAAATTAAACATTTTAACACAAAAGACTCCAAAGACACACCAAGTTAGTAATTACATGCTAATGAATGACTACAGGTAAGAAAATGTTAAGGTCTTTGCTTTATAAATTAAAAAATTTGTATCCGTAAGGGAAAACACTTGTATGTACAGTAAAAACCCTGCTATATAACGTACAATGATCTTAAATCTGAGCTGAGGTGTTCTTCAAATGCTGCTGACTGTCATTGTGAGGGTGGCATGATGCAAAGTGCAGCTGTTCACAACCAGGCCTGCGGCGACCCACTGTATCATGCCTGAGCACTGCCAGAAACCCAATTAATTGTGCATGCAATTTTGAAAGATTTTTTTGTTGTGTCTTGTTTTTTTTTGTTTGTTTGTTTGTTTTTTTTGGGGGGGGGTCACTGTACATCCAGAGATCTTCTACTATTGTCCAATTTTCCATGTCTGGTATAGGACCCCACAGGAGCATGGACTCAGATAAGTAGAGTAAAGCAAAGAATGAAGAAATACCTGTTCTGAGAAAGGGGTTGCTGTTTTTCACTTAAACTTAATGTTCTCAGGACTATCATTTAGAAACTGTTTAACAAGCAGAGAATAAAAGACTGTGGAGTGCTCAGTTCTGATCAGGACATTCACATTGTATCACTACTCCAAGGCTCAGAGATCTTCCTGGAAGGAGGGGTGGAAAGATTCCAAGAGCTGAAGGTAATAGATGACATCAAGGAAACAATGTTTTCTAGACACAACAGGACAGAAGTACTTATGAATTCATAGTGATTGTGATATCATGCACAAGACCTCTGCAAGTTCAAGGCAGACAAAAACCCAGATTAGAGGGGGGAGAATGAGCACAAAGTCCCACCACTAGCTGAGGAGCTACTGGCATTTGATGGCTGCTGGGGGAGTGCGATAGTTTGAATGGGCCGCATAAGCTCACAGGGAGTGGCACTATGGGCAGGTGTGGCCTTGTTGAAGGAAGTGTGTCACCATGGTGGCAGGGTTTGAGGTCTCTTGCTCAGTGTCACAATCTATTTCCTGTTGCCTTCTGATCAAGATGTAGTCAGAACCATATCTGCTTGCACACCACCATGCTCCCTGCCATGATGATAATGGACTTAACCTCTGAACTGTAAACCACCACTTCAGTTAAATGTCTTCCTTTATAAGAGTTGCTGTAGTCATGGTGTCTCTTCACAGCAATAGAAACCCTAACTAAGACTGGGAGGAAGAGTCAGTTTTCTTTAATGATGTCATAGCAGGAAAAGGTAGTGCAAAGATTCCTCCATCATATATTCTTGTTGAGGCCATTTTAGGTTTAACTAGAATTTCATTGCCTTGGTGGAGAATCCCATGGAAAATTACCCAACTCTATTTTAGGAAGCCTAGGTCAAGCTGCCTCAGCTAACTTATCTTAGGTACTGTTAAATTTCTTTGTTTGCACAAAACCTCCCCCTACTGCTGCAGAATTAGATACCAGGATGCAATGTTTGCCTTTAAACACCTATTGTTCTCAAGCTCAGGGCTACACTTGTGTCTCTAAACACTTGAGTACAGTTCCAGCTGGCTGGAATAGAGACTTTCAGTTTGCTATGAAGTGGTCATCTCTGGTACGCTCCCTATAATAGTGTAGCAACCTACCCTGATAAGCTGGCCATACACCAGGGCAGCCCCTACTCCCAAGGCTAGCTGGTCAACCAGACTGTATAGAGAAAGAAGAAAAAATAGCAATCTCAAAGTTAAGTGGGAAGGAATGGGAAGGTGGAGAGGGTGGTAATGGGAGTATTCAGGGGTGAATGAATATATACAAAAAAACATTGTATGGAGTTCTCAAACAATTAATAAAATATTAGGAAAATGAAATGAATAAATATAAATAAATGGCTCTTTATTGAATGCAGTAGATGGAGGCTTTTCAACCTGCACAATGTAACCAAGCAACTTAAAGCATGAAGGGCTATTAAACTTGGAGGACATTTTTAAAAGGGAAGTAAGAAGGGTGAATTTGTGTGTAACATTTTCAAGTACCTTACCATATACAGAGACTGAGCATTTGAAATTTGGTTTTCAAAAATGTCCACATATCAATGCCCACTTAGGAACTCAGTAATCCCCATAGTCCAATTTGAAGATGACTACCTGAGGGGGTTGTATGCAGATCTGCCCAGTGTAAGAGGAACAGAAATGAATGCAATAGCAAAAAAAAAAAAAAAAAAAAATGTGATGATACTACTTTTATGAGGGTAGCCAACTGTTCTCTGATTGGATCTGAGCCCTCCCTACTCCACAGGAAGGAATCCATACCATTTACCATAAAACTGTTAAAAACTCATGGCAGGGAAGATCACAGGTTCCAGATAGGAACTCAATACTGTTCTTTTGCTGAACTGACACAGTGTCAAACTCCCTTCTGAATATTTTCACAGCCATAGGCAGATGCTGCTCTCAGTCTTAATCAGGGAAGCTTCTCTTTGCAGTGAACAGTCTCTACTCATGGCTGCATTAGGTGCTGAGAATAAGTGGTGAGTGGGCTCAGCCCTAAGTAAGATCTTTGTACCATGCCTCTGCAGCTCAGAGAACACAGCAGAAGAGGGAATAAAAAGAAGAAGGGCTGTGGAATGCCATCTCCTGGAGAGACATAGTCATTGCAGTCCAGACTCAGCAGCTGCAGCCTGCACAAAATAGGCTCGTTGACAGTCTAGCATGGAGGAGGAAGGCACAGAGCCCTACCTATCATTGCTACACTGCTTGCTGCTGACAGATTCAGGAGAGGGAGAATAATTACATTTAGATGTGTAGCCACTCAGACTCCTCCAGGCTCCAGTGGATAGTTCCCATCCAATGCTCATACAGATGACCCTGGTTAAACTAAATGTATCATAAAACCAAACCAAAAGTCATGAATCTGGGGCAAAGGGACTGATTGGGGTGTGGGACATTTATAGGGGTGAGAGGGAGATAACAGAGGACAAGTGAGAGAGACTAACCAAATGTGTCAAATACATGTGTGAAATTGTCAAGTAAGAGAATCGATCAATAAAAAGACAAGGAAAAAACTCAAGCCTTATGGCTCATACTCTTATATCTTTACATGTCCTAATTATGCACAATGAATGTATATTATTTTATTATATAAACAAACAAAAAATGTACCCTAGAAGCATGGTCTCAAAGAAATTCTGAGTCTAGACACTAAGGAAGAGCTATAGAAAGAAGACACAATGTGGCTGCAGTGAATCTGGACAGCTCAGCACTGAGGCTAAGGACTGAGCAAGGGCGGAAGTGCCAGGCATGACATGGGGGTGGAGCCAAGCCAGGACACACAGTGAGACCTGTCTCAAAAACCCGAGGGCAGACAGGCAGCTCATTGGTAGAGCATGTGCCTTGTATGTGAAGACCCTGTTTATCCCTATCACTGGAACTATAAAAGACAAGCTTTTCATAAAACTATAAATAATGAATTTTCTTTAGCAGTGACATTAGGTATAATTATGTCTTTTTATTATATTTTTACATGCCTAATTATATAAAATAAGTGTATATTATATTATTATTAGTTTTTAAAACACCAAAATGGGGATGTATCCATTTATATATTTATGATTAATTTCAGTTATCATTTACTCCTTTATCAATAAGCTTCAATCAGTGAGTGAGTGTCAACTGACATTTTCTTTGAAAATACTTAGAAGGGGCCATTAAAAAGATTTACTCAATTTTTCACAATCACTGTCTGCAAAGAGACATCACCCAAACACCCAAACAAGGGAAAGGCAGTTCAAGGCCCTAACCCCAACAGAGACAGGATAGAAATTAACTGACTGGATGTAGATTTCCACCATAGACAATACAAAGTAAGGGGAATCTTCCCAGAATAGGATTGCTGGTATTTAGTTTTAAAAGTTATGTTTAGTTCACACAGCTGTAATTTTCTAATTATACTCAGCTTGCCAAAAGGAAATTTTGCAGCATTCTGAGTGTCTAACAAAATCAAGATCTATTCCCACTGGGACACTCTGAGTGTTTGCAATTATACCCAAAGACCCATGTCTGGCTTATGAGGGTTTACCGTATGATCCCTTTAAAGGGTGAAGGTTTCCTGCCCAATTTATGTCTGTGCTAAGGTCCAAAGCTTCTGAATGAAGCAAGAAGGCAGGCTAAAACTAGTGGAAACGCATGAACTGTGGGCCATTAGCTGAGGAGCCCCCATGGTACTGGACTAGGCCCTCTGGAGAGGCGAGACAGTTGATTAGCTTGAACTGTTTAGGGGGGCCCCAGGCAGTGGGATCAGGACCCGTTCCTGGTGCATGAGCCGGCTTTTTGGAGCCCAGTGCCTATGGTGGGACACTTTGTGTAGCCTTGGTGCAGAGAGGAGGGGCTTGGACCTGCCTCAACTGAATGTACCAGGCTCTGCTGACTCCCCATGGGAGACCTTGCCTTGGAGGAGGTGGGAATGGGGGGTGGTTTTGGGGGGAAAGGTGGGGGGAGGGAAGAGAGGGGAATTTGTGGTTGCTATGTAAAATGAATAAAAAAAATCTCTTAATAATAATAAAAAAAGAAGGCAGGCTCTTTAAGACATGGAAAGCAGTTTAAACTCAGCATGAGTGAAGATTCAGCTTTCCTGTCAACACTGATCTGATTTTTAATCCTCTCTGGTTCACTAACTTCCTTTTTTCTTAATAACTACATCATTAGGTCCCATTTCTCCTAAGGTGGTATGGGAAGTGAAAGAAATCTATATGAAAATTTCAGGGCTGAGTTTCTCATGCTTCTTTCTGCAGTGATTCATTTCAGCACGCACAGCTTACTGAAGCATGCATGGCTTACCGAGTCAGTGCTGCTGGCAGCCTCCTGTGTCACTCTGACATCACCTGATAAGGCTGTGCACACAAAGGCTGACAGGTTAGAAAGTGATGTGTGCCAAACACAGAGAAGAGAACAATTTAGAGAGGGTCTGCTTGCTTAGATGGTGACTTAAAGTAGAGTGACAAGCTGATATTTCAATAAGACACATTGTGGAATCTCTTACACAGCAACCTGGGAGAGAATCTTGGAGTGAGGGGCCCCAAAGTTTATTTCCTTAGCTGTACTTGCTATATTGCCTTTAGAATGTCACAGCTGGTGTCCGCTCTCCTGAGTTCCGGATCTGTCTTAGGTTAGCAGCAGCACATCCCCACCCAGGGCACCCGCTTCTACATTTCCTGGACAACCAGCCACAATGCAACATAATGGGAAATGTGCTAACTGTTTTATAGGCTACACTGATACCAATTATAAGAGAAAGGAGGATCCACCTAATAAGTAGGAAGCAGCACTCAATATCTTCACCATGCTAAAGGAGCAGCAATCTACTTCTGGTTAATGTGGTTTTTTAATCACAAATAGACAAGAAACTATTGGAAGCTTCTCTGTATGTGTTCATACTCTTTCATCTGGCTTGAGTCATACTAAAGGATGTTCTAATTTCATGTACTTTGTGCACCCTGAATAGACTCAGGCTGGGCAGGGGATCATTTTGCCACACATTGTTGGCATTGTCCCAGTCATCAATCACTTACAGCTTTTTCATGCATGTGAATAGTTGAGATGGGCTTACAGCTTTCCCATTATGCCTGTCCTGATTTTGGTATTCACTTTATACTTTATCACAAAATGAGTAGGTAGAGCTGCCAGTGATGTAGGACTTGAAGTTTTGGTCAAATGTTCTGATAACACCAGCTATTTCCTGGGATTTTCCTTTGTAAGATTTTTATTTTTAGTATTTTTCAAATGATTGGCTTTTATTTCTTTCTGAGACATTTAATTGTAGGTTTATGACTACTTTTATTTGTGTGTGTCTGTGTGTATGTGTCTGTGTGAAGGTATGCTGCATGCATGTGTGTACAGTGAACACCAGAAGAGGGCATCAGAAACACTGAACTTGGAGTTACAGGCAGTTCTGAATTACCCAGTGCAGTTTCTGGGAACCAAACTCCAGTTCTCTGACAGAGCAGGAAGCACTCTTAACCACTCAGCCATCTCTCTAGCCTGAGACCTGTCATTTTAACACAAAGACTTGACTTCTCAAATCACTTTTTCCCTAAAATGTTACAAACAATTTGTTTACAAGCATCAAGAAAAACATTACAAAACCTCCAAACGCATCCATTTGGGCCATGGTGGCATCAGTACTTTCTTCCTAAAGGGAAAACGTAAAATATGCCATTAAGCTCTTGTTTTGAGGACCAAGCTTCGGAGTAGTCCTCTGAATGAAGAGTGGGTACTGTTGGGCCTAGTGACTCTAAATCTATCTGAGCACCGTATTGGATGCCTAGTTGGGAATTTCATGGACTCAGATCTCCTCCTGTCTTGTGAACTTTGCTGAGAGGCTGGGTCCTGCCTGGCTCTTGGAGGCTCTACAGTGTGTTCCCATTCAGTTCCTATCAACAGTTTCTTATCCTAAATACGTTCTCCCCACTTAAGGCTCCCATTCTACCTCCTGTGTGACTCTTATTCTTTTCCACTGGTTCTTGTAAAATCAAGCTCATGGATTAATTAATTCTTGTGAATGTTTGTTAAAACATTCGCTGGCACATAGTATTAAAATTCTGCTCAAGCTCTCTTTTAATAAGACAGTATTTCTCCAGCAAGCAGGGCTGTTTGTTTTTCTTTTGGCCTTGGTGCCTTTTCAAATAAGCCTGTATTTAAATCTAAAGCAAAAATCAAACACATTTAACAACAGTGATTATTTTCTTACTAAAAATATGGCTTCTGAGAGTCTGGCTGGAGTTTCCTGTGGAGGCCAGTTGCAGGAAGCCTGCTGAGAGAGCAGCTCATGGTGAAATCGGCAGAGAGGACTGGATCTCCACACTGGGGGGTACAGTTAGTCAACACAAGCCCGCCAGTCCCCTTCCCCCACAGTCTGGCTGGCACCACTTCTGTCTGAGGACATTATAGCAGGATGACAATTGAGAGAAAGCTTGTGCTTCCTGGCAAGAATTGAGAGAGAGAGAGAGAGAGAGAGAGAGAGAGAGAGAGAGAGAGAGAGAGAGAGAGAGAGAGAGAGAATGAATTAAGGGCACTTTGAAAACAGTCCCCTCTCCTTCTCATACAGTTTTTAGTGGTATCTGTCTGGTCTGGTGTGAGGCTTTGTGGTGAGCACAGTGACATGCTTGGGCATGGTGCCCCCCAGGTCTGAAACAGGGGGTCTCAGAGTGTGGTTCCCAGACCACAGCAACTGTAGCTGGACCTTAGTGGGGGCTCTAACCTACCTCTCCTCAAGGTGAATTCAATGCATGTTGGCATCTGAGCTTTGAGCACAACAGACAAATCTGGTCGGCCTTCTTGAATTGCGCCTACAAATTGTTTCCTGGATTTCTTTGAGACAAACTTCGTGATTTCTCAGACTCTGAGTCCTCCCCGGAAAAGATCTTTACAGAGGCCGAAAACAACTTGTGACAGTACAGTGAGTATCGGCATCATCTATGGAAGGTGCTCACAGGGAGTCAGAGAGATGACTCAGGGTTTGCTGAGGCTGAATGGGTTTTTAAAAGTCAATAGAAAGCGACAATCCTCAAAGACTGGGACTGATTTTAAGGGTAGACCAAAACAAGACAAGCTGTTAAGACAGTTGCAGCGATTCTGCAGGCTGAAGGAAGTGGGAACCCTGGTGGAGGGAATGAACTGGCTTTCCCAGCATTCTTTACCTTCAGTTATATTCCTTTCGTAAGCCCTTGCTGTTTGCGTAGGAACCCCGCTGCGCCCCAACAAGGTCATTTTGAACACTCGCTCCCGCTGACTGTAATATTTTGGGAGGTTCTGGAAATTTTATGAGGTAAGCCTCCCTGAAAGAAGTGGGTCAGTAGGGAAGGCCTTTGGAGCTATAGACTAGCCCCAGCCCTAACCTGGCCTCTGAGATCCCTGGCTCCCTGCTGTGTAAGCAGTTATCTCCAGCTGCCACACCCATGAGCTCTGACTCACCTTTCCTGTCAGGACCTGAATCATGGCCCACAGTAAATCCTCCCTGCCTTACTTCTTTCAGGGATCTCATCACAGCAATGAGAAAAACAGCCAGCACAGAGATTAGCCCTTTTCCTGGGGGTAAGGAGGAACTGAACTATGGCTAAAGTTATCCCTGAAAGCAAGGACCCACAGTCAAGGAAAGCTAGCTTGAGAAAGACACCATCATGAAATGACAGCTGACACAGGGAAGCCTGGTGTTTTAACTTAGAAAAACACATTCTTGTACGCTCAAAGAGAACATTAACATGTTCCTGCATCCAGACTAAAAAAACTTCAGCTCCTTCTCTAGTCATCAGAAAGGAAGCAATTTCCCAGCCACAATAAGTGCTACTAAGTATGCCAGTTGACAATGAGACTAGAATGTGGCTCACCCAGCCAGATTCCAATCAATCATATTGGAATGTCCCTCTTTTTCTAAACAGATCTAAAAAGTTATTTATATCTGTGAACTTATGGAAATATTTGAAATGAAAATACTTAAAAATGAAACATCTGCATATAAGATATGCTTGCTCTAACATAATGTTTTTAAGGTCATAAGTACAAATGCACTCACAAACCTAATTCTATTCAGTGGAAACACTGTTTGCAAAAACAGCTGGCAGCCTGCTTTCCCTTCAAAGATCTTTCTTCCTGTAAACCATCACCTCAACATAGAACACACTTTTACTAAACAATGAAAACTGATATTAAGCCACACTTCCATATTTACCAACTAATTTACATTGCCTCTTGTGATTCAAGGAATAAACAGACATGCCAGAAGGGTGGTGTGTATTTTCATGTTGTGGCACAGTTCCATTCAAGTGACAGGTGCTTTGAGTCAGGAAATCCTCCCTCTACTTCTATATATCAGAAGATATAGGATAAAGTTCATGAACTTCTTAAATATTCAGTTGAATATAGGTGGAGTTTTTCTGCCCCACCAGTCAGCTCTGTCTTGCCAGCCAGCTCCCAGCTCTCTACCACACAGAGACTTATTATTAACTATAAATGCTCAGCAGATAGCTTAAGACTGCTACCAACTAGCTCTTACAACTTAAATTAACCCTTATTTCTTATCTATACTCTAGCAAGTGGCAGTACCCTTTTTCAGTACAGCATGTGAATCTCCTGCTTCCTCTGCATCTGCTGGTGACTCTACCCTTCTTCTTCCTAGCCTCTCTTTTTGGCCACTGTCCTGCCTAACCTCTACCTGCCTAGCTATTGGCCATTAAGCCCTTTATTAAACCAATGAGAGCAACATATATTCACAGTGTGCAAAAAGATTGTTCCACAGCAGTTGAAATTATAAGTGAACCCACATGAGCCTGGAACCTTCTACTTTGGAGGCTTACTATTTCTTTGATAGATATAGAGGTATACTGATTATCCATTTTATGGCAATATTTAATAATTGCTTATTTAGAATAAATACAGAAAACACGTATCAAGATGTTCTTTTTATAAACACATTTATATTTCCTAGTGATTGAGACAAAATCTCCTGAACATTTCATTTCATCCCTGTTTCTGTTGTTCTGCCACAGCTATCTTTAAAGTCTTTGGCCAATAGTGCCTTTCAGAGTGTTTTATCTGGCAACCCTGATAATTAAGCTCCACCTAAAAGGAGGTTGGCCATTTGCTCATGTCAAATACTATAATGTTGAGTGTTACCAGTGATTATACTTTGAGTCTTGCCTTTATTAGGATTTGATTTAGTCCAAGAATAGTATCTTATACTTCAAAACAAAACTGTTCAGTGAGAAAGTCGTGAGTCACTCTTTGAGATAATAAATCACACAGAGTTTATCACTACGTACTTATGTGTTTTATCTTAGAGCTCATTGGGGGACAACAAAATGTTCTTCCCTTGTTCAAACATTAGGAAGAGACATTCAGCCTAATATAAAATGTCTCAAATTCATGTTCCTACACAATACTAATGGTTGCTACAGTGAAGTTCTCTAAATGTCTGAATAGACATATTCTAAACATTATCTTCTAGAAATGTTCAGAATATCAGATGTGTCAAGATTTAAGATCACACTATAGTTAATCAATTAACAAGTATCAGGTTTGTGTGTGTGTGTTTATCAGGTGTGTTTGTGTGTGTATGTATGTATTATGCACATGACCTCACATGTGCAGAGGCCAAAAGAACACGTAGGGTGTCTTGCTCAATTAGTTTCTGCCTTATCTTTTTTTTTTTTTTTTTTTTTTTTTTTTGGTTTTTTGAGACAGGGTTTCTCTGTGTAGCTTTGTGCCTTTCTTGGAACTCACTTTGTAGACCAGGCTGGCCTTGAACTCACAAAGATCCACCTGCCTCTGCCTCCTGAGTGCTAGGATTAAAGGCATGCACCACCACTGCCTGGCTGCCTTATCCTTTTTGAGACAGGCTCTTTCACTGAATTCAGAGGTAGGCTGGCAGCCAGCAGGTCCTAGAAATCCTCGTTTCTCATCCCTCTTAGTCATAAGGCCACAGAAGCTCATGGTCACACTTGCTCTTTAC
Source organism: Peromyscus leucopus (assembly GCF_004664715.2). Taxonomy (NCBI): domain Eukaryota; kingdom Metazoa; phylum Chordata; class Mammalia; order Rodentia; family Cricetidae; genus Peromyscus; species Peromyscus leucopus. Next base: position 70,499,539 of record NC_051084.1, read on the forward strand.
TTGACTACTGGTCAACCCTGACCTACACACTTGCACAGCCGGTCCTCTTACCCACTGAACCATCTCCCTGGCCTTTACATCCATTTTCAAAATGAAATTTTTTTCTTATTTGTATGTTTACCTGGAAGACAACTGAATTGCTGTGGATATTGCTCTGTATAAATAAAATGCTGATTGGCCAGTAGCCAGGCAGGAAGTATAGGCGTGACAAGCAGAGAAGAGAATTCTGGGAAGTGGAAGGCTGAGGCAGAGAGACGCTGCCAGTCACCGCCATAAGAAGATGTTAAAATACTGGTAAGCCACGAGCCACATGGCAACTTAAAGATTAATAGAAATGGGTTAATTTAAGATATAAGAAAAGCTAGCTAGAAGCCTGCCACAGCCATGCAGTTTAAAATAATATAAGTCTCTGTGTGTTTACCTGGTTGGGTCTGAGTAGCTGTGGGACTGGCAGGTGAGAGAGATTTGTCCCGACTGTGGGCCAGGCAGGACCAGAAAAACTCTAGATACACTGAATAAATATCTGAAGAGCATAATAACACAAATTACATTAGTGTGATAGTAATTCAGTGTTTACTTTTGGAAGTGTGAAAGTGTATGACTAAGAGTGATTTGGGAAATTGCCTGAGCTTGGTAAGGCAGAGCTCATAGTGCAATGATTACCATATTCTTTCTTGTCCCTCATGTTCTTCATATGTGTGATTTTAATATTTATTTTTTCCATGGAGAGGTAGGGCTTCTGTCTTTTACCCTTGGCTCTGAATAAACTTGTTACTGTATAGAACTTGATAGTATATGAAATCTGAGGCCAGTTAATAAGAGTTGACAGCTTCCACTTGGTTCTCTTTGGAATCTGACATCATTTTATGAAGAATCATGGACCACATGGATTACTCTCTGTGCAATTGTTCTGGCTGATCAGCAATAGCCTGGGTTGTCATCTGGATGAGTGAACAGGTAATTCTAACCCCAGATACCAAGTTACTCTCAAAGCCATCATGGAGCAGGGATAAGACATGTCTGTCTTCATGACCTCATTGCTTGTGGGATACCAGGAATATATGTGTGTTGTTCAGGACTCTAGTTACTTAAGGGTATGTGAGATAACTGGTTGTGGATTAAGGAGTAACTACTAGGACAACTGACGAGAATTGGTGGCACAGATCTCTACCATTCATCCCTCATCACTGTACATAATTACCTAAACACTATGAAACCAGAACATAGCACTTGTTAAAGTTTGTCTGAATGGCTTATGTTGGATCTCCGCTACTGACTGAGGTACTTGGTGTGGTGGTATTGTGTTTCCCAAAATATTGTGTACCCTAATAAATTTATCTGGGGTCAGAGAACAGACAGCCACTAGATACAAGGCTAGAAAATGGTGGCACTCACACCTTTAATCCTAGCATTCCAGAGATAGAAATCCCTCTGGATCTCTGTGAGTTCAAGGCCACATTGGAAATAGTCAAGCATGGTGACACACGCCTTTAATCCCAGAAAGCCAGCCTTTAATTCCAGGGAGTGGTGGTAGAAAACAGAAAGATATATAAGGCATGAGGACCAGAAACTAGAAGATTTTGGCTGGTTAAGCATTCAGGCTTTTGAGCAGTAATTCAGCTGAGACCCATTCTGGATGAGGACTCAGAGGCCTCCAGTCTGAGGAGACAAGACCAGCTGAGGATCCTGTGAGGTGAGATAGCTGTGGCTTGTTCTGTCTCTCTGATCTACCAGCATGGACCCCAATAACTCGCCTCAGGTTTGATTTTATTAATAAGAACTTTTAAGATTCCTGCTACAACTTGGAGGTCCCAGATTAATGTTTAACTCTATTCATATCTTCAAGATTAAGGGTGAATCTCAACTTTCAGACAAAATATGTTCAAGACCCATAGGCTTACATTACTGTGGGACTTTGGTTGGATCCTGGGGAACAGGCCTTTCTTACCGATCCTCCCACACCACAGGCAGTGCCTTCCCTCTGCCCACAAACTCTCATTGGCCTGTAGTAGAATATTTTAAGATGTGTTACTTCTGTTCATGTTGCATTTGTTTAACTCTGCAAAGCTGTGTTACTGTGCCTATGTAAAACACCTAATGGTTTAATAAAGAACTGGCCAATAGCAAGGCAGGAGAAGGGATAGGCGGGGCTGGCAGGCAGAGAGAATACATAGGAGAAAACTGGGAGGAGAGATCTATGATTGAGCAGCCAGAGGAGGAGGACACCAGGGGCCAGTCACCCAGCTACAAAAGTAAGAGAACAGTAAAAGCCCAGAGACAGAAGGTAGATGGGATAATTAAAGTTAAGGAAAGCTGACTAGAAACTAAGCCAAGCTAAGGCCAGGCGTTCATAAGTAAGAACAAACCTCCATGTGTGATTTATTTGGGAGTTGGGTGGAGGCCCCCCCAAAAGAGTTAAAAAAAAACCCAACAATATTGGCCTCACCTGTGGTAACTATTTTTTGGTCTATGGAATTTATTTTGTGTGTGTGCACTCAAGAAAAAATTTAAACACTACTACTGACTGCTTTAGTCCTTTACTCATAAGCATATAGTTTTAAAAATACCAATTTTGGTTTTGAGTTCTTTTTAAAAGTCAGAAAGTTTATATAAACTAAACACAGTTATAGACAGCCAAACACCATAAAAAAGAACATGTTTTACCTGGTCTATTATGCCTTCTGGTCTAGGAAGCTAGCAAATAGCTTGATAAAACTTAGTTTTAAAATAGGGACAATGTCCAGATATTTTCTTGTGACTAGACATCAAAGAAAAGCATCTAAATACAAACTCTTACATGACTTTTCCAGGCATAGATAAAGAATGGACTGTTCTCTCACACAGAGAGGGAAGAAATTCCACCTGAATCTAGGTTGGTAAACCAAGAGTTTTGGGGGCTTGCGTTCAGGAGCAGAGGTGACTCAAAAACAGAGATGCCACCCAGTCAAGCTTTTACTTCTTATAGAATGTTGGGGTTGGGAAGGGCTAATGAGACTCTCATAGAAGATCTCATGACCTTCTCTCCTTTTTCTATGAAGGAATGTTAATGTGCACAGGTATCATGAGGGTCACCACAAGTGGCTCTGGTTCAAGATGTCACGACATACGGAAAGCAGCTATCCTTCACAGTATTTTGCTGTAGAAAAAGCCTCCATAGTTTTGAACAAGTTCCTCATCATCTTTACATCTCAGTTCCTCAATTCACAGACTTTTCTGGAAGCTGAAGGTTGTGTAGAGCATAATGACAACACAAAGCTGGGGGTGTTATAAGTTTCCACAGCTCCTCCAATCTAGAAGAACACTTTCCTGTGTTTCCAGTCTCCTCTAGATCACTGGGAAAGAGTTCTTTGCCTTTTCTTCTGACTTCCTTAGTATGGTCCTTATATAGTAACTGATGTGGAACTCATTAGAGGACTCATCATTTTGTAAAGAATGCAGGGAGGAAGGAAGCAAGGCATAACTACAAAGTAAATAAGAGGTATATAATCATAAACTTGTTTAAAAGGCAAGAGAACCAGTTATAAACATGTTGTTCTCTGAATTAAAGATTTCTTCTATTTCTTCAAGGAGAGTTTTATGAGCACATTTCAGAATCAATCATTTTTTATCAAACATTGCCCAGAACTCAGAGTTTCTAGTCAGTACAAGGTTTCACAGAAGCTTTATGTTTTTCTTTTTCTTTTTTTCCTTCATCTTCAAGGAAATAAACAAAAAGGATTGTCCTGTAAGCCTATGTCATGTCATAATTATTGTCTTGTTAATGAATAGTTGTAGCAAGATAAACTGGAGCACCAGCATTCTTGGAGTGTCTGGTTAAAGCTATAGGAGACCAAGAGAAAATGAAAGAGATAAACACTATTTTGGTCCCCAGCCTGTGAGCTGGTACAGTCATCTGAACAGTTGGCACTGCCCATGAATTTAATTACCATAAGCCGGCTCTTGTGCATACATGGTAGTTCAGGCCAAAGTGACGTTACAAAAGCTTTTCAGTGGCTAATGTGTGTGAAATAGCTTTTGTGTAGAAGGCAATAGAGTTGGGATTTCCCCAGGGAATGCCAGGAGTGAATCTGTCTTCCTGGATTCTGCAAAATGGAGACTTACTATTTTTCTTTCAATTGTTTCAAATCCCATTCTAGTGAGGAAGAAAGAGTCACTGAAATCTTGGTTTTCCTTTTCTCTCCATCTCCTCTTCCTCCAAGACAGATACATACTATGTATCACAGACTACTCTTGGCTGGCATGGTCTGCTTGCCTCAGCCTACTGAGTTATGGAGTTAAAGGCCTGAGTCACCATGCTTGATTCACTGAAGACTTTATTATAGAGTATTTGCCTTGGATTGAATGTGTCAAATTTCAGAAGATGCATTTCTTACAGGAGAGAAAAGGCAGGGACATTTAGTATTAAATAAACACGTGTCTATTAAGACAAATTTTCATTTGCATCCCCAAAGCTGTTGTTTTACAACTATAATCCCTTCTATTATGAAGCAAAACAAATGCATAGTATCTACTATATATTTATCTGTAGTTGTAAAAATTTATATGGTTATATTTACTCATATAGTGTTAGGATTATATGAAATTGACTGCTTTGGTGTGTAATTGCATATAAACTACGTATATTTTCCTGAATTTCTATTGAGTTATCCACAATGATTCCAGCTATTCAAGGAACAGAAAGTGATGTCTAACCGCACAGGTCAGGGTAGGGGTATTTGAGGGCTATCTTTCGGGAACAGCTCCTATTAGTTGTATTCTCTAGTGGGCTGAATTCCTTCAGGGGTTGCTAGTGAGTCCTTCTTCATGGGGTCAACATAGGTGCTAGCCTCTGACCAGAAATCAGAGAAGTAGATCTATTATCAGTTCTGGGCTCACATCTTGTGTCCTGCTTTGACATGATTACTTTTGCTTTCATTCTTAAAGACTGCGCTTAGGCTGGGGACTTATGTGGCACTCCTGCCATCTAGTGTACACAAGTCTTCATTACAGTTTTACAGCACAGCACTTCCAATAATGGCAGCTAGCACACACTACTGTGGCTGATAACTCCGTTAGAGGTTTCTAGTGAATGTAAGATACTAGTTCAGTGAAAGGGTTTCTATTTGTATCACATTTTACTCACTGTGACTAAAATTGTTTCCCATTCATGGCTCTCTCACTTGGGGCTCTTACCATTATGCAAGAAAATACATAGGCATATCCTTGGTCTTTGATTTGTGGAAGAAAGCAAAATCACTAAAATTAGATTACTCATTGATTCAAATCAACCAAGCTTCCCTTGCTCTAATGGTAATTTCTAAACAAATATAAACATTGTGTATAAATAATATTGATATATTTGACTCCATTATGGTTTGACAAAATATCTCTAGGCTTTAGCTAAAAGGCAGTATAGAATGCTGGGTAAACAGCCTGAGGTATTGACAGCCAGTCCACCTGGTTTGGACCTGACTCTTCTACACAGACTGTTGTGCACATTTTGAGTGTTAATGGGGAGGGCTGCATACCTCAGCTTCTTCATCTGCAGATGAGAGTATCTCTTTCTAGAGCTATGGCATATAAAGAGGTATGTTTCACTGTGTAGAAAATGAACTTTTGTATCCTTTGTTATGTAGCCAGAGGAAGCTGTAGGCATTATTCAGGCTACACATTCTGTAGTTAAAAAGGAGGAATCAAAAAAACCCACCCCGTCAATTTTTTTTTTCTTGCACAGCCAGAACAGGCGGACTTTTCTTTTCTATGCTGAAAAATTGCATTTCAAGGATCAACACAGAGAATTGGCCAAGAAAGGAAAACAAGTGGGGAGAGGGAAAAATGAATGTTATCAGGAGTTTTCAAACAGCAGGAGCACTGCCAAATGGTTTGTGAGGAAAAGCATCTGCTGGTGGGGCTCCACTCACTCCACCCTCCCCAGTTATACTCAGTGAGCCAAAACAGAAGGGAAGTGTTACAACTGCCGGAGTGATTGAAAAAAAGACAAGAGTCGGGGCTATCTAAGCAATTCTCAGAACATACAATCTATTGCTGCTGTCCTTGGACCTCCCCACCCCCAGGGTGAAAGGTAAGCTCCCATTTCTGAAGACACTGTGCACTTTAAGAAACGGGATGTGGAGACTACTGAGCTGGAACTGAACTGAAAACTCTCTGCTGAGAACTAGCTTTTATGGTGCCAGAAATATTGTGCATGTTTCCAAAGGAGGAAGGCAACCAGCAGTTCTACCCAGATATGGTGCCTGTGACCCACATCAATGACCAGCGTGGTACAATAACCCTTCAGGTACAGTCACTGCAAGGATATCTTGGCAGTAACCAAATGCTCCCTAATGGATTTAAAGCTCAACAAGAAGGATACTATGCCTGATACTGGACACTTAAGCTAACTACTCAGTGCTAGCAAAATCATGGTTATTGTAGGAGACACTACAAACAATGATTCTGTAAACCAGTGTAATCCCTACCAACAGTCTACAAACATTTGACCTTATACCAACAGATATGTGTAGTCTTCAATATTCATCAAGGAAACTTCTCTTTTTTACAGACAGAGGCCACCAAAGAAAACTGTAACCAATCGAAATGCAGAGTTGTGGAGCCCAGTCCCAGTGGATACATCTACAAAACACAGCCTTACTTAAGGCTCAGGGAACACTGCAGAAGAGGGAGAGAGGATTTTAAGAGCCAGAGGGTCAGAGAGTTTCCTGTGAAACTTTATCTCCTAGTTATATCCGTACAGTCTCACCAACATGACCACCAAATCCTGTGAGATTTTTATCTCCTAGTTTTATCCGTACAGTCTCACCGACAGGACTACCAAATGTGAACATAACTGATGACAGTAATGAACGTGCCAAACTGGATGCGGAAAAGCCAGTGAGGCCTCAACTCTAGACAAAGAACTACAGGTGACTACGAAAAACTAGGAGTGGGAGAAACGGCCCTCCCCGTGGAAGAGCAGCACACTGGTTGGTTGTCCAGTGCCAGCCCTGACACATATACTCAGGTAGCATTATATGGACTGAGCAGGTTGTATTTAGTAGTGTGTGTGTGTGTGTGTGTGTGTGTGTGTGTGTGTGTGTGTGTGTACTTACACATATATGCACGTAGTAACAGTTAATGAAAGGGGGCATTGATTTGAGAGATAGGAGGCATAGAAGGGAGGGTTTGGAGAAAGGAATGGGAAGTAAGACATGTTATAAATATAATCTGAAAAAAAGAACAAAAACAGAAACAGAAGCCCATTTCATTGTGTAATATAATCATAAAATCGACAGACTAGACATACAGACAGGACAGGTAGGCTGCAAAGCAGTCACAAAGTTAGCTAGCAGTCAGGTCAGCTCCCAGAGCCAGCTTCAGCAGATGGCATTAAAGGTCACTAAAATGACATTCTCAGTGGTAGCTGGCCTTTATGGCAAGCACTGATCAGACCAATTAATTAAAATATGTAATTAGGAAAGAGCCACCTGGTTTCGCTAACACTCTAGTCCTGGCTAGTTTTGTGTCAAGCTGGGGTCATCTGAGAGGTGGGAGCCTGAACTGAGAAACTGACTAAATCAGATTTAGCTGTAAGAAAGCCTGTAGGAAATTTTCTTTTTTTTGCATTTTTATTTTATTTTATTTTAACTTTATTCTTTGTGTCTTTCACATCATGTATCTCACTCCCACTCATTTCCCCGTCCCTTTGTATCTGCTCTCTGTTCTCCCCCACCCCAAAATGAAATAAAATAAAATTTAAGAGAAAGAAAGAAAAAAACAAAACAAAAAGGAAAAAAATCAGTCTCATCATAGAAGCTGTCGTGTGACACAGTGAATCACGTGGTAAACCCTTTTATCCATATATCTTTACTTTCGAGTGTACATTGCAAACAGTCATTGGTCTGGTTCAAGGCCTCTGATTTCTGCTACACTATGGATGCTGGGCCCTCACTGGGACTCCTCTTGGATATCCTGTTGTTCCTGTGTCATGGAGATCCTGTAGCTTTGGGTCTGCAGTTCTGGCCCCTTCACATGCTCCAGCAGATCACAGATGAGGTGGATGTTAGGGTGGGCTAACTCATAACCCTGGTTCTGGGCCTGGGCAGTTGCAGGGTTGGTTAGCCTGCCAGCTCTCCCTTGTCCTCACCACCAGGGTAAGCTCTCCAGCACTGCCCTGGCTGGTTCACCCCCTGAAGGGATGAGCAAGGTGTGGGGCCAGTTCTCCTACTTTCAGGTCCTCAGGGTCAGCTCTTGCACACCCACACAATCAGGGCCAGCTCTACTGTGTTGCCCAGGTAGGTGAGGTGCAGGAGCCACTCTGGAAAATGCTGCAGCTGGTGAGGGGCAGGGACAATTCTTCCACTCCTCTGACCTCAGGGCCAGCTCTCCCACCTGCCACAGATGGGGAGGGGTGGGAGTGGGTCATCCCTCCCCTGCCCACATCACCATACAGTTTCAGTATCAACTGGTCAATGCACTTATTACTGTTCTGATGCCCTCCAGTCCCCTAGGAATCAGGGTTACTTTCTCCCAGAGGTGTGAGGACCCAACAGTGGAATGCCTTGAGCTGTCTTTGGAAATGACTCTTGGGAATCCTTTGTTCAAAGCAATAGTCTTCTTACAGCACAGCTGACATGTTATAGAGTGACTGGTTCATATTCATGTACAAGAACCTGGTCAGTGACTCTGAATGACCCAGCCTCAGGCTCCACTTGGAGTGGGTGAGGCCTTTACTGAATCCTCACAACAATCTCATGTCTCCTTTGGCCTGTCTTCCTTTCTCTTCTGTATGTATTGATCTTAAGAATATGCTCTGAGAAATCAAAATGGTGTCCCCTCTAACTCCCCTTAGACTCTGCTTCCTGGCAAACTTGGCCAAAGTGGGACAGTGAGTTTCTTGTCAGACAAAGGCAGTATTGCTTTACCATGATTAGCACTTCCTCACAGGAATGAGACTGACAATGTAGTGCTTTAGTTTTTCAAGCAAGAAAGCTCTCCAGTCCAAGACTACTTAGAAATCTCAAGTGATTTCAGCAGTTTCTAGGTGTTAGGTAATGTGTTAGTGGTAGCTGAAGAAACAGTCCAGGATTCCATCAGTGTCCATCCTACAACTATTACATCAACCTGAGAACATCACTTCACATTGCTATAAACTGCTCCCTCAGCCATAGGTAGGGATGGTGAAAGTAGTTTTGCCTTCTTCATAGGATTTCAAAGAAAATACAACTGAGTGATAATACAGTCACCTAAGTTATGATGAAGTTATATTCTGAAACACTCCACATTATGTCAGAATCATAACTGAAATTTTTCATAAATAAAATGTGACTTTAGCTGGGCAGTGGTGGCAAATGCCTTTAATTCCAGCACTCAGAAGACAGAGCCAGGGGGACCTCTCTGAGTTCGAGGCCAGCCTGGTCTATAGAGTGAGATCCAGGACAGGCACCAAAACTACACAGAGAAACTGTCTCGAAAAACCAAAACAAATGAATGAATGAATGAATAAATAAATAAATAAATAAATGTGCCTTTATACTTCTGACTTATTGAACATTGCTTCTCAACCATATGGCTTTCTGGGGTGTCTCAGCTAGGATTTCTATCACTGCAAGAGAACAACATAAATAAAGCAACCTGGAGGGAAAAGGGTTTATTTTATCTTATAGCTTGGAGTCCATCATCCTGGGAAGTCAGGTCAGGAACTCAAGGCAGGAAGCTGGAGGCAGGAACTGAAGCAGAGGCCATGAAGGAGGGCTGCTTACTGGCTTGCTATTCTGACTTGTTCATCCTGTTTTCTTTCTCTTTCTTTTTTAGTATTTATTTATTTTACATTCCAACTGCAGTTTCCCCTCCCTCCTCTCCTCCCAGTCCCCTCTCCCACCTTCTCTCTGCCCCTTCCCCCGTCCACTCCTCTTCCATTTCTATTCAGAAAGGTGCAGGCATCCCATGGGTATCAACAAAACATGGCAAATCAAGCTGCAGTAAGACTAATTACCTCACCTTATATTAAAGCTGGGCAAGGAAACCAGTGTGAGAAATAGGACCCTAAAAGCCAGCAAAAGAGTTAGAGACAGCCCTTGCTCCCACTTTTAGGAGTCACAAGAAGACCAAGCTACACAACTGTAACATATACGCAGTGTCCCTAGGTGAGTTGATGCAGGTTCCCTGGTTGCCGGTTCAGTCTCTGTGAACTCCTATGAATCCAGATTAGTTGATTCTGTGGCTTTTCTTGTGATATCCTCAACCCCTCTGGCTTCTATAATCCTTCCTCCCTCTCTTCAGCAGAACTTCTGGAGCTCACTCAGCCTAATTGTGGGTCTCTGTGGCTGTTTCCACCAGTTGCTAGATGAAGCCTCTCTGATGACAATTGAGCTACACACCAGTCTATGAGTATAGCAGAATATCATTAGGCATCATTACATTGGCATTTTATTTTCTCCAATCATGTTTGGTTCTATTCTAGGACTCTGAGCTATCCAGCCTCTGGGTCCTGGCACTCCAGGTAGTGTCAGGGGTGGGCTCAGTCTCATGGCATGGGTCTCACGCTGGAACAATCATTGGTTGGCCATTCTCACAATCTCTGTGACACTTTTACCCCAGCATGCCTCATAGGCAGGACAGACTGTAGTTCAAAGGTTATGTGACTGGGTTGTTGTTCCAGTCCCTCCACTGGAAGTCTCATCTGGTCACAGGAGATGGCCAGTTCAGGCTATGTATCCCCTGTTGCTAGCAGTCTTAGTGGGGTCATCCTTGTAGATTCCTAGGAGTTTCCTTTGCACTTTCAGCCTGCTTTCTTATAGCATCAGGACTAACTTCCCAAGGTTGGCACCATCCATGGTGAACTGGGCTCCCCCACAACTATCATTAGTCTAGAAAAGGCACTAGGGCTTGTTTATAGGCTAATCTGATGAAGGCATTTTCTCAGTTGAGGTTACCTCTTTCCAAGTAACTCTAGTGTGTGTCAAGTTGACCTAAAACTGACCAGCATATGGAGTCTCAGCTTTTTACCCCATGGTCACACAGTAGTCTGGAAACTGTGGCTCAGTACCCAGTATCTGAAGATGGTTGCCCTGAATATCACCAGCCTAGGAAGGATTAGGCTTCCAGCTTTGAAAAATGGCTTTTACTGAATGCATATCATGTGTGCAGTCCAAAATTTGTAAGTAGAATGATCATAAGTCAGGGATACCTGTGTAATGTCCTTTAACCAGAGTACCTACTAATATAAATTAGCTTCTCCCATTGAGAGGAGCCAGTCATGATTTTTTCAGTAGGGTAAGAAGCTACTATTAACAATAAATCTAACAAACAATTCTGTTATCAAAACCCCATGCCGTGTGCTTTAAGTTTATATGTAACAAGAACAACCTGTACAGCTATCATAGGTAAAAGTTCATTGTCTTGTGGGTCTTAAGGAAATGTGGTTATATGAGGGAAATAGTGCATCCTCAAAGAGTCAGTTATAAGCATCTCTGAGTAGTGTTTGGAGACTTGTGCCAGGTCAACAGCTGCCATCCATACTGACATCTGCTATTCCCCATTCAGTGGTTTCTTTTGTGGGGTTACTGTTATTTAACAAAAGAGGCATTCACTTTGCTTCTTGCCAGTTTTCCTAGTAACTTCTGCTACTGCTGATAACCAAGGCAACTTACTAGAAGATAATATTTCTCAATATAAGCAAAGGATGATAAAGGAATAGGAAGAGTGATGATACAAGATAATGGGATGGAGAAATGGGAAAGTGATTTTCTTGAATTATTGGTGCTGGAGTGATACTGCTTGCTATTTTTATTAAAGCTAGCATTATCTCCACTCAGTTTTATAAACTCCAGCCTTCATAACAATTGTCTATTTCTCTAAATCTTTCCAATCTTAAAAAAAAAAAAAGCTCAGTGTAACACAACCAACCTTTCTATCTGCATCAGAAAACCACACTGGATGAAGCTTCAGGAATCGAAACCCCAGTGACTAATCTTCATAGTCCTTTGGTCCAAATGACCAAGATATTCAACCATAATTATTGAAGTCATCTTGATGGAGTATGGATACAGCAAAAGCATCTTTTCCATAGGACGAAGGCCTGAATTTTTGAGATAGATCCATAAATTCAGGAAGCTATTTAATAATTGTTGATGCTAAGAAAAATGAAGCTGTCAGCCAACCAGTAGAGAATGGAAGATTAGAGCAGGGCCTGAGGCTCAGGGCTAAATGGTTACCCTGGTATAAGTCCTGACGTCTCTTATCTTGCCAATGGAACAATAGCTTTATCCTTTTCTTTTGGTTTCTTCTCCTAGTCACTGCCAAATCTGAAACTGTAGAAGTTGTCTTTGTAGTTATTATCAAAGATTAACTTCATTTTCAAAATATAATTGAAATCAAATTGAAGTGTCATTCAAGGGGACTGGACATGGCTCAGAGGCTGGGATAGCGAAGAGTTCTTGCAGGAGACTGGAGGTGACATTCTACCTGTCACTTTAGTTCCAGGGGGTCTTGCTCTGGCCTCCATGAGCACCCTCATGTACACACTCATGCATGCACACATGTAGGCACACACACACACACACACACACAATGAAACACACTTTAAAACTCATCATTTTAACTGTTAGAAGCAGTACTAGATGGATAAAGATAAAGCATTTTATCTATTCTCACCACAGATGACACTTTCCATGTTTATTTCCTCTTGCTAAGATGCAGCTCCCTAATGGCATACTCAAAAATAGTTACTGGTTAATATGGGGTTGGATGGAGATTTGGGGCTTAACCTCTTGATCTCCATTTCTCAGTGATATAATTTTTACTTAGCTATTAGTATGAGTAACAATCTTTTTTTTAAAGGTTTATTTATTTATTATGTATACAGTATTCTGTCTGCATATATACCTGCATGTCAGAAGAGGGCACCAGATCTCATTACAGATGGTTGTGAGCCACCATGTGGTTGCTGGGAATTGAACTCATGACCTCTGGAAGAACAGCCAGTGCTCTTAACCTCTGAGCCATCTCTCCAGCCCATGAGTAACAATCTTAAGTAAAGCTATAATAAAATATCAATATTTTCAATCATGTGAACAGTTATGCCTTCATTTTTAATCTGTTTGAATTTTTCTTTTAACCAATGTTTCTGGTTGCTTGTATCTTTTTTTTTTTTTTTTAAAAAGCTGGATTCTTATTTCTTTCTTCTTTTTAAATATTTTTATTTTATAATTAATTTAATTTTACATATCAGCCCACAGATTCCCCTGTCCTCCATCCTCCTACCCCTCAGGCTTCCCCCTGAATCCACCCCCCCCATTCCCACCTCCTCCAGGGCAAGGTCTCCTCTGGGGATTCAGCCCAGCCTGGTAGATTCCATTGAGGCAGGTCCAGTCCCCTCCTCCCTATGTATCTTAGTTTTAACAATTCTTCTCAAAACTCACTCAGGTTTTCTTCAGTGACTTTCCTATTCAGTACCTAAGTGATGGTTTCCTAGAGATAAGAATAAGCTCCCCAGTACCACTGTGTGTTCAGTTCCCACCCCACTCAAGGGCAATGAAACACAGAAACTGTCCCACACAGATTTACTCACTCCACCTTATGTGTTATTACTGCAATATACCTTTATATCTTCTCAGCCCACAAATATAGTATCATGATTATTGTTACATGCAACTTTTAAATCAGTTGAGAAGAAAGAAGATTTAATATTGTGTACATTTGTGTTAATATAGGTATCTATCTATTTATCTATCTATTTATTTATTATTTATTTATTGAGGCAGATTCTCACTATGTAGTCCTACGTTGCCTGGAACTCACTATGTAGATCAAGATGGCCTTGAATTCACAGAGATCAGCCTGCCTTTGTATTTCAAATGCTGGGTTCAAAGGCCTGTGTCACCATGCCTGGCCACTTTTATGTATGTGAATATATGTGTGACTGTGCAAGTGAATGCCATGTGTCTGCAGATGCATGTGGAGGCAAGAAAAGGGAATCAGACCCAGTAGAGCTGGAGATACAGGTGAGGGTGAGCCACTGGGTCCAGGTGTTGAGGGCTGAGCTCAGATCCTCTAAAATAAAAAAACAAAAAACAAAAAACAAACAAGGACTTGAACAACTGAGCAAACTCTCCAGCCATTATTTGGTTAATTTCTATCTATTTATGTTATCTACTTAATGAAGTCTTGCATCATACTGTCTTCTAATTTTTTGAACACAGTTTTTCTTGCCTTTGTGTATATTTAATAGTGGCTTCCTTTGTCAGCATGTTGTGCCCAGATTGCAACCCCAAGAGAGACCACCAAAGACGAACATGCCAGAATGCAAAAGCAAGGTTTAATTCTGGATATCCAAAAGCAATACAAGCCTAGGCAGGGACTTCGGTCAACAGATCCAATGCAGTGGAGGCTGGAGGAAGTGCCCGCCTGTCTGCAAGGTCGGTTTTTAAATGCAAAAGCCACAAGGTTACATCATTTAGGGGTGCTAGTACGGGTACAATTCTGATTGGCTCACTTCTAGGGGCTTTCTAGAAGTCATGGCTTAATCTTATTTCTAAGGGGGTGGTTGCCCACCATCATTTCTCATTGGCTGCCCTCAGGTGGGGACATTTCTGTGGTCAGTTACTCTGGAAACCAGGGAGAGGACAATCCATAGTCCAGCAGTCATTTCCTTGTGACTGCCTTGTGACTCTGTACTTTTACACTTTTTGGTTTCTGGAATCTGAACTGACTGGTTTCAGTAACTAATGGCCTATTCCTAAAAGAAGAAATCTTAGGCCTTAGTTTTAGGGTGAAAGCATTTTGGTCTTATTTCTAAGATGGCTCATTTTGGTCTCACAAGCAAAGTCTGACATCTCTCCCTTTCAGAGAATTTTTGATGCAACAGAGTTTTTCCTCTGTGCATGGACCATTTATTTGTCTTAATCTTAAAAAAAAAAAAAACAAAAAAACAAAAAAACAAAAACAAAAAAAACACACACACACACACACAAAAAAAAAAAAACCTGGACATTTAAGATGTATTTCACATTCCTTGCTTTGATTTCCACTTCTTCTACAGGTTGAGGCTCATGTGTTAGTTATTTAACCGCATTGTGTTCTTACCCTGCAAGGAAATGTCACGAAACACGACAGAATCTGCTTATAAGAGTTTTATTAGAGATAAAGGGATAGAGAGTGCGCAGGCCTGTGGGAGAGACACATGCGTGGAGAAGAAGAAGGAACCGGGAACATGGCACTCAGTTTTTAAAAAGCTGGGTGTGGCCAGGTCATGTCACTACTCCATGCGTGTACGTAGATCACATGGCCACGTTGTGCGCTTACTTGGCCATGAAAATGTCATGGATCCTGGTCATGCAAGACACCTTGACCCGGAAATGGCTATCTTGACCTGGAACTGGCTAGGCGGAGGTGTTCAGGTCCGCCAGGTATCCTGGTTACAAGAGACACCCTGACCCGGAAATGCCTATCCTGACCTGGAACTGGCTAGGCGGAAGTGTCCGCCTGGTATATGTGTCCGTGGGGGGCGTGTTGTGAACCCTTCATCCCTGACTCTTTTCTTTTTAAAAAAGAAAAAAAAATTGTGGTTGACTGGGTATGGAGGTGACGTTTCTCTCAAAGACTGCTTCCAGCTGAATAGTGGGCGTTGGTTGGCTCTTGGGGGGATGAGGGGTATCTTGTGAAGTCCTGGGATGATGGAGGAGGTCCTGGAATGATGTTCTGCCGTCCCCTCATTCTGCAGCTGTCCATCCGTGCTGTGGCTGGGGACCTTCTGTTTGACAAGATACTGTTGACATAGAAAGAGCTTAGAGAGAAAGAATCATTATTATTTTATTTTGGAGTTGGCATTTGTCTGAGGTAGATCTGGCCTGCCCAGATAGAGGCATGTGACATTTACCTGAGGTAGATCTGGCCTTAGTACTCTGCTTAATTTCTATCTGAGACAAGCCTTATTAGAGGTAGTTTATTTAAGGCACCTGTTTCCCTTATTAAGTTAGCATTTAGGAAACACAGGTGATCAGTTGCTGAATATTGAACAATGATAGATTGTTGTATTACATTATTCCTTACTGCCTGGATATTTTTGATGGTCCTTTTTGCCTCCGGCTATGTGTGGCCCTGGTTGGGAAAGGAAGGGGTGATACCTTATTCCTCTGGAATTGGTGACAAGGCAGTGGATCCTGATGTCCTCTGGAGCTTGAGAGTGAGAGGCCCTGTTTGATTCGCTGTATATTTTTCTGGGACGGAGGTGAGATAAAAGGTTTTAGATGAGACAGGTGGACCCAGTGAGGAAAGCCCTCAAGTTTAGCAGCTGTGGGGGTTACAAGAATTGCTTTGAAGGGTCCCTGCCACTTAGGGGAAAGGGGTAAAGGGCGCTGGCCTGGAGGAAAGAGAAGAATCTGATCCTCAACGTGTATTGGAGGTGGGCAAGGATTGTCACACGGCTGAGGTAATGAACAGTCTGCATAGCTCCATAGAATAGACCTTAGGTGACATAAAAGAGGAGTTAACAGGCTATCTGGAACAGTTGGAGGCTTGGAAAAAAGACCTGGTGTTAGAACTGGCCTTCCATACATTAGTTCAAACGGAGAGATTGAAAGAGGCTTTTTAGGGAGAGCCTGAGGAGAGCTAGAGGCAATAATCTTACCAAGTTGAGATGAAGTTCCTGTGACATCTTAGTAAGAATAGTTTTTAAAGACTGGTTGGTACGCTCCACCTTTCCTGAGGATTGGGGGCGGTATGGGATATGGAAATTCCATGAGATATTAAGGGCCTTAGCTAGTGTCTGAGAAATCTGGGAAGTGAACTCTGGACCATTATCAGACTGGAGAGAAGCAGGGACTCCAAACCGAGGAATAATTTCTTGGAGAAGAAGGTCTGCAACTGTCTGAGCCCGCTTATTAGAGACCAGATATGCCTCCACCCAGTGTGAAAATGAGTCCACCATCAGGAGGAGATATTTAATTTTTCTGATGGTGGGCATATGGGTAAAATCAAGCTGCCAGTCAGTCCCTGGAAGGGAACCTCTAGCCTGGTGGGTGGGAAAAGGCTGACTCCTGTACTTGGTATTGGGATCTGTTTTTTTGAGATCTCACAAGAGGCAGTAATAGTTCTTAAAAACTGTAAATCCTCAGAGGTGGGCTGCAGGTGAGCTTTTACGAATTGAGACAGAGCAAGATTATTGGGATGAAAGAGTTGGTGTAGATAGGAAAGAATTTGTCTGGTGTCCGGAGTTTCCTGTGAGGGTGTAAGCTGTACTGTATGGATTCCCTGTGGTGGGTAAGGTGAGACTTGACCCTGGAGGGCCGCTGTTCTGGCTGCCTGGTCAGCCCAGTTGTTTCCCCTAGAGATGATGGAGCTGTCAGTCTGATGAGACTGGCAGTGGACAATTCCTATAGCCCTAGGGAGGTGGGAAGCCTCCAGCATGGCCATTATTTGACCTTAGTTAGATATGGATTCTTCTTTTGCTGTGAGAAGTCCACGCTTCCTCCAAATAGCAGCATGGGAGAGGAGGATATGAAAAGCATATTTTGAATCGGTATAAACATTTAGAGATTGTCCCTGTACCAATTGGAAGGCATGGGTGAGAGCTATCAGCTCAGCCTGTTGGTTAGTGGTGTGTGTGGGTAATGCCTGTGCTTCTATCACCTCAGTGTCTGACACTATGGCATAGCCCGCCTTACGGGTCCCTTCATATAGGAAGGAGCTGCCATCTGTGTACCAGGTATAAGTAGCCTGAGGCAATGTGCCCTCCTGTATGTGTGAAGGGTGAGGTAACAGCTCTTCTAAGGTTTCAGTGCAGGAATGAGAAGGAGAATAGTCAGCGTTAGGTTGAGGGAGGAGGCTTGAAATGTTAAGAAGTGGACAAGTCCAGAAAGTAAGTGTGGCATCCTCTAGTAATGCCACCTGGAGAGAAAGAACTTGGGAAGGAGGTAAAGTTTGTAAGCCTTTATAAGTTAAAAGATGGGACAGATTATGGTGAGAGAAAACAGTAATGAATGACCCAAAACTTAGCTTCTTTGATTCCCGAATAAGGAGCTCTGCAGCTGCTAAGGCACGGGTACAAGGTGCCCAGCCCTGACTGGTAAGGTCTAGCTTCTTTTTTCTTTTTTTTTTTTTTTTTTTAAGATTTATTTATTTATTATGTATACAGAAGAGAACGCCAGCTCTCATTACAGATGGTTGTGAGCCACCATGTGGTTGCTGGGAATTGAACTCAGGACCTTTGGAAGAGCAGTCGGTGCTCTTAACCTCTGAGCCATCTCTCCAGCCCCATAGGTCTAGCTTCTTTGACATATAGGCTACAGGTGCAAAGGAGGGTCCCAGCTGATGCCCTAGAGTTCCCAGGGCAAATCCTTCTTTCTCTGCTACATAAAGGGAGAAGGGACGAGTTAAGTCTGGGAGATGGAGCGCTGGAGCCTGAAGAAGAGCCTGCTGGAGCCTTTGGAAAGGTTTAGTGACAGGATGAAGAAGGGGCTCATGTGGCGAGCCCTGAGCTGCCTCATATAAGGGGCGAGCAAGGAGAGAGGAAGACAGAACCCAAGCTATTCCTAGGAAAGACAGGATCTCCTGTTTAGTGGAAGGGACTGTGAGGGACTGGATTAGATGTTTTCTGTCTACAGCAATAGCCTTGTGAGTTGGAGTAATGGATAGGTGACCTGGGGAGTTGACAGCTGAACTTTAGAAGGAGATACCCTGTAACCCCAGCTGGATAAGAAATTTAGGAGAGCAGAGGTGTTAGTCTGGCTAACCTGTAAAGATGGGCTACAGAGTAAAATATCATCTACATACTGTATTAGTTTAGAACCAGGGAGAGACAGAGAAAGCAGGTCAGAGGCCAGAGCCTGACCAAATAGGTGTGGACTGTCTCTGAATCCCTGTGGCAGAACAGCCCAGGTCAGTTGTGTGGACCGGTGAGTGTCAGGGTCAGTCCAGGTGAAAGCAAAGATATTTTGAGACTGAGGACTGAGAGGAATAGAAAAGAAGGCGTCTTTGAGATCTAGAACTGAGAAGTGAGAGATTCCTGAAGGGATAGTGGATAGGAGAGTGTAAGGGTTAGGCACTACAGGATGGAGAGGGACCACTGCAGAGTTAATGAGCCGGAGGTCTTGAACCAGGTGGTAGGTTCCATTAGACTTTTTAACTGCAAGTATGGGGGTGTTAAAAGGCGGAGAGGTTGGGTAGAGCAGCTTCTGAGGAGGTCAGAAATGATAGGCTTAAGTCCTCTTAGGCTCTGGAGTGAGAGAGGGTACTGAGCTTGGGTGATATACCTGGCAGGATCTTGTAGCTGGATAACAACAGGCTGATAGTGTCTAGCAATAGAAGGATTTTGGGTATCCCAGACTTTTGAGTCTACCTGAGAAGCTGGTAAGGGAAAAGAATTGTCAGAGTCAGAAGAGTTAGTGGCTAGGAGGAGGAGTAGAGGAGCTGCTGGCGCGTCTGGGATGAGGCGAATGTGTGGAGCGAAAGAAATGGACACTCCTACCTTAGCTAGGAGATCCCTCCCCATTAAAGGTACAGGGCAGCTTGGCACCACTAAGAATGTGTGTGTGAGAGGGATGCCTCTGAAAATGCAATTAAGTGGTGGTATCTGCTGAGGTAGATAAGGCTGTCCCCCAACCATGACAATAGGGAGACGAGCAGGAGAGGTGGGCCCCCAAAACTCTCTCAGGACAGAGTAGGTAGCTCCAGTGTCCAAAAGGAATGAGATGGGGTGCCCATTCACTTTAATTATTACCCTTGGTTCCCTGTGTGAGATGGGAGTGGCCGGGGCAGAAACCGGGCAGCGTCAGTCCTCGCTGTAAGCCAAGACTACAAAGTCAGCCGGAGGGTTGTGGTCATCTTCGTCTGGCGTTCCTATGTGGCTTAGGACATTAGCTGACCAGTGACCCATTTGGTAGCATTTTGGACAGGGCTTTACTGGTGCCCTTCGTGAGCCGGTGGTGCACGCCCGTGCCCAGTGGCCTTCTCTCCCGCACTTGAAACAGGGACCAGACGGCTTTCGGGGAGCCAGTTGGACGGTGCTTGCCAGCATCTGGCAGCTCCTTTTATGGGCTTTTTCATCTCTACCATGGTACACCTTAAATGCTATCGCCAGCATATCTGCCTGTGGAGTCAGAGGGCCATTCTCCAAACGTTTAAGTTTGTCTCTAATGTCGGGGAAGCTCTGAGAGACAAAGTGGGTCATTAGCAGCTGCCTGCCCTCAGGGCTCTCCGGGTCTAAGCTGGTGAACTGAAGTACAGCCTTGGTGAGCCGCTCTAAGAAGTGAGATGGATTTTCGTCCTTATCCTGAATTACCATTTTTAGTTTTTCACAGTTTACTGGTTTTAGGGCAGCCTTACGGAGACCTGTCAGGAGACAGGTAATAAACCTATCTCTGGCTAGACAGTCACCCTGGGTGCTATAGTCCCAGTGTGGTTCTCGGTCAGGAACCACCTCAGCTCCTGTAGGGTGTGAAAGGTTAGTTTGATGAATTTCGTCTGCGTGAGTCCTAGCCTGCTCCCATACCTGCCTGCGCTCCACAGGAAGTAAATTATTAGAAAGTATCATGAATATATCATGAAAGGTGAGACTATAAGATTGAGTTATATAGTGAAACTGTTTAATAAAGGAAGCAGAATTAGAAGTGTAAGAACCCAGCTTACTTTCTATCTGAGAGGGTTCTGCTAGAGAGAATGGAACATGAACTTTAATCAGTCCATCCACACCTGCCACCTTTCACAAAGGGAGAACAGTGGAAGGGTCTGGATGGCTGGAATCAGCCGATTTAGCAGCTCGAGAGCGGGTGGTAGGGGGAGTGAAGTTTGGAGTCAGGGCAGGGCCTTTGGAAGCAGCCCCTGCTGAGGAAGAAACAGCTTTAGAAGAGGAAGAGTCTGGAGGGGGAGCAGAAGGAATAGTTGTTCTAGGAGTTGGAGCCGGAGGTCGAATAAGTGGAGGTTCATTAGCAGGGTCTAAAGTTAGAGATTCTGGAGTCAGAGAATCCTCCAGTTTAGGCATAGCTAACAGCATATGAGCAGGAGAAAAAGAATCTAGAAGAGACGGTTTAGCACTGAGAAAGAAAAACGCTATGACATAGGGCAACTCCTTCCGTTTGCCTGAATGCTGACAGTGATTAGATAGCTCCTGTAAAATATTGGGATCCAAGGAGCCGCTCAGTGCCCATTTTTTGTTATTTTCTAAAGCATACTTTGGTCACTTTTTTGAACATAGACGAGTTAGCTTAGAAATCTTTATGTAAGGCATTAAACTGAGAGGTTTTAAAGCTTCAGCAAGACAGTCTAACAGAGAGGAAGGACTAACAGGGTTGGAAGCCTTGTTTCCCATGTCTGCAGTGGAGAGGCAGAAAAATAAATAAATAAATAAAATAAATGTGATCCGGAGCCAAGGCCCCAGGTGTCCCCAAGGCCAAGGATGGATGCCGGGCACAGGCTGCTCCTTGGTTCATCAGCCACAGAAGCAAGGTGCCCCTCCACGGTGAGGAAAGGATTCCCCGGGAATCCAGACAGTGTCTGCTGCTTCATTAAGCTGGGACGTGTCAGCCTCATGTGGCTCCCAGGACGCACCCAATGGTGGTGGTCCCAACACGAGAAATATCTCAGGCTGCAGACGTAGAAGATGGCTAGAAATCTTAGGCCTGCGATAGGGGCCGACCGTACAATGAAGACCGTGGCTGGGGGTTCCCCAGTCTCAAGAATACGTGTGAGGCACTGGATGATCAACGGTTGGCCTCACAGATTCAGGAAATCGTTTATGCTGGTCAAAAAATGGGGGGACTCACCAATAGAAGAAAGCGGTGTTGGATGCAATTTGGATGCGGTTCAGGCAAACGGAGAGCAGTCTGTCGTGTACAGAGCAGATTCCCTGGTTCATGGGTTACCAGGCGCAGGGCGCCCGGAAGCGCCCGTTCGGTCTCGGCACCAAAATGTTAGTTATTTAGCCGCGTTGTGTTCTTACCCTGCAAGGAAATGTCACGAAACACGACAGAATCTGCTTATAAGAGTTTTATTAGAGATAAAGGGATAAAGAGCGTGCAAGCCTGTGGGAGAGACACGTACATGGAGAAGAAGAAGAAACCGGGAACATGGCGCTCAGTTTTTAAAAGGCTGGGTATGACCAGGTCATGTCACTACTCTACACATGGCGTAGATCACATGGCCACAGTTGCGCTTACGTGGCCATGAAAACGTCATGGATCCTGGTCACGCGAGACACCTTGACCCAGAAATACCTATCCTGACCTGGAACTGGCTAGGCGGAAGTGTCCGCCTGGTAGATGTGTCCATGGGGGCGTGTTGTGAACCCTTCATCATGAGAGTCCCCTAACTTGCTTATTTGCCACTGGTTTTCCTAAATTAATTCTGTAGTGTCTATGTTCCCATCAGTCTTTTATTATTGCTGTTCCTGCCTTTAAAACCAATTCTGGTTTTTCTCTTTCAACATGGTTACTGCAGGTCCACATAATAATCAGTTAAAGACTAGATGAAGACATTTTGGTAAACCTTTGTTAATATGTTCTCTGGTCAGAATGTGATTCATGGTCTCTCAAAGCTTCATATGTTAAATGATTGGTCCCCAACATAGTACCATTGTGAGATAACAGAACTTTTAAAAGATGTGACAAGTGAGGTCCTTTGCTCATTAGGAGTGTGTTCTAGAAAGGCCTGTAGGACCCACCTTTCTGTGCTCCCTGGTTCTGATGTAATGTTGTTGCACCAACCTGTCCACATCCTAAATTTCTACCATTGGTATTGCCCTTAAGATGACACTATCAAGAGGTGCTTCCTAGCACTTCAACTGTGATGCGCTGTGCAGACAGTGGACCTCCATAACTATGAACAAAACAAACCTCTTCCTCTTTAGAAGTTCCCCCTATTGGAGGGGCTTGGACTCTCATGGGGGTACCTCCTCATGGGAGGCCTTACCTTCTTGTAGAGGGACTGGGGGTGGGTTGGGAAGGGGAGGTTGGAGGGGCAGGAGGAGGGAAGAAGGGGATCTTTGGTATGTAAATTAAATTAAAAAATGTTTCTTAATACAGAAAAAGAAGTTCCCCCTATCAGTTAGTTAATTGCAATGAGGCAGACGTGAATAATATATGTGGCATATTTAAATGACTGTTCTCATTTTAAACAGTTTTAAACTGAGATATTCACATATCCCACATATACTTGTAAGCTCTAATGCATTAGTCAATTCTGCATGATTCTAGTGAAATATCTTAGGAAAATAATGAGAATACTTATTTGGTTCATTGTTCCAAAGTTAACATTGTGTACCTCCATTAATTTGGCCTTTGGTGAGGGCAATGGTCAGTGGCATGTTCTAGTGAGAGCACATGAAGAAGCAAGCAGACATCTCTTCTCAGAGAAGAAAGGATGGAGAGGACCCCACTACATGTTTGGGAATTCCAGAGGCAACACAGAACCACGTGGCTGAGAGAAGAGAGGAAGACAGAGGTTCAGTAGAGGGAAAAGCAGATCTCTTGTAGAGTTTATCAGGGTCAGGGGTAAGGAGCCAGGAAGGATATAGATGGAGAATGAAGGGACTGAGGAGGAGGAGGAGGATCAGGTCAAAAGCATAAGAGCTTACTAAAACTATGAGGACAGGGAGCCGGGGGAGGTGGGGGGAACTATAAGGACAGGAAAACTGGACACAGAGATGCTGAATGTGAGGACAGGGCTGAAACTGTGTAGATAGAATTGACTTACAAGAATAAAGTGAATGGACTAAAGAACTCGGTGTGTTTAGATTCATTTGATGTCCCTCAGATTAGTATCCTTAGCTGCTTGTAGCATCTGTTCTGGACCCTGATAGAAATCTCCTCAAGGCAGGCACTTGAGGTGTGAGACCAAAATGAGCCATCTTAGAAATAAGACCAAAATGCTTTCACCCTAAAACTAAGGCCTAAGATTTCTCCTTTTAGGAATAGGCCATTAGTTACTGAAATCAGTCAGTTCAGATTCCAGAAACCAAAAAGTGTAAAAGTACAGAGTCACAAGGCAGTCACAAGGAAATGACTGCTGGACTATGGAATGTCCTCTCCCTGGTTTCCAGAGTAACTGACCACAGAAATGCCCCCACCTGAGGGCAGCCAATGAGAAATGATGGTGGGCAACCACCCCCTTAGAAATAAGATTAAGCCATGATTTCTAGAAAGACCCTAGAAGTGAGCCAACCAGAATTGTACCCGTACTAGCACCCCTAAATGATGTAACCTTGTGGCTTTTGCCTTTAAAAACTGACCTTGCAGACAGGCAGGCACTTCCTCCAGCCTCCACTGTGTTGGATGTATTAGCCGAAGTCCCTGCCTAGGCTTTTATATCCTGAATTAAACCTTGCTTTTGCATTCTGGCATGTTTGTCTTCGGTGGCCTTTCTGGGGGTCATGATCTGGGCACAACAGAGGGGAATTTGTTACCCATCCACAGTAAAGAATAGAGAAAATAAATGAATGCATGTCTGTTAATTCTGAGCTTGTTCTTGTGCTTACACAGTCCAGAATTCCCTGCCTAGGGAATGGTGCTGCCCACACTGTTGGATCTTCCTAACTTAGTCAATGTAATTATGACCATCTATTACAGACATATAAACAGACTACCATAATCCAGACAATTCCTCATTGAGCTGATCTTCCCAGATGATCCTACTTCATGCCATATTGACAAAACTTACCCTAACACTGCAATTAGGTCCTACCTCTCAAAATTTCACCTCTGGACAACTCCATTTGGGGGGCTTACCCTCTTGAAGAGATGAAACTACCCATCTTTAAATCACAGTCACTAGCACGTGCCAGACTGTTGAACTGGGGATAGAACATGAATTACAAAGTCATCATTTCTAGCTCTACTAAACCTGAAACCCCCTAACACATCATAGTGAAAAGGGATAAGTATAGGGTAAATGCTTTTCCTTTACTTCTTAAAGCTTGGCTCTATTGACCATTTTTAAATTATTTTTACTAGGGGTTAGACCATATTATTATTATAATGAAATACTTAGGACTGGGTAACTTTATAAATATAAGAGAGCCATATCTCTGGTATCAGCTTAGCTTATATAGCACCACACAGCAGAAGGATGTGTAAGAAGAAGAAATTATGCTGCCACAGTGAAAGTCAGAGAGGATTTCAAGTATCAGGAATGGGCTTGTAAAACAACATGCTTTTATGAAAGTTAAGTCAAGGGTCCATGAGCACTCTTTTTGGCCTTTCTGAGTACAGTGTCCCAAAAAGTCTGTGGTTTCACTTGTAGGAGGTCCCACCACCTTTATGTTGGTAAACTGAGGACCAATCATCTACCACATGAGCCTCTAGAGGCAAAAACCACATTAAAATCAAGATAGGTAGATACACACACCAAAACACACAGTGAGATCTGAGATATTTGATGAATAACTGCTACAGTTGCAGGATTCATGGCAATTTATGATACCTTTGATCTCCAATCCATTTTATAAATATTTGTCAATGACTAACAAAGTAGATCACCACACTTTCATTCTCACTCTTCTCTAAAAAGAAAACAGAGAAAGGACTCAGTTTTATTTATTTTGACCCCAGAATATGCCCCAACCCCTTTAACATGCTGCCTTCTCCAGTAATCACGTGTGCAAATATTCTCATCAAGGAACTGATCCATCTATTTCTACTCAGACAACCTATGTGACTATAGTAGTTAAAGCCAAGAATCTTTTATGTGATATTGCTATTTCATTGGGCCTACAGAATAATCAAAAGCTCATAATTTTCCAACCCATAGAAGCTCTGACCTACATGTGGTAGGATGTTCAAAATGATAATGAATGGGTTGATTGAGGCATCAAATATGGTTTTTATAATGCAATCTATTCCTGTATGGTTGCTTTCATAGACATGTATTACAAATCACTATACAAGTCATCAGAGTCTATCCAGCAAATATAATTCATCGCTATAAAAGTGCTATTGCATATATCAAGAATCTGCAGTGTCAAGGAGCCGAAAAATGACTTTGAACAGGCATATCAAAAAGTATGGTATAGTTGAGACACATCGAGTTGATTTCCTTGTTTTATTACAGAGGCCATGAGGAACTGCAGATCAGAGAGAAAGATTTACATGCTGAAAGGATGGATTATGTAGTTAGTCACAAAAAGAAACCAAGATAGTGACATCATTTCCCATTTTACAAGCAAAATGAGAAAAAAAGATATTTGCAGAGATGAACTGAAGAGGAGATAGATATCTCTTGCTTTCAAAGATTTATTTCTCCATTTATAAGGGATGTTTTCTCCCCTGCTGCATGCATTCCAGAATAGCTTGGCACAGGAGAAACAGCTTTGCTCAAGGGATGCATCTAGAGCTTTATTTTCAGAAGGCCCTTCCATGTAGAAAGTCACATCTTTGCCCCTAGGTAAAACAACTGACTTGTGAAACAGTGGATGAGTAAAAATGGGGGATGACTGCTCCCAGGTGTGGTTGAGGACAAGAATTTTAAGGAAGGTATAAAGAAGAGTTCAGCCAGGGGCATTTGGAAGATTACAGAGCAGACAGAGAAAGTAGCAGGCTGAACATGGCCAGTGGAATGGACCTGGCCATGAGAGGAGATAGGCTGAGTCAGAGAGGCAGAGAACAGACAGGGAGCAAAGAGAGGGGACCAGGAGCCAGGAGCAGAGGACCAAGCAGATAAAGAAAACATGTGGCCAAAACAGCAGTTTCCATAGTAACCAGTAGCAGGGGGAAGGGAAGCCTCTGAGGAGGTTTAGGGTAGGGGACAGTGGTGAGACTTGCTGAGAGGAGCCAGGACTCTGTAACAGGCACTTGTGAGGCTGAGAGAGCCTGGCAGCTAGAGTGCTTTGGTATGCTAAATAGGTACCTCAGTTAGCCATTTGTTCTGACAGTGGATAATAATTTTTGAAAAGAGTATTAGTTTTAAGACAAATGTCCCAGACCCATTTGCATGGGCTTTGTTTATACTTCCTGTTAAGTTACAGCCTGGGAAATCATGCTTCCTATAGTGGGAATAATACATAATAAACATAGCAGTTTTAATTAAACACCATGCAACACTTATCTCACATTTTTGGAGGATGAGGTCTTCTTCTAATCTTGCTTACTCTTCTTTATTTTTATGTGTTGTGTGAGTTCCTGTGTATATAGATGTTTGTGTGTGTACATGTGTGTGTGTGGGTGTGCATGCACATGTGTACAAGTGTGTGGATGCCTGAGGTTGATGTCCATTGTCTTCCTGTATCGTTCCCCTTTCATACATTATGGAGGAGTCCTTCCTGAAGCTGAAGGAAACCACTGAGCTGGTTTGGCTAGCTTACTACAGAAACACTGTCTCCACTTCCACCTTTGCTGAAATTACAGGCAGGCTGCCACACCCAGCCTGTGGGGACAGGGTCTCTGGTTTCCACATTTGTGCAGCAGATGAATCTGCTGATGCATCTCTCAGTCCTGTGCATGTCTTAAATTGGTCACCTGCTCAGGAATACACAAGGGTGCCTTGTAGAGGCTAACTGGTGTGTGCCACAGGAGAGCTTGCATTCTCCTTCAGATGCCATGGGATGAGTGGTTACGTGAATTTTTAGAGAACACTCAGCTCTGACAATATGTCACTGTGCTTCTCCAAGATCCATAACTCCACTTTCTCCTTCCTCTCACCGCTCCCCTTAACAGACCCAGTTAGGTTAACCTGCTTTCTTAGTGAAAGGGTTAGTAGCTGGCCAGAAGGGAGCTCTGGATGCTGCGGTGGTGGAAGAATTACAAGCCATGGTTACGTTTTTTAGAGCTTTACTAGGAGAGAGAGAGAGAGAGAGAGAGAGAGAGAGAGAGAGAGAGAGAGAGAGAGAGAGAGAGAGAGAGAGACCATGCGGAGGACAGAGAAAATATGGAAAGAGGGCCCGTGGGAGGGCATGCCCATCAGCTGTTGCACGCTGATGATGTGATAAGGACAGAATCCTTATACTTGGGACCAGTATATTTTTGGTTTTCTTACAATCAACTATCTGTGCTTTAGCTACAGTCACAAACATTCACTGATTTTTTTTTGTTGTTGTTGTTGTTCTATGATGAAAACTAACAGAGTGATTCCTATTCTGCTCCCTAGACCCACCCACCCTCAGAAGGAGGGGATTAGACCAGTGCAGATTGTATCCACCAGTATCCAGTTATGTTGGCAACTGCCTTATCATTTTGCATATCACAGAATTCAAGACAAACTGGGCCAAAAAAAAAAAATCACCAAAGCCAAGGAATTCCCTAAAACCTTCCCAGGGAGACTCATTATTAAATATTGGGGCCTGACTGGCAAAGAGGAGACTAAAAAAACTCAGATTAAGACTGTGAATAAAGAAGTTCAGGAGGCTGGCATGGTGCTACATACCTGCCAGAATCCAGAGGCTGAGACAGGAAGATTTCAAGTTCAAGGCTAATCTGGGCTATGCTCCTCCATACAGCAATGTAGCTAGAGTTTTCCTGGTCCTGCCTGGCCAATGGTCAGGACAAATCTCTCTCACCCTCCAGTCGCACAGCTGCTCAGACCCAACCAAGTAAACACACAGAGACTTATATTGCTTACAAACTGTATGGCCATGGTAGGCTTCTTGTTATCTAGTTCTTATATCTTAAATTAACCCATATCTATTAGTCTATAAATTGCCACGTGGCTTGTGGCTTACTGGTATCTTACATCTCACTTTTCATGGCAGTGGCTGGCAGTATCTCTCTGCCTCAGCCTTCCACTTCCCAGAATTCTCTTCTCTGCTTGTCCCGCCTATACTTCCTGCCTGGCTACTGGCCAATCAGTGTTTTATTTATTAACCAATCAGACCAACATATTTGACATACAGAACATCCCACAGCACTTCCCCTTTTCTTTTTTTCAAAAAGGAAGGTTTTAACTTTCACATAGTAAAATTACAGATAACAAAACAATTATCAAGCAAGAATTACAATTATAATGTCTAGTCTATTTATAATAACTAGTCTATTTGTATTTGCCAAAATTAAACAAGATATCCTATCTATTCTATATTTGTGAGTCTAAGGTTTCATATCTAACTTATCTTTTTATCATAACTAAGGAAAATTATAACTAGTCTTCAACTACATCAAAGACCCCAGAAGGATATAATACTACCTGAGAAATGGGAGAAGGAGGCAAGCAACTTTCAGGAGTCTTGCAAGAGTAGACAGAGATAGCTGGCAGCCTGGGCAGTCATCCAAAGTTCTTCTGTAAAGTTGTGGCATCTGTCTTCAGCCCACAGGCCTAGAATCTCTCAGTCACTTTTCTCAGTGCCCTGTAGAATGTCTGGCAGTTTCCTCTGCGAAGCAGGAACCTGAAGGACCATTTTGCCAAGCAAAGTTCAGTGGTCACCTTCCCATGGATCCTGCATGTCCAGTTGATCAAGCAGTCCAGGCAAGAACAGTTTCTTGCCCAAATGGCTATTTTTGCCAAGGTGAAGATAAACTCCATATAGAGTGTCTTTGATACTCATCCTCCTCTCTAAAGTAAATCGGTGCTGCCAGGAGCAGACATGTCTCACTGTCCAGAAAGTCTAAATTTTTAAAACATTTTAAATGCCATATTCTGTAGGTCTTTGAAGTATTTGAAGATTACCTATCTACCTGAAATATATCTATGTATACCTAGAAGACTTAACTAACATGGTTATGGGTATGATTATCATAGATGACTAATTATTAATCTGTATTTCTTAATTATCCATTACAATTTAAATGAGTTATATAAACATAATACCTCAAACAACAGTAGAAATATACATACAGTATAACAAAATTAATTTGTATCAATAAACTAAAATCCATAGCAATGTAAAACATTTCTAAACAAGTTGTTGCTCTTTAAAAGTAGGTTCATTAATTGATCCTTTCATGGCAAGAATTCATTAAAAACTGCTCTGTTTAGCTTGGCGGTGGGCCTGGTTTCCCCCAGCGGCAGGCCCGGCTCCCTAGCTCAGGCCCAGCTCAGCCTAGGCCCCAGGCCTGACTGACTATAGTTACAAGCAGTTACCCACAGCTGGAGCTATTTGCTTAAAGCTGGTGCTACGAACAATTAAGGCCTGCTGGAGGTACTGGTCAGCTACTAACTTGAGAGAGACAACTAGGAAGCTGTTTTTAACTCCATTTTAGAATCCTTTTTCTCAGGTTTTAGGTGCAAACTCTTGCCTCATGTTGGGCACCAAATGTAGATGAACAATCTTATTAAATAAGAAACACAGAGCCAATTGCAGAGTTAAAAGCCCAAGAGGCCAGAGCAGTAGCTAAGAGCTAAAAACCCTTACTTACCCTTTGCTGCCGCTGTTGTCCTTCCCCCTCAGAAAGAGACCTACTTCCGTGTGTCTGTCCTTTTATTGAGTTTCTGTTCTGCCTTCTCATTGCTTATAAACCCAAGCACATGACCTCCTCATCACTGCCTGTCTGTACAAACCTCCAGGTCTTCTATGGTTGGTATTGAGATTAAAGGCATGTGTCTTCATGCTGGCTATATCCTTAAAAACACAGAGATCCACCTAGCTCTGCCTCCCAAGTGCTGAGATTAAAGGTGTGCGCCACCACTGCCCAGCTTCTGCTATGCCTTGCTATTAGCTCTGACCTCCAGGCAACTTTATTTATTAACATACAAATAAAATCACATTTCAGTACAAATAAAATATCACCATACAGCAAAGCCTTTGGTGTTCAGAACAGCTGCAACTTAGAGAGGAATACTGATGTTTTCTAGTGGTGCTCTTACCCTTCGAGGAAAAGTCACACAAAAATCCACTAACAAAGAGTTTTATTAAGACGAGGAGGAAAGATACATGTGATCAGGCCTGCTGAAAGGATACGTATGTGAAGAGGGCGAGGGAACATGGGGGCTGTCTTTTAAAGGCCAAATTGCACCTGAGCACACAGGCCCGTGTGGCTATTCTACGCATGTGCATAGAGCACGTTGATTACACAACCACGCAGCCACAGGGTCATGGGTCATGCAGGGCATATGACCCGGAAATGACCAATGACTAAGTGTCCCGACCATGGGGGCATGGTTGGAATTTTTATCAAATACAGTATGTCGTTCTCTGCAGTTTTAAAATGAGTGATGCAGGTTAACATCAATGTAACCTACACCTGTGGGACAAAACTAAGAGAGAACATCCAATTGTAAACCCTACTAAAGTTAAAGTGGAGATTTGAATGTAATTCAATAAAGTATGCCTGAATGAGAGTGAGAAAATTGAGGCTGCTTGAATCCTGGCTTGTTAATTATTTTAAGTCCCTTGACTTCATAAAAAGAAGTGTGTTCACAACAGACAGCAGCCACACATACAGTGGTCCTTCATTATATTTGGGAAATTGTTCAAAAGCACATTGTAAGGAAAGCATGGAGAGTGCCCAAGAATGGGTCCTACCCTGGAGGCCAAGCGGGATTTTCTAAACCCAACTATCTGTTCTCTACTCTCATATTTAAATCTAAAATGTGGGATTTGGCGGGGGAGGGGAAGAGGACAAGGAGTGAACCAGGAAAAAGCAAGAGATAGAGCCTCATCCATAAAAGATATTCAATGTACTTAATCAGCCACAGGGAATACAGAAGGAATTTTAAAAGACCAGTTGGTTTGCCCTGTGCATGTGTCGCACCTTAATGCTAAGGTTAAGTCAAGGTCCCGCTGAACTGAGCAGTCTTGCCTGGGGCTGAAAATAAGACAGTTTGATACATACTGAGCTACATCTAAGCATGGTCTTTCCTGGCTGCAAGCCAAGTTACAGAAACCTTTGGAGAGTGACAAGCAG
Organism: Peromyscus leucopus; assembly: GCF_004664715.2. NCBI lineage: Eukaryota > Metazoa > Chordata > Mammalia > Rodentia > Cricetidae > Peromyscus > Peromyscus leucopus. The sequence goes on from NC_051084.1 coordinate 70,531,272, forward strand.
TTTTGCTTCCTCTGGATTCATGGGGAAGGGATCCTTTTCCCATCAGAAAGCCAGATTCAAGAGAACAGCTATCCTGCTTTGGGTGATTTTGAACAGATCCAGCCAGATTGAGCTTTCTTGGGCCTGGTGAGCACAATGTCAGTAGTAGATGTCTCTCCAAGTCCCACCATTACTAAGGAGGGTGTATGTGCTGTATTTGTTTGGGTCTTTACTGGTTCTTCCTGTAGTGGAATTCAGGCCTTTAAGCTCTAACACTCAGCTGAGAGGGCCTAATATTAGACACTGTATGATATGTTATTCACTAGACTAACATCACAACATGGTGATAAATACAAATTATGTTGTCATATTTTGAGTGCTGTAGTTAGTTTAATTACAAAGTTGTTTTTGCTTTTATTAGTACTTTAACATGTTTCTCACAGTTGTTTTAAACATATATATTATAATGTTTATTTTTCAGTGCTTAAAAATATATGCTTCCCATAGAATTCTTGGGAAATATTATAGCAAAAAGAGGTAAATAACCACAATCTGCAGATTTACCCCTGTAACTGTTTTTCTCTTTTCATTAATCTCAACTTCTTAGTCAGTGACTCACAAATGCCTTTGCCTTAAAGCTACCAAGAAAGTAGTTTTTCTGGGTGCTGTGAGCTTGCCTGTGACAAGGAACAGAGCTGGGCCACTGTAATAATCACCACAAGTCATAACATGAATCAGAAGTTGTACACCTAATTGGACTCAGTGGGCTAGTCAAAGAGAAAGGGAGAGAGGGAGGGAGGGAGGGAGGGAAAGAGGAAAGAAGAGAAAAGAAAGAAGCCGAGGGTATGAAGATGGTAGAGGGATGTGAAGAGCGTAGGACTCGGAGTAGAGGTGGGAGTGAAGCGTAGATTTTATCAAAAGATATTATATACATGTATACATTTATAAAAGAATAAATAAATTAAGTAAATAAATATTATTTTGACTTCCCTCATTGTTTAAGGAAGGAAGTCATAAATGCCATTCTATAGAAACAGAAATATCTCAGTGAAAATCTATTAATATTACTTTTATTGTTGAGACAGAGTTTTATTATATGGCCCAATCTAGCCTTGAACTCATGATCCTTATGCTCACCCTCCTGTGTGCTGGTATTATAGATTTGTTCCATCATGTTCACTTGTAATTGTTATAATTGAAACTAAATAAAGATTTAAGTTTTGTTTTAAAAAAAGTTGTGTCTCTCCATAGTTCTTTTAGGATGGATTTCAGGGGCCAACATTCTGTGCCAAGTGGTATGAAGACATTTAAGTGCTATGATAATGTTGCCCTGATACTCAATTTTATGTGTCAACACACTAGGTGGTGCTAGACATATAGGTGGGGGCAATGTCTGTAACTAGCAATGTGAAGTAAATGAAGCCATTATCAATAATTCAAGTGAACCTGACCCAACCAGTGAGTGCATTAGGAGCAGAACCGAGGCTTCCTGGAGGAGAAATCCCCGAGAACTTCAGCCTCAGCTCACATGCTGTCATTTTTAGACTTGCCTCCTAAATGATCTCCCCTAGTGTCTAGCAAGGCCCTACAGCCATTTAAGTCAATTCATATATCTTCATGCATTTAATATACAGATATCCATGTATGTAATACACATCAATGCTATATATAAGCATACCATATACATGAATATAGATATGCCATATGTACAAACGTACATGTCATTTACATATTACACACACACACACACACACACACACACACACACACACACTATTTCAGTTTCTCATGTGGAACTCTCACTGATTACATAGTGAGACCCTTTCCAGAATCACGGTGTGAGGCAGTCCTTCCTCCCTTATTGATGGGTTCACTTTCTCATGAGGCAGCAGCAGTTAGCTGCAGGCCTGATATTTAAATGGAAAATTCCAGAAATTTAAAAGTTGTTCTGAGTAACATGATGATACATCACCATGTCTCCTTCATCATGTCTTAGATTTGAATTGTTCCTTTGCCCATTTATCTGCACTATATACGCTACCTTTCTGTGTGTCCAGGAATAGCCATGCAGGTAATCATAGGGATTATTGCAACACTGTAGTTATGGTATTCAAATAATACTCATTTTACATCATGACACCCCAAACACAAGGCAAGAGATGCTAGAAATTCAGGTGCATGCCAACTTTTGTCAACCTATGTAGATCTGTCTGGGAGACGAGGGACTTGAAGACCTTAAAGAATGGGGTGAACTACAGTTTAATACTGTAGATAGTTTCAGTGTACTTTTAGACATGAATGTAACAAAGAAAGCAATGATCCAAGGAAGTTGTTTGAATTCAGAAAAACATGTAAATAAAGGCCAGTAAGCACACACTAAATAGTGACAGAGCAGCCATTTCCCAGAACTTTCTCAGGACAGACCAGTTTCAACAGAATTGGCTGGCACAAACATATATATACACACACACACATATACACACACACATATACATATATATACATATATATATATATATATATATGGTGAAAGAATTACTGCTTGTTGCACATGAGAAAGAAGAAAAGTATAAGGCAAACTCTGAATCTGTTTAAGAAAGGTGAAAGTTTATGGATGAGGCTTCTTGGGAAGCAACTGCATGCTCAGGCTGACTAAGATTTGAGAGGAATTATTGATGAGGTTTTAAATTGAACACTGACATCAACAGTATACTAATGCAAAAGCCAACTTCTGTCTTCTCTGTTCAAAGAACAAGACTTGAAAACTGTGTTTTGGGGCATAGAAAGGCACCTCTGTGGTTAAGAGCACACTTTGCTCTTCTGAAGGATCCAAGTTTAGTTTCTAGCACCCACATTGCATCACTCAAAACTGCCTATAAGTCCAGTTCCAGGTGATCCAATGCCATCTTCTAGCCTCTGTGGACATAGCACTCTTATAGACAAACACACATACACACATATTTAAAAATAAAATCTTCAAAAATAAATAAATACATTATTTTACTTTTCATGAGGACATGAAGTCAACTTCCCCAAATCAACATAAGAAGATGAGCAAGGTTATATGCATGTCTGTCACCCCAGTGCAGTTGGTGTGCATGGCTCTATGCATGTCTGTATCCCCAGTGCAGTTGATGTGGGGTGGGGATAAAAGGATTTTGTTTCTGGGGCTCATTGATACTTGTCTATCTCCAATGTGGTGGTTATTCTTCATTGTCAGCTTGACTACATGTGGAATTAACTACAATCAAAAAATGGAGGGCACACCTGTGAAATAATTTTTGTGTTGATGAATCCACTTCTAATCTGGACTTTTGAGGTAGGAAGACACACACCTTTGATGTGGATCTTGACTTGGATCTTGAAGCAGAAAAACACCCTTTTAATCTAGGACACACCTTCTTCTGGAAGCCTATATAAGGACAGGGAAGAAGGAAGCTTTTACTCTTTGCATGCCTACTCTCACCTGACTAGCCAGTCCATTCCTTCATTGGTATTAGAGCAACTTCTTCAGAATCCCAGCATCTACAGAAGACCAGCTGAGATACCCAGCCTTGTGGACTGAGCAACTTTTAGGTTCTCAAACTTTCTAATCATAGCCCACCATTATTGAATTAGCTGGACCACAGCCTGTAAACATTTCTAATAAATCACACACACACACACACACACACACACACACACACACACACACACACACAAATAAATTTGCTTTTAAAGAGAGATTAAAAAATATATCTTTCAAAGTATATTTTTAAGCCTAGAAAAAAATCAGGGTGTTTTTATCAAGATAATGTCCATGCTTAAGTCTGTCTCTTGTTAGGTCTCTGATGATGCAAGAAACAGGCATCCACTCTGAGATAAACTAAAGTTTTACTCTCCAACTTTATAACCTTCTTTGTTTTTGAAACCTGTTAGCTACCATTCTAGTTAAAAGGACTGTTTTATGGTGACCTGTGATCTTACTTTAATCAAGTGTTTGAAGCCTTTAGACATATTTTTGGCAACCTTTGAAAATGAAATTCTAAATTAAAATCTTTTGACCTCAAATGAACTTAAAAGGCTTCAGATCAACCCCTAAAATATCTCACAAGAATTTAATGTTACTTCTCATAAAAAGAGAGTTGTTTACTAAGCATGGCAGTGCTTAGCTGTAATCCCAGTACTCAGGAGGTGAAGGGGGAGGAACAAGAGGGCAAGAACAGCTTAAGCTATAGGAAGACCCTGGCCCTGCCCCATGCCTAAAAGAGAGATGTTACATGAATTAAGCAAATTTGACGTGTGAAGCTACCGGAAGCACTGTCAAACAGTGATGCTGAATCTTTTTTGAGTCACATTATGTGTATTTCTTAGGTATACATAGTACCTGTATGATGTGTGTATTATGGATCTCTTGTTATGTATACAGGCAGCATGCAAATCTATGTATTTCTATTATATACACATATTGTTGTCTTCTATAAATTGTATTTAAAATTGTACAAACCCCATGGTGCCGCTGCAGTGCAGTCAGTCGTGACTCTGGTACCTGAGGTTGTCAGATGATGCTTGTCTCAAACATTAGCTGTTATGGCTGTCTCTATGTCACGGCTGTAGCTGCCCAGGGAAGCTCTCTAACTTCCTTGCTCACATTGCTTTAGCTAACAGGACTATGTGTGCAATGAGTGGTGGAATCACTCTGTGCTCCAATAAACTGAAGTAAATAGAGATTTAATTTGTTTAACATTTTTCTTTGAAATCTCATAGCTGACCTTTTTCAGTAGTGATGAAGGAAGATGGGCTATGGAGAAATGTTTCCCCAGGGAGTGCCCTTGAAATTTGGCATGTGCTTTAAAATGAAAATTCTGAAATCACTTAAGTGGGTCATAGGAAATACCATGTTCTCTTCAGTCACTGGTTGCTGCCTTAATGAAGAAAACACATTTTTATTACAGCCAATCTCCTACTCCTCTTGTCTTTGTAAATCTAGTAACACCTGTAACCTCTGCTGCTAATATCCCTTTTTTCCTTGCTGGTTCCTTTGGGGTAGAACTTAAAACTGCACCATGCTGGGACTCACCCATTCATCTTCACCCCTGAACTCCAACAGTGCAGATTAATTCTATCACACTGGCCACTCAAGGCTTACATTCTGTTGTTCATCCAGCCAACTCTTTCCTCTTGCTCTAGATTTCTCAAGAAAGACCTATGAGCCCATCTCTCAGAACTGTGAACTATCAGTCACACACACACACACACACACACACACACACACACACACGGAGGGAGGGAGGGAGGAAGAGAGGGAGGAAAAGAGGGAAGGAGGGAGGAAAAGAGGGAGGGAGAGGAGGGTGGGAGGAAAAGAGGGAGAGAGAGAGAGAGAGAGAGAGAGAGAGAGAGAGAGAGAGAGAGAGAGAGAGAGAGAGAGAGAGAGAGAGAGAGACTCAGACTCCATCCTACTCTTACCAGGTCAGAAATGATGGGGTAGAATGTGAGCTGGTGTTCTTAGCAAACCTGTCAGGTGGTGCTTACTGATTCCATTGATGTAGAATGTCAGCCAGGGTCATGCCATTTTTTAAAGTTCTTCCATTTTGGGTGAATTGTGGCAATTCCCAAAACTGTAGTATGTTGCTTTCAAGAACTAAAGTGACTTGTTTGTCTAGACTCTTGCCCTTTCTGTGCTCATATCTAAGCATAATCAGAAATGGCTTGACTATGGGCTCCTCATCAATGACTTGATATAGAGCATCCCCACATACTCTGGAACCTGTAAGATACGTCACACACTTTGCCATGTGGTCCTGAACTCTCCTCAGCTCTGGTACACTGCTGTTTGTCTGTGCTGTTGATAAGTCTACCAATTAATCTCTTACCCCCAAAGGATAATCTGCCTCAGTGTCTGCCCCCCCCCACCCCCCTTGAGCCACAAACCTGAAACTTTTCATTTGAGAACTCTACTTCTATATCCTATCCATATACCCCTGGATGATGTGAGAGTCCACTTACTGTTTCCATAATAGTTCAGGTCATAGATTCAAGCAGTAACAGTGACAATGAGAAGGCAAACCAAAGCTCTGACCCCAGCTAGCTAAATATTCATGTTTGTCAGTGTTTTGGCACACAGTAAAACACGGCTGGAGTAACGCCTCTTGTAGCACTTTCACATCTTCTTGTCTTTAGCTTGCTCTCAGAATTGCAAAATAAATCATTCTCTCATAAAACAGTGCACTCATTTCTAAAGCCTTGTTCAGAGTTCTCTTGCTCTTTTTGTTAATAAGGGCTGTGTCTCTTACGCTTCTGTTTTTTGTTTCTTGCAGTGCTGGGGATCAAACTCAGGACTTGGCACATGCCATGTGAGAATTCTACTACTGAGTCACCCTCTCTCCATCTAAGAAAGCTCTGATGTTTGTCATAATAATCTTTCAGGTTCTTTCACTGTTATAAATCATTCTTCATCCCTGGTTCACTGACATTTTTAGGCTGATGATTCTTTGTTGCAGGTACCTATCCCACATGATATTGTTCTCTAAGCTGTGACACTAAAGATTTTCCAGGTGTGTATGGTGTAGGATATATTCAGTTTTCTCCGGAAGTGAAAATCAACTCCAATTAAGAGGCGTCTGCTAAAATAAACAGCCATGAAATCCTCAGGCAGAGCAGATATGTCTCAGAGAGCTCAAACCTTTGAAGTTTCAAGAAGTGTTCCATTGTGTCTAGGTCTTCTAACTAGCACAGAATGATTTTGAAAATGCATTTTATAATTCACAGTTTTAGATTGCTGAGAAGATATTCTTAAGTTTATCCTATTCACAGCATCCATTAAGCTCAGAATATTCTGAAAGTTTACTGTCTGAGAATCCTCATTTATAAACACCACAGAGTCCAGGAAACACAATCACTATATGTTTCTTTTTTTCTGGCAAGGAGGGGTCTTGGCAGCATCTTGGACTGTTGATTCAGATTGTCATCCCTCTCTTCTTCCATTAAGTCGTAATTCAACTCTTTCATGATTTTATTCATTCACTTCTGGTAATTATTGCTGGCAATTGTGATGTTAATGAGTTATGTGGAGCAGCCAGAAAGAATGAAATATATTTTTGGAAGTTAATGGTAGCGACAAGGTGAATGGCCGCAGAAGTCAGGCATCTTTCTTACTGTGCCCCGATTTATTTTCTAAGTCAGGTGTTCGTGTGAATAGATAACCTCACTTAGAGCAGGAAGTATTTTGACAGGAAATTTACTCTGATGAGCCATAAGAAGGCTTTTATGAAGCTGCCAGTAATACATTGTGTCTGATACTTTTTTCTTTTTACACTGTTTGAGTTAATTTTGAAGTCTCCAATCTAAGCAGAAGATGCTGATTGACAAGAAAGCCAGACTTTCCATAGCTTCTTTGTGTTTGAATTCTAAGTGGTCTTACATTTGCAGTATTGTTCACCAGGGTGACATTAAACAATCAAATCCATGAAAGAGATGACTGCAGAAAAGCAGACCCTAGTGACAACACATATCAATAGAATATTTTCTTTTACTTTTTTCTTATTCTCTAGTGACACAGTGGTTGAAACAACCCCCCATTTGAATGCCTTTGATTCAATCAGCTGTGTGTTTTATCCTCAAATGAGCTTGAAATATTGGCACTTTACTGTCAAAACCACCTTTGTTTCTAAATTAATGCCCAATATTTACATACCAATTTGCCCAAACTCGTGTCTTTCTTTACCCTTCACTTTCAGAAGCTACTCTTTCTCTATAGGATTTGCACAGTGGGGCACAAGGCCCACAGGGCACTTAGCTTCAGAGTCTCATAAGTGCTGTTGTAAGAAGATTTCAAAGGGAAATGGGCACTAATATAAATTAGTGGTTTTTTTTTCAGGTAAAATCAACTTGTTTTGTTTTAAGTATTATTTATCAACAAAGCCATTTAAACAGGAAAGAATAAAAAAACCTACAAGGTAAGAAATTGTTCTCAACCAGACTCGATTTGGGGAATGCAACATTGCTGTATGTGATGTAAGCTGCAGCTATCAGTGCTGCCCCACAGGACTTTGGAAATGATGGATATGTGCTATGCAGAAGTGTTCAGTACTGAGTCAGTTGCTATCACATGTAGATAGTGAGAATTTAAAATGTGATAACTCCATCTGCTGCAGAAAGAAGCTTGTTTGATGAAGGGTGAGAGCCGCACTCATGTGTGGGTGTAAGGATGAGTAGAATGCAATTGGAACTTGTACTGGTTTGAAAAACTGGCACTAGTAGGTAATCCTCTAAGATCCATGACCTCCCCAGTCAGGAGTAACTGGCCAGGTTTCCAGTACCACACATAACTTCTTTCCTGTTAAGCATATCTTAAGTCCAATTAGACAGATGTTGGTTACCGCCAAGATATATGTGCTAGCTACTATCGTATCTTAAGGGATATTTCACCATGCTGGTCATTGTTGGAGTTCACAGGCTCCACAGCTGGGTAGGAGTACTTACTGCTTTCCTCCTTTGGCATCTTGCATATCACCTTCTGACACTATGACAGTTAGTTCATAGTTTGCCATGGAATGTGGATGGGGGAAATCTCTCCAGGCCCTACCCCTAGCTGAGAGGCCATAGGCAATTAATATCTGCTTTGAGAAGAATTAGTCCTGCCCAGGGATGAACCCCCTAATTAGTTATTAAATGTCAAGTATCCAGTCCTAAAAATCATACACAAGCAACACTAAATAGACTGAGCGAGCTGCATGTACATTTTATATAAAAATATATTTTAAATTGTTATTGTTACATCTATAAGATACCATGAATTTGAAAGGAAATGGGGTGGGAGGGGTCGAAGAGGGGCAAGGGAAGGGCGAAATGGTGTATTTATATTTTAATTAAAGATAAAAAATATAATAAAAATTTTCAGTAACTAAAAATGTGCTAACTCTAAGTAAAGAACTGAATTGTTAATCACATCCCATTTAATTAATTAAAGTTTAAATTTAGACAGCATTTATGGATAATATATTGTACAGAAAAAAAATCTGTTTGTCTGTATGTCTGTCACAACACTACACAATCCTGATTACTTTAGCATTGAACTAAGTTTTAAAATGAGGAAATGTTAGTCCTCCTGATATAAATTCCACCTTTTATAATTACACAGTATTTATGTATTCCTAGGTTTGATTGACAACACTCTGTTGAGAATTTCTGAGTCTGTATTAAGTGTTACTTATCTGTACTGTTCTGAGTGATGTCTTCAGTTTTGGTGACAAGGACTTAGTATCATTGTACATAAGGTAGAAAGATTATTTAGGAGACTGTGAGATGTTGGTGTTAACTGTCCAGCACAATTCTCAGGTAAAACCACCTGGTCCTAGAATTTTCTAGTAGAAAAAAAAATACATTTAATTGATGCTGTGGTTCCCAAATTTCCTGTGTTTGGGCTCTGCCCTCCTGGAGCAATGTTCAGAAGGGTTTAAGGCTTGACCCTCCTGGGGCAATGTTCAGAAGGGTTTAAGGCTTGACCCTCCTGGGGCAGTGTTCAGAAGGGTGGAAGGCTTTGTTCCTCATGCAGCAGTAGTCAAAGGTGAAGCCTTTGGAAGGTCATAAGAGTTCTGACCTCATTAAGGGATTGATCAATTGCTGAGGTCATAACTTAATGAGCTGGTAAGAAGTGATAGGAGCTTTTTGTGCTGTGCTCTAGTTGAAGTAATATCAATATGTAATAAGAGAGAAATCTGAGTCAAGAGAAAAGTGTGTTGCCAACAAAATGGAGTGGTTTTGGAGACAAATGACCTGAATGTGCCTTCCAGAGCTAATGCTATTGGCTATGTAAATCCAAGGAATTTTATTTTTCTAATTAGCCCATTTGCTGTTGCTATACCAAAATGCCTGAAGCTGGGTAATATGTACACAAAAGAGCTCACAGTTTTGGAGGCTAGAATTCCAAAATCAAGTAGCTGCTTTTCTTTTGTCAAGGTGTGGGGGGCTTTGGTGACGCCATTACAGTACTTGGTATCACAGTGGAAATGCATGTGAGAGGAATCACTGGGCCCTACAGGAAACCAGAGATATTTTAGGGATCACATTTGTCTTTTTATGAGTCTCCCTTGTGAGTGCTAACTTACTCTACAAGATCAATATCAGTTTTTCCTTCTGTACTGTAGGCACTGCTCATAAGGATCCAACTATCTTAAGTCCTAAATCTTAGATGTTCCTTAAAATCTCAGCATTGATAAGGTGAAGGCCAAGATTCCTACCCATGAGCCTTTGGAGCACCATGAATATGGAATCAGAGAAATGGCTTCATTTGCTGAGATTTCTCCCTGTGGTACTGATGGTACTGCTCAGAGAGTTATTGTTAGAAAGAATTGTGAAGAACTGGTAATAGTGTCATGGCTAAATCAACAATCACTAACAATGGCGTTAGACTGACAGAGTTTTATAATGATGTAGAGCAGTACTTCCTGAGAATTTTCTGTGAAGAAAATCTTCTGTTTTCTCTGTCCAATAAGGCGGATGTTAGTAGTAAATGGCTGCTGGGCACTTAGAAAGAGGCTAGTGTGACTGAAAAATTGGCTTTTAAATTTGATTTAATTAAAAATCATTTAACTCTAACTTGTCATGTGGCTTTAGTGGCTATTGTATTGTACAAGCATCATACAGAATAATACAAAGAATCAATTAAAAATGGGAAAGGATTTCTTTCTCTTCTTGGCTTTCGTGTTCTTACCATTCCTGACCTGGGATGGCTCCTTAAGGTTAGAAATAATTGACTAAATAAGGCAGACATGGAGACCCACATGTACTGAGTAGGATTTAAAAGTATAGAAAACTGTGCTGAAAGTGAATTTATTAAATATAATCTGACAGACCAGAAAACCTTCTAGCTAACTCTATTCCTCAGAAGGGACTTGAAGACATTTCCATCACAAGCATGGTAAGCGAACCCTTGGAGAGGGACACTGGCATCATTGAGAAGCCCAGTGGAATGATTTCCTGCTATTTATAGGAATGGAGTTGTCTATGACATTAGGGATAATTGGGAACCAGAACAGAGAACACCAAATTAGATGCAATTACAAGGTGAGAATCAAGGCCAGTATGAATCAGATGGCTTCAATCTGCAGTATCTCTGACAAAGGCATATATAGTGCAGTGTACCCAAGAGGAAGGTGGATGGGCAGCCAATAAGAGTCCTGTTTGCCTACTATAGCAATCAAAGATCAAAAGTCAAGCCAGGCATGGTGATGCAGATCTACAGTCTCAGCAGGTGTGGGGAGGGGGAAAGCAAGAGGATCAGGAAGATGACCAACTTGGATATATAGTGAATGTGAAGCTAGCCTGGGCTACATGAAACCTTACCTCAAAGAAAGTGAGTATCCAAGAATATTTATGAGAAAAATAAATGAAAGAATTCTTCATTCCACTCCACACAGGAACAGTTCTTAGACCAGGTAGGTGGCAGCTCTATTTTTTAATGAAAGGGTTTTCTAAATCCCTTGATGAACTATCCTGCAACTCAGCAGCCAGGACACACAGTAGCAATTTACCTAGTCTTTCCCTGAAGGGCCTTATGGCTAATTGGCAAAGTAACTCTGGAGAGCACATTAAGGTCTTTTGATGGCTCTTATGTATACAATCACAGATAGTACTGAAATCAAATGGCTGCAAAGTGGCATCGTGACCCCTTTGATACAATAGGAACTTGCAAATCTATCTTAGAGACCCCACTGTGTCTACAGGTACACCCTGGGGCTGGTTTTTAACACATGGGTATAGAATTGAAACTAATATACTTAATAATTGGAAATAGAAAACATGTGGGCTTGGTTCACAAACTGTTTTGGCTGATGCATTAGTCAAGACTCTCTAGAGGAACAAAACCAGTAAAACATTCTATGAACATTATGTCTGTCTGTCTATCGAGGAAAGTTGGCTCACATAATTATAGAGGGAAAAGTCTGTATCTGCAGTATAGACTGGCAGAATAAAACCAAAAAGAGCTTATGGTGCAGTTCCAATCAAAATGCTAGCAGCCTAGAGCCCCGGGAGTCCCAGTGGAGTAGATGAATCTGAGAGTATTATGTTGAAGAAACCCTCTTCTTTGAATATCCATTCCTTTTCTTCTGTCCAAGCATTCAACTGTTCAGGTAAAACCCAAACACACTGCAAGAGATGCTCTGCCTTTACTGAAGCCCACTGATTCATATATCAATTACATCCACTACTGTCTTCCCACTGCAGCTGGATGTGCCGAATTGTATCTAAACTGAAAGGCTACAGCCTCCTCAAGGAAGGCTTCCTAAAGGATGATGCTGATATGAAAGTCTAACAAGTAGAATGTTGAGCAGAGTGTGCTCATTATCCTGTGCCTCAACCTAACTCAGCTACAGGGATTTTGATGCTATCTGATGGCCACCACCAGCATCTGTACTTATGCATGCTTACACACTGAAAATAATAAACAAACAAACAAATAAATGAATGAATGAATGACTTAAAAGAATTTTGCTGAAAGAGATACATGAAATTCATTGCTTTGTGCAACCCATGCCAGTAAATACAAAAATGAAGGCCAAGGTAAAGTAGTAGGGACTGTTCCCACCACAAAATAAGCTTAGACTGTAATTTGCAAGTAGTAGCTCAAGGACTAGAGATACAGAGGCTTTTATAGGATAGCAAAGTGAGGCCTGTGCAGATGGCACTTGGGTACAAAAGGTGTCTGCGGCCTTCAGTATTGCAGAGATGGTTTGTAGATGTTTTTTCTTTAGCTGATGCCTGTTAAATCAAATCTGAATCTGGCTAGGTAACAATGCAGGGGAAGTCAGAAGCTGGGGTTTTAATGTAGTCAGGAACATAATTTTCAAGTCTTACTCAGCAACCAAATCTGGTTATTTCCTGCCTTGTATGGAATGATTTTATTCCACTGTTTTCCTTATCAGTCTGCTTTTAACACTAGCCTCTAAAAGCAAGTATTAAATGTGTCAGGAATATCCCTTACTGTTATTAATTAATTCAATTCTATAGGATAGAAGAATATGTACAGTGAGGATCTTGGATGCCCAATAATACTTATGCAGGAAGATTCCTTTATTGTATAAAATAACAGAGAAGACACCAAATTAAAATAGATGTTTGTTTAAAATCTATCTGAATAATATACTGACTGTGTAGCTTTGGGTGGAGCCTGTAACCACTTTCAGTTTTTTCTTTAATAATTGCAAGCAATAATATGCTTTACATATATGACAGTTAAAATTTCAAACAGTATTTTGGAGTGTTTCATATAAAACAATGCCTACTGTTCAGTGAAGTCTATTAGTATATCCTAAGATTCAAAGAAGAGACTCTCTGGGGTCTCTTTGTAGCACTCCTCCAACCATGGTGGTCCCTTCAGAAGTGTGTACTCTCAGATTTGGAAATGAATTTTCCAAATGACAGGTTGCAGTCAAAGACTGGTAAGACTTTTGGTTCAAGATTCTGAGAAGAGACACAACAATGAAAAAGTCTAATTCTGAGTTCTCCAGGCTTGGGAATTCTGTAATCCTGGATTGGGTGTAGTTTTAATCTGTTTTCTAATTTCATTCTATTGCAGTGATAAAACACTCTGACCATGTGTAACTTATTGGAAGAAATAGTTTATTTCAGCTTATTTACAGTTTCATTGGGGGAAGTCGGGGGAGAAACTTAAGGAAGAATTTGAAAGCAGGTCTGCTGCTATTCTATACAGCATAACTTTCAACCAAGAAAACAACTCATAGCCAAAGGAAGAGCAGCAGTGGGAATGTTGCTTGCTGGCTCGTTCACAGACTTGTGCTTACCTAGCATTCTTATACAGCCCAGAACCAAATGCCAGGGGATGGCACTACCTACAGTGACCTGGGTCTTCCTATATCAATTAAGAAACAAGACAGTCTCCCACAGACACGCCCACAATCCAACAGGATCTGGGCGATCACTCAGTTTAGACTCAGGTGACTCTACCCTATGCCTAGCTGACAGTTTGAGAAAAAGTATGTCCTGCTACAATACCGGGATATATAACACAGAACTAACTTGTGTAGCTTCCGTTGCTGGAGGATGTGAAGAGACACAAAACACATCCTTACATCACAAATCTATTCCCCAGGCATTTAGCACCCCTCAATACTTGTCACATTGGGGTTAGTTTTCCAAAAAATGAATTTTCAGGTACACTGATCCCTTAACAAGCATCAATGGGAATTCCAACCAACTTTCAGAAAATCTAGAGAAGTGTTACAAAGAGGCCATGAAAATTCTTCTCTTTGAACCTTAGGACATATATGTGTGTATAAGTACACACACACATCTCTAGTATATATATATTAGGATGTTAAAGACATAAATTCAAAACATATATTATATATATATTAAAAGGGGACTGCATACCAATTAGTTTTGCTCACTCATGAATACATTAATTTTACATTGTTAACCCTATTTTTCATTTATTCTTTTTAAAATACCAGTTTTATTTCACAAAATGAACTTAAGACTAAGTGTCATTTGTTAAAATTATTCTAATGCATGTTTACGCTATTTTTTTCTTATGGAAAATAATGGAAGCTTAAAATATCTGATTTGATTAATTTCTTTAAGGAATTATTATATATTCATTCAAGAAAAACTCCTGAACCCTTGTCTTATGAATGAAACACTGTGCTTTTCCAGTCTGTGTGGATGTAGTTTCTAGGTTAGGCAAACTTATATTCTGAGCCTTATCTAGTTCTCTGAATTTCTCCTCAATCCACCCTCACTAATCTTTCCATTTAAAACAGCACTTTATCTTATCATCCAACATAACCATAATCCAATGTTTTATTGTTTTTTCATGCAAACTTTCTATCTTTTCCAATGAGCGTCTCCATTTCTGTGGGTGACTAAGAACAAACAGCTGCAAATAATAGAAATGACCCCTTCCTCTGACCCTGGGTTTGATATTTCATGACTCATCCATCATCTGTTTGACTCTCCAGCTTCTCAGGGATCCCAAAGAAAGAGCTTCAACTTCGAAGGTTATAACCCAGAAGAAAAGTGTTGGTCACCAGAGAATCAAGTGTTTTTGGTGATTGACATATAAAACAGTGAGATATGTAGCTGGTGAAGTACATGTGACCTTTTATACAGGACACTGGACAGACAGCAATTTTCTTTAGTTATCGTTTGTGATCTTTAGAAGGAACAGTCTGTTGGTAATTGACTCACCAAATCTGACAGCCTGAGCATTTCATACCTGGCCCTCCTGCAAGAGGTATGAGCTCAGAGATCAGCAGCTCACATCCACTGGCTGTGTAGAAAGCACAGGTTGTGGTAAGCAGCCAGAGTACTCATTTTATAATCTCCATTCCTACAACACAGCACCAGCAAACAGGCATGCTGGGTTGGCAGGGGCTACCACTGTAGGGTCCAAGTCCAGCTTGGTGGCTGTGCAAGGGCTGAGGTGTTCTGGCACCAGGAATGGAGAGGATATTCTCAGCACCTGCCCACAGCATGCTTGCTTCCAGGTGCTGTGATAAACATTCTGGCTTTTCCATGATTCTTTAACATTATTCTTCAGGCCAGCATGAGACAATAAAGCAAGAGGAATGTGGATGGAGTCCATGGATGGTGGCACATGAGACCTCCTTTCCTGCAGGATGTTACACACCTACTCGGCATCCACCCCTTGTTATGTTTTCATACTGTTATTTTCTTGTGTATGAAAAACTCATTGTAATACAATTCAGGTGCAAGCTCCTTCATCAAAGTGTCTTGCATAACAGGAAGCTTTTGAGTAAAGATTCTAATAATAGCTAATGTGTGTAGTGTTTTTCTGATACACATAGTATTCCAAATACTTCATGTATGTAAATCTATCTCAATCTCCATGACAACTGGATGAAGCAGATATGATTATTTGTCCCACTGTCGAGGTGAGAAAGAAAGGGACAGCAGAGTGGAGACTGGCATTTTGTTTGCTTGGGAGCAGCCACAGACCAGACTGAGGCAGTCAGAGCTGAATCAACTTGAGGTTGATGGTCTGCAGACTGCCACTCCTGAGGTGGTGAAAACAGGAAGTCATTCAGTCACAGGTGGCTCCTGTTTACCCATATGCAACACGGACACATGTTCATCTTTCTCATGAAAATCTGTTCTCAGAATCACAGAATCCATGAAAGTCACAGTGAGTACCACAGGGCTCCTCCGAAGAGCTAATGCAAGACCCTGGGAATGGAAGAGCCACATTTGGGAGCCAGAGCTCTCTGATATCTATGCAATACTCTATCTCTTTCTATAACTATAAAATTGAGTGTTTTCCCTGGTTCCATTCTGAGTTAAAATCGAGGGGCAGTTAAAATTTATCCAAAGTTATTTTGTAGTTAGAGCCAAGTATTTAAATGAGACAAATGAAGTAGTCTTTTTCATTTTTTTTTACCCACTTCTGACTTTTTTTTAATTGAAAGTTTCTTTTAAGATTTTTTTTTTTTTCAGCTAAGCTGAATATCTCAAACATTTTTTAAATGAACTCCATGGTATCTTTGGAGGTTCTTTGTCTCATAATGTCATGTCAGGGCTTCCTTCCTTTCCTTCCTTCCTTCCTTCCTTCCTTCCTTCCTTCCTTCCTTCCTTCCTTCCTTCCTTCCTTCCTCCCTCCCTCTTTCCCTCCCTTTTCTTCCTTCCTTCCCTCCTTCCCTCCCTCTCTCTCTCTCTCTCTTTCTTTCTTTCTTTCTTTCTTTCTTTCTTTCTTTCTTTCTTTCTTTCTTCTTTTCTCTCTCTTTTTAAAATTAATTTTATTTTTAATTTTTATCCTATGGGTCCTTTGCATGTATTATAGCTTCCAGTTTTATGTTTTTAGGGGCTTTCAGATTCTGTGAAGGAGTGATTCTCTGCACCTCTATATATCCTTTTCTTGTGCCTTTTCTTGGATTCTCTTCCTTCTGATTGTTTTTTTTTTCCTATTCTGATTTGTTTGTTTTCATTTTATCTTATTATATTATATTTTATTTTATAATTATACCTTAGATGTCTGTTGATTTTCTAGTGAGAGACAGAATGGGGGTGGATCTGGATGAAAGGGTTCTGGGGAGAAACTGAGAGGAGTAGAGGGAGGGAAAATTATAATCAGAACATGTTATAGTTAAAAATCTTTTTCCAATGAAAAACTAAAATGAAATATTTATTTAATGTGTGTGTGTGTATGTGTGTGTGTGCGCGCACGCGCACTTACATGTGTGTGGTTACCTGTGGAAGCCAGAAGAGAGCACCGGATTCTCTAGAGCTCAAGTTCCAGGTGGTTGTAAACTGCTTGACATGGATACTGGGAATCTGACTCCTGTCCTCTTCAAGAGCAAGCAGCAAATGCTCTTAACATCTGAACCATCTCTCCAGACCCTAAATAACAATTTCTTATGGTCAACTTAACATCAAGACTTCATTTATGGGGCTCTCTGCCTAGGAAGCTGCTTTGACTAGAAGGTAAATATTTAAAATTTCTCAGATGAAATAGTTAGACCCAATTAACTAATGCATATTATATCTGCAGCAATGCTTATTACATGATACAGAAGAGATATAGGCTGTGATTTTTCCTATGGGCATTTGTGTCAGATTGTGATGTATCAGGAGACCTAGGACATTTGTTGTCATGCTTAGTACTACAGAAACTTTGATGCAACTGTGCTCAACCATCCCGGAAGTAAACTTTAAATGTAGGTTTTCCAGAAGTGCCCGTGCAGAACAGAATAAAACAACAATAAATCCTCATTTTAGGTTTATTTTTCTTTTAAGACAGTGAGGTAACACAATGAAACTCTACAATAGTCTGCAACCACCACTGTATTCTGTTAGACATGCCTATAGAAATACCTCCTATTGTCATTTTTGGAATATGAGAAGCTGTACCAATATGGGCAGACCAGTTTTTGACAATAAACTCTAGAAATTTGTTTGGAAGTTTTTTTGTGCCATCAGCATGCCATCAAGCAGTTCTTCTTGAAAGCACCTGACAGAAAGAGGTGCATGCCCTCTACCTCTCAGAAGAAGCAATAAATATCATGTAAATGCCATCCTGACAGCTGGAACAGTGATGTATGGGCAAGCTGTCTTAGCATTGTCCCAATGGATACCCTGATTTCTCATTATGTATAGAAAGTGGGTATTTCTAACATTGTCCTGTGTATGCTGTATATGTAGGAAGAGACACAGATGCATATAGAGAAAAGAAGAGTTAGGAATCTAGGAAGAATTATTATTCTGTCACCGTCTGTTGCTAAAATCCCTCCCTTGGGGGAGGCATAAACCAAGTTACCCTTCTACATGTCTACCCAATGACAAACCAAGGCATGATTCTGCCAATGTTCACACTGAGGAATCAATGAATTCATCAGGATTCCTTATAGAGTCTAGATGACAGTTTACTTACAGGAATATGCTGTTTCAACCCCTAAGCAGGTCAAACTTGGAAAGCCTTTATCCAACAAAGATGAGGGCTTCTCCACAGCTGCATGGATGCAGCCACCCTCCCCTAATCTTCCCTGGCCTGCATTACCTAGCACTTCCCCCAGGCCATGCGCAGTTAAGGCAGAAGTGCATACAACAGGTGGGAACATCTGTAGGCTCAGAAGAGAGTTCTGTGACCCTCTGTACCCTTTCACAAAGGGATGTAAACAGTCAACAAACAAAGATGGGATGATCCTTTGCAAGAGGACACAGCTGAACTCCCTAAGATGGAGGATGCTTGGCTCAGAAGTCAGTCAGTCACTCACAACACAGGCATTTTGTTGTCTATGGGGGGATCCAAAGTGTTACTGCACATATTACAGAAAGTATAAACATCAGAAGCATAATGATGTCATATCTTAGTGGGAGTGTTATTCATTACTTTGAAGTAAACTTCGGAGGGATGTTCAGGGGAATGGTTTGTCAGGCATGTCTGATTCCATAGAAAGGGGAAAGTAAGTGCTGGCTGTGGAATGGCTGACCTACAGGATGCTACTCATTGGCAGGTATGGGTTTCCTCCCATGTGCATACACATGTGAACATGGACGCACATACCTAATGTGTGCACAGGCAGGATGCCATGGCAAGTGCAATCTTCCTACACTTAAAATGGGAAGTTTGTAAGTTAGGAACTTCATTTTCAGTCCTGAAAGTCACACAACCTCATTCTTAGAAAATGGATGGGAACTTCGGGAGGATTGTGGGAAAGCACATCACTTCTGTAATTAAGTTTCAAGGCTGTGAATGTGAGTGGAAACAACATTCATTACTGGACTCTAGGAATTATCTCTACAGCTTCTCTTACTTTTTTGAAGTCTATTACTTCTGTCCATCTGTCTGTCTGTTTCTAGATCCTTTTATCCCTTAGATATCATTGGACAGTTTTAGTCTTCTTATTTTTATATTAGCCACATACTAGTTTCTGTTGATGCCTTCCCCCACCAAACAAATACAATGTTGTTGGCCTTAAAGGGCATGAAGTTACTAGAAGAGCCACATACTTATTCCTGTGGTCTATTATTCAGAAATTTGTTCTACAAATGATCTTTGAAGGGTGCTCCAGGTAGCTCTGAGGCCATTGGGTTTTAGAAATACCTCATGTGGAAGACAGTGAAGCATTGACATTTTGTTTGTTTGTTTGTTTTCGAGACAGGGTTTCTCTGTGTTGCTTTGTGCTTTTCCTGGAACTCACTCTGTAGCCCAGGTGGGTCTCGAACTCACAGAGATCCTCCTGCCTCTGCCTCTTGAGTGCTGGGATTAAAGGCGTGAGCCACCACCGCCCGGCTAGCATTGACATTTTTTGTTGTTGTTTCTTTTTAGAGACAGGGTTTTTCAGTGTAGCTCTGGTTGTCCTGGAACTAGCTCTGTAGACTGGGATGATCTCAAACTCACAGAGATCCATCTGCCTCTGCCTCCCCAGTGCTGGGATTAAAGGCATATGCCACCACTGTCTGACCAGTGTTGACTTAATATTAACCATTCCATCCTGTCTTATTTGCTATGGATGGCAATGTACCCAGCTAAAAATCATAAACTGCAGCTATGGCTGACACTGGAACATAAGCATAGCCCATAAACATGTCTAGGGTTTCTGGGAAGTATTGGGCTCCTCATAGAGGTACCCTCCCTTTCTGCCCTCAGTGTAAGCAAGATGGTGTGGCTGCCATACTAAAACCACTCCATGCTTTAAGTACCAAAGGGTATTTGTATATAATAATAGATAAATTCTGAGTTCTTGACATTTTTTTCCTAAGTAGTTAGTAGATACTTGGACTCCCACGAATGTACTTTTTTAAAAAAATAAAAATAAACCTCATATACTCAAATATCATTAGTCTAGATCATTAGTAGCTACCCTTTCCCCAAGTGGCACACTTTACAATGCACAAGAAATTTTGGGTTACTAAATGTATTCTTTGCAGGTTGCTCTGGAGGCAAAATGACTAGGAACCAATTCTTCCTGCAGAGGCCTCTTGTCTGAGTAAGTTGCCTACAATACTGCTGGAGAAATCTCTGCTTGAGTGAAGAGAGGTCCTGCTTTCCTTCCACTTCTACTCAGCAAGTCTCTGTTACTTTTCATTCCTTATTACCTCCATGCATCTGAAAGAATCAACCGGAGTTGGATAAGCCCTCAACTGAAGGTGAATATCTCAGCTTGGATTTCCCAAAACCATATCTGTGCATAAAGATGAACTGCAAATCTATTTGGCACATGATTCCTGCAGAGAATTGAGACAGGAAAAAGAAGGCAGTACATGCAGGATTTTTTCACTATGTGAGTAACTGTGTGACCCCCAGAGAAACAGCGTAAGTCAAACATGTTCAGCTAACAACCCAGTATCTGGTGTGCTAAGTTCCCAATGTACTTACACTATGCCTTTAATCTCTCAGGCCAGTGATGCAGGGTGGTGTTCAGAGTCAATTTAAAAGAGAGAGAGAGAGTAGAGTATGGTTGCACAGCCCTGTAATCCTACCCTTGAAAACCATTTTCTGCTTTCTTCTTTGTTAACCTGACTACTGTGTGCACTGTATGTTATAGGGTGAGTTACTGTCCTTCTTCTTACCCAGTGCCTGTCCTGCTGTTAAATATAGGCACTGATGTGGGGAGAACAAACTTTGAATGGTCTCAAACTCAGCAGAAGTTGATGTCAGCCACCCCCACAAGTCTTCCTCAGTGCCCCCTCACACATGTCTTTGCTTCTAATCTGCTGATTTTGTTTTGTTCAGTCCCTAACAAAGCAACTAGTCTGTTTTTCTTGTTCAAAATTCTATGCATTCCTTACCTAGGCTCTTTTTTCTTCTGCCGTGATTAGGTTGTTTTGAGTTGCCCAATGTGGGTTCTGGAAACAAACTCAGGTCCTTTGCAAGAGTAGTATGTGCTTATACTGCCGAACCACATCTCCAGCTCTGTTTTCCCCACTTATCCCTTCACATCTCAAATATTCTTCCTTTTTCATGTCCTTTTATTGTGCCTGAATTTCACATAAGAGAGAAAATATACCCTGTTTGTTTTTGTGAGACTGGCTTATTTCAGTTAACAGGATAATGTATCAATTTTCCTGCAAGTGACATAACTTTCTTCTTATTACAGATACATAAAGTTTTACTGAGTGTATACACCACATTTTCATTATTAATTCATCCCTTGATAGGTTGAATACATAGTTTGGTTATTGTGAATGGTGCTGCAGAATTGCTATTGAGTACTGACTTAGAGTCTCTGTGTATTTCCAGAAGGGGTGGAGTTAGATCACATGATGGTTCTGTTTTTAGATTTTTGAAGAACCTCTATATTGATTTCCATAGTGGTTGGACTTGTTCACAATCTCACCAATCCAATAGCAGATCAAGGTTCACCTTTCTCTGCAACCTCAGTAATTTGTTATTGTTGTCCTTTATATATATTCTTTATATTACTCTTTACCAGCAAAGATTGTGTAATATTCAGTAGACTGCTTCTTTTCTCTGAAAGATATTTCACTTTACATATTTTTGAAGCCCAGGGCCATGTGTATGCCAGTTAAGAGCCTCTACATGGAATCAACATCTTAGCCATGTCAATGGCCCAACAAGCACAACTGCTTATGTTGACAGCTTGCTTTCCCAGTCACGCTTCCCTTCACAGCATCTTCTGTGTCCCAGATGGATCTGCAGAGTAATCTCTGCGGAGTACTGTTCAATACTCTTGCCTTATTACATCTAGTAATATTGAGTTTAACACACATACCACACACACACACACACACCACACTTTGACTGCCCTGAGGAAAGTGTCCTCATTACATTTCTTCAACTTGAAATGCCTATTCTTTTATAAACTCTTCAGACTCTTTTATTACCTGACTAGAACTATCTTCTGAGCAATGTCTCCTCTGAACTCTGCTGGCATCCTGAGTGTGCAGTCCTGACACTGTCAGATTCTGCCTTCTGAGCAGCTTTCCACTTCTAAAATGGCTGAGGTCCTCAGAGTATGGTTGACGTATGTTTCTGAGATTTTGAGATATTCAGCCCAAATGCCTTTCTCTGAAGACTCTTTCACATTAACTCCAATAGTTTTTTTTTTTCTAATTTTATTTTGTTGTTATGAAAGTACTCCATATAGTACATGGTTGCCTTAAGTTTTAACTGCATAAGATATTATTGTATTGTGAGCTGCAGGTTTATAAGGTCACCAGTACATATTCCCTGTGCTTCATTGATACTTCATGTTCATTGACCAGAAATGTGGCATAGTTTTCTGTGGTGGGAAATAGGAAAGGTTAGTAACAAAAGAATCAGTGACATAGGATATTAGGAAGGCTGTCAGTTAAGGGTGGTCAGGAACGTAGAATCCATAGTTAATTTTTAAAATGCAGATGAAAACATTCAGATAAAATTTTTGTCTTTAAGGTTGGTTTTGACTCACAGTTCCCAAGGCAAATCTATGCTTGTAATGAAACAGTGCATCATGGAGGGACCAGAGGGTAGAGAGAAACTGCCTTTCTAGTGGCCAAAGCAGGAAGAGATGAGGAACAGGGAACTGGGCCTCACAACCCCATCCTCTATGGCCTAGTGACATCCCAGAAGGCCTTTCCTTTAGAAGGTTCTGCCACCTTCCACCAGCACCACTGTGGGCACCAGGCCTTTAACACAGGCTTTTGAGCGGCATTTAATGTCTTTTTAAAAGCAAGTTTGATCCAGGCAATATTTGGGACACACTTAGCACTAATGCTTTCTTCATCATTTATCCAACACTCAATGTTAGAAGACTTTTCTGTATTTTTGTTTTATAAAATCTACAGGCACAGATATGGGAGCTGAATAGACATGATGGACAAGAGGTATACCCAAGTAACATGAGCTGCCTGTTGACATTGGCCCATCTTGAGGGGTTCTAAAAAAAGCAGGAACAAGAATGGTAATAAGGGTGGACATACAATAGTAGGGAAAATATGCTTCTTAATTTCATGAGTTATACTCATGGGGATATTTGGGGGAATGAAACCAAATGCCAGCAATTTGGTAAACAAATTTCATCACATGAAATATACATGAATTTTTTTTTATTGCATGACCCTGTAAAACAATGGTTCTCAACCTTTCTAATGCTACAACCCTTTAATATAGTTCCCCATGTTGTGATGACCCCCAAACATAAAATTATTTTTGTTGCTACTTCATAACAGTAATTTTCCACTGTTAAGAATCATAATGTAAATATCTGATATGCGATGTCCTTAGGCAACCTCCATGAAAGGATTGTGCTATCTGAGGGTCAAGACCCACAGTTTGAGAACCGGCTACTCTAAAACATCAACTTTAGGCCTTTGTAAATTTTGAACCTGTAATAGTCTTGTTTATACAAATAATTTCTCTTTTTGCATCAAATAGTAACAGTGGAATTTTATGGTACAAAAAAAATTTATGGTACATTAGAAAAAGTTCGTGTCTTTGGAAAATAATGTGTGTTCTAGGATTTGCTATCAAGATAATCATTTGTATCTGCTTGCCCTTTGTATTCAACTCTCTCAACTTTATTTGATGTGCATGATTTATTCTCTTGCAAACATTCTTCTGAGATGTTTTGGCCTGGAAGAAGTCTTCCATTGCCTGGAACTTGTTCACTTGACCAAGAGAAGTCTTAAGAGTTAAAGAGCAGGCAGGGAAGAAAGGAAACATTTCTAGCAGGCAAGATGCAGAGCAGGATGGCATGAAGCAGTGCAAGAGGTCTCTCCTCTGCAGAGTGACAAGGGAATGCTTCTAGGAGATGTAGCTGGGAGGATCACTCCTGCAAGGCACATGTGAGGTTCTCTGCATTCCACAGTATGTCAAATAGCCCAAGCATGGATACAACATATTCAAATCTGAGGTTTTGAGCACTGCGTACTACCTCATGGTGATGCAAGTTATTTCTAGCAGTTATCTAAGATCTCAACACTGGGGGTGAGGCCTAGTAATTATGATTACACCAGCAGCATAGTAGGAGGAGTCAGATTTAAGTTGATTTGAGAAAATAAAAAAGTAAAGTTTCCTGCACACCTGAGGCCTGAGATTTATACCCACACCACATATTTGCTTCATTTGAATTCCTCATTTTCCAATTACGAGGAAACCTTTTAATTTTTCTCTCATAATTATGCCTAAGGTATCATGATGTAGAATACCAATTTCATAAATTGTTCCTAAGATATATCAGCTTCTAGAAAAATTCCCAACTTGCTTGGTTTTGATTCAAGTAGGGCAGACTAATTGCGTTGCCTCTAAGATTTGCAAAAATTGAATCTCCATTTCTGTCTTTTGATCCAAGTTCTAGGGAGAGGTCTTCCATACAATAATATTTTTCTAGTGGTCCTTCTGCAGTCTAACAAGAGTATATAATCCAAAAGCCCTCTGTTTTCACAGAGAGTGTTTGCAATGAAATCACAGAAAGAAGTTGTAATTAATGCAAGAAATGATGTGAACAATCTATTATCATAATCTGAATGAAATCCTCACACTGTTAAATGCAGACACTAAGTGCTCACATAATACTTTATTAATTAACAAAGTATTTATCCACAGGGAAATGAGGATAAGAGACTATACGCTTTGTCAGGCTACAGGAAAATGTCTTAGCACTTCATAAGAAATGCATACAATTCAAACAATGGCATGATTATCTTTTTAAAGCAATTACATTTAATCTCAGAAGAAAGAATAAATACATTAATTCTTCCGTGTTCTGCGATAAGCCACCAAGATACATAAGTGATCATTTTCTTTTCTTACCATTCTGGAGGCTGGTGGCAATCCAGTGCATGAGGCTCAGACAACTTACAAGCTGAAATATCACTTAGCACACAAAAACACATTATGAGATTAGCTGACTTCTGCCTGCATAGAATTCTCTTCTCTGGCAAGCTGTGATTTAGACTTTGTGTGTATTCCTTTCAGCGTTGGAGTCTTGGATGATGAGAGGTTTGGTTCCTCTGAGAAATGTGCTTGTGCTTGTGCTGAATTCCCTGTCTGGTATCCCAGTGTGCTGGGTGGGACCATGAGTAATTACTGAGGCCTCTCTCCTTTAGCACTCCAAAAAGAATGAAGTCAAAGCAGTTAGCACCATAGTTTCTTCCCCTTCACTCTACTCAGCTCTCCTTGGCCTGCCAGAATTGGAAGCTGAAAATTAGAAAGCTTGTGGGCTTTAGCTCATGGACACTAGAGGATTGTACAGCTGTGATGATCTATAGCCTTGCATCCTCCAATGAATTTGCACCAATAAAACTCTTATTGGTCACCTCCTCAACAGATGTTGATTTTCAGGGCTCCAGGTCTGGCTCCTTAGCAGTCTTTGTCTATCAATACTAAAAGGTCTGTTTTATGGTTGCCTTACAGATGTCTTTGTTTTTTTGAGTTTTTAGAAACAGCATTGCCCAGTTTCCCCAGGGTACTATATGTATCCACAGATGTCACTCATACCTAGGGGTGGTTCAGCCTGTGTAAGGCTACTAAAAGACTACATGACCAAAGGGCTACATATTTTCTTAATAAGTGAATTGTTGAGAGAATAAGGTATGTAGTGGAGGGGGCCGTCTTCAATGTTGCATCATAAGGATTCACCCCCTGCAAGGATCTGTTTCTTCATCTGTAGAATGGCCACATTCACTACTTCTTCTGGGGGAGGGTGGAACTTTTAATACTTATGGCAAGAAAGCATTGTGGAAAAATATAGAATGTAAAACTAGTGAGCTGCTCCATCTGGATCACATAGGAATGAAACATTGTTACAGTCACTGTTACAGTTACCACTGTCCTTTCTGTCAACGACCCTGCCCATCTGCACAGTGCCCACAGAAGATGTAACAATTGTGCTCAAGTATGTTTGGCAAGAACTGACAGCAGTGTCTCCCTCCAGAAGATGACCTGTGCCTGCTGGCATTGTCACTGGGGGAGAGAGGTGGGCGAGTAGATTAAAATATGTTATGTGTATGTAAGATGTCATTAAAAACCCAATTAATAAATATTAGTAAAACTCTATAAAAATGCAATGTGCCTGTCAGAATACCGTCTTAATAACTGTGTTCATCCCCACAGATCATTGCTCCTGTCAGCTTTGGTCACAGAAACTTCCATTTGCAGGGGGCAATGGTAATTTCAGAGCTGATCAATGCATGAGAATAAGTGACATCTGAGTGCTCAGCTCTAAATGAGACGTCTAGACACCCCACACACCACCCAAGCTCAGAGAATAACAAAGGAGGGGGTACAAGAATGTAAAGGGAGAAGGATGGCTATTGCATGCCTGAGCCCCAAGCAGTTAGGATTATCTGCAAGGGACTTGCTTAAAACTGGGTCTGCAGACAGGACACACTGCTATAGAGAGGGCAGGAACTCCGGAGCCCCCATACCTCCCTAGGGATTTATATACAGGTGATGGTTGCTGGGTTGCAGGGACGGTGGATTTTCTTCAGTGGTGAAGAAAATGCTCCTGTAAAATCCCACATACATGCTGTTATAAACCAACCTAATGCAGCTCATTTGGGTTACACACAAAGACATGCCTTAGTGGAACCAGCTGGGAAGATGAAAGGGACCACCGGAAGTGTAAAGGGAATAAGACAGTGTAATGAGGGTGTGTATGTGTGTATGGACATGACAAAATATGTTATATACAGCTATGAACATAAAGCCCATCTGTATAAGTAATATCTACTACTTTAAAATAAAAGACAAAGAAGACATTTGTTTCATTTTGGTTACTTCTGTGTTTACCTTCTATCAGTGACAATTGAACTTCTTTTGAAAGCTATTTGCTATTAAAACGTCACAGTTGGGAGAAAGATATAAAAACACAAACAACACAATAACATGCATTTCATGGAGCTAGCTTTCTACAGATATTATTGAAAAAGCTTTTAGCCTTCACCAGGCACAAAAATGTGAAGACATAGTAGTTATCCATTTTCTCTCTTTTTTATTTTTTCTCCTGAAAAGGGGTCTAGCTATGAAGCTCTAGCCAGCTGCAAACTTGTGATTTTGTCTCAGCCTCCTGTTTACCTAGATGACAGACATGTACCACCAGGCCCAGTTAGCTACTGAGTTTCTGCAGGATTTCCAAAATCTTTGTCATGTTAGGACCAAAATCTTTCTATTGAGATCTTGCTGGACACAGAGAACACCTTGCCCTTCCTTCCCCAACCCAACAGATGCACAGCCAGGCAAGAGCAACAGAGGACTATGTACACAGGCCCCATCTGCAGTTTTCCTCAGCTCTCTCAGAATTCATCTTCTTAACTGGGTGCAAAATGTAAGTTGCTTCACACTCAGTATCTGCTGACCAGCAGGAGCTATAGAAGTTGGCGCTCTGGTGACTGAGTGAGTGGGTTACAGAAGTTGGTGTCATATTCAGGATGCGGTGACCAGCCTGGGCTGATGGAGAGTCCTGAATTTACTTTCTGTGCAGTTTTACCTCCTTTTCTTTGCTTCGCTTTCTCTAGAAAGTTTTACTGTTTCTTGTCCATGCTAGTTTAATTACTGGGCATTGTTTTGAATACTAAATGTTTGCCATGGGTTCACGTTTGAACACTGTTCCCCATCTGATAGTGCTGTTGTGGAGGTTGTAGAGCCTCTTAACAGGCAGAGCTTTGCTGGAAGAAGTAGGCCACTTGGGGTAGGCCATGAACCTGATAGGTTTTCTAACTGTGGACACAAAATTGAGTAGTCGCTTCTGCCACATTGTTCCTGCAATGATGGACCATATTCCTGGACTATGAACAAGGAAAAAGCCTCATTAAGTTGTTTTTTGTGGGGGTTGTCTGGTTGGCCACAGGAAAAAGAAAAGTAACTGACATGTTGGGCTTCGTGAACTTCCAGACATCGCTAATTATATACTCTCTCACAGACTCAGCATAGAGTTAGAAGAAAAGCATATCATTTTTATAAAATCATGCTGAGTCATTGATAAATAGCAATCATAAAGTTATGCTGATTTTATACATTTATTCACATAAAGGTTAGAAAGTACTTATGCAACAAACATGATTCTAAGTACTTCTCTTTTGGATTCCATTCATTTCCCTAATCACTCCATTTCATAGACATTGCCATTGTCCTTAATTTATGGCTGGGAAACTGATACAAAAAAAAATAAGCAACTTGCCCACTGTCTCATAGATAGTGGGTGTTTATGACTGTATTCAACCCCAGGAGGTCTCCCCTGTTCTATCTCAGTATAGTGGAGATCAGAAGACCACAGTGAGAGCCACATTGCCAGAAATTTAGCCCTTCACCCAGAAGATACTTGTCACGCCCCACCAAGTACATTTGTGTGTGTGTGTGTGTGTGTGTGTGTGTGTGTGTGTGTGTGCTGCTTGTGATAAGGAAGGCATGGTTAAGTGACTGCTTACCACAGGGACTATGGTAAGCTCTTAATCTCAAGGACCCCCTGAATGACCCACTTGTTCCAGATAGTTTTGCTTCCCTACTTGGTAAAAATTCAGTGTGTGTGTGTGTGTGTGTGTGTGTGTGTGTGTGTGTGTGTGTGTCTGCAAGCATATGGAGGCTGGAGGCTGATGTCATCTCCACATCAATTTTTCTTAGATCAGATCTCCCCACAAGCCTGTAACTCACTGATTTGGCTAGACTGGCTGGCCCAAGAGTCCTCCTGTGTACACTTCCCTACTTACAGGGGTGCTGGGGACCTGAACTCAGGTTCTCATGCTTTTATGGCAAGCACTTTGCCAGTTGAGTGATCTCTGCAGCTCCCATGGGCATTTCGTTGTTGAAGGTTCTCCTTCAAGAGAGAAGGAGATTCTACCTCAAGATACCCACAGAATCCTGGGTGTGTGCAGGTCAAACCCAAACATGAGAGAGAAGCTCATCTTTACATCGTGGCTGTAGATGTGATTCTCAATGTTCCAGAGTCTGGGTTGAGATTAGACTGTGGTGAGCCGTAGAGCTAGGACTGAAAGAGATGTCTGACTTCAGCTCACATGCTCCAGATCATCTCTGTATTCTGTCTGTTCTTGGATCACGTGCTCCTGTGTCTTGACTTTTGTGTTGCAGGACTGGTGTGAGTGAGGAAGCTTTATTTTTAGTTATTTGATTTTGAAACACTGTCTTCAATGTTCTTATATAATGGGAAGTTCACTGAACATGCAATGAGAGTTCAAGAAGCCAGAGACAATATTCATGAACCATCCTCAGATTCAAGAAAACAGTCAGATTCTAGTCACTGGCAAGAGACTGCCCTGCTGTCTCTGCCCCGAGGTCACTAACCTCTCCAGAGGCCTGCCCTGCTGTCTCACTGACCTCTCAGATCATGCTCTGCTCTTCAGTATCTCCATTCATAATTTGTTCTTCTCACTTTAGACTGGAAGATTTATCATTAAAAACTCTGGTCAGATCTCTCCAGTTCTGAGTACATGGAAGCATCTACTAGAGAGTCTCATCTCCCTTAGCTGGTCCTCTGATGAGACTGTAAAATATCTCTGGGACACTTCATCCAGTCGAAAGCCTCTGTTAGTCTTTTGACCTAGGAAGCAGTTGACATGTGACTTGCAGGCAAAGAGCACTTACATGTTCACAATCATTACAGGGAACTTGAAACCAGTAACAGTAAACTTTATTGACAAACTTTTTTTCTAATATCATTGAAAAGGCTACACAAGATATTTTCCTGAATGGGTGACAAGCTGCCAGGGTAACAAGATTCACAGAGGTCTGTTTTTTCTTGTGGCTATGGATAAGATTTTTCTTGTGTATTCTTAAACTTAGAGAAGACCTTAAGAACCTAGTGGTCAACATTGTGCATCCTAAACTGTTGAAGTTACATTTTTGTGTTGTTGAGACCAAGCACCTGATGAGAAACAACTTAGGAAGAAAAGGTTTATTTTAGCTCATGATTTAAGTAGAAATACAGACCATCCTGATAGGGACAGCAAGGCTGAAGGAGTACTTGGAGCTGGCACACTGTGTCCACAGTCAGGCAGCAGTGTGTGAACAGGGTGTAAGGCTGAACTACAGAAACTAAGTGGCCCCTCCAGTGACCCCACCTCCTCCAATGAGGCTCCACATGTTACAGTTTCCACAACCTTTCCTAACTGTGCACTAGCGGGGAACTAAATGTTCAAACACAGAAGCATCCGGGCAACATTCCACACTCAAACCATGGCACACAGTTGGCACTGATGACAGATGCCATCACACCCCTTTCTCACTGTCTCGTGTAAAGTGATTAGACTATCTCCGGAGTCAAATCTCTCAACTCTAGAAGACATTGAGCAGAATTGAGTTAGAAGAGAAGCTTGTCCTTAAAGCCAGGCAGGAGGAAGAGAGATGTCAGTAAGGATCATTTGAGGATGGGGTGGCCTAGAGGATGAGGAAAGGTCTACAGAAGATTAATAGAGATAACTAAAATCAGAATTATAATAATCCCAAACAGATTTCCAAGTTTCTTTTGCAAACACTTGAAGTCACCATTAACTACATTCATCAGAATTCACCATTTTATGTCAATGCCAGTAGAGAATTAATCTGTCTGAATGACTTCAAATCGAACGTGGCAGGATCCATGTCTTCAGGATGCATTTAGACAGTGTGCTATGCCAAATGTTTTCAGCATGTCCTACATTGCTTTGTGACACTTAACCACCCTTATAGAAATTAATTCAAATTATCATCACCAGTATCTGTTTCCCCAGTGTCTGGGGTTCCTCTTTTCTTTACCGGTCAAGTGGTTTATTTGATTTATTCTGTCCCTGGAGTAAAGTCCTGTTTCATGTCATTCAATGTTTCCAAGAAAGGTAATATTGCTTGTTACTCCTGCTCAGGACACTGCCTCTGGTTCAGTCTGGATCACATTTATCCTACCCATGACTCTATCCTGGTCTTTGTTCTCTGAGTGACTGGCATGCAGAGCATACTGACCTAAGTCATAAACTAGCTTCAGTGAACTCTTGATCTTGTTTGCTAACCAATGCACAACTGTACTGTGTAGAACAACTGTGCAACAACTGTCTATGTTCTACCTTTGATGAACCAGAAACTACAAAGGGAAAATGACATAAACTTACAGGTCAGACTCCAGTGCAACTGCAACTTCTCCTCTGTTTTCTCTGTACCAGACTTGCTGGTATGTTTGTTCTAGGGATCAGGAGTTTCACTCTGGAAAACTTGTCCTACCTCCACTTCTTTCTGGGTCCCAGAGTTCTTTCCCTTCATCTGCCATGGGGAAACCCTTTAAAATGGCTCTTTGTTATAAAAACAATTTAATCCCCCCAACTCCATGTTTTTGTATATTTCCTAGAAGCCTTCCACAGGCTTGCCTTTTACCACCATGTTTCCTCGGAAGGTTACAAAATGAGAGAACATGTGTTTACATCAAGAAAGGGTGTCCAACATTATTCGAGATTAAATTATAGAGATCTGGAAAAGCACAGAAATTGTCTGACTATGGTCAACACTGTACCTAACATCAATGAGTTTCTTATTAGATGCATGTTGAAAGCATGGATAAATAACTTAAAACACACAAATGGATAATATAGTTCAAAGGTTTATATTTTCATTGTCTCACACATGAGCTGAGTGATACTGGATTCTAGAGTGAATGCAATGACTCTCCATTGTCACCCACAGTCACGTGCCTTTCAGTCCCACAGCAGGGCTTCTGCATCTCACTTCACCAACACAAGACTGTGGGACTAACCCTAGATCACAGATCACATTTCCTCATTAACAGAGGAAAATGAACTTATTTCTTTTCAACTAGTGAGGAACATCTTGCCCAGTATCAGGTTTGTTTTGGAAGCTCCAACGGCTGCTTACTAGATGCTAGGAAAATCAGTCTATGAAAGGGAGGCAGGCTTTCCTAATGAGGAGTGGTGATGGTATACATGATTATCTGTTGGGCTGCAAACAAACTTCTACTCTTATGAAAAGTAATGGGAGATCACAAAGGTAAGTGGATCTCTGTCAGTTCGAGGCCAGTCTGGTCAACAGAGCAAATTCCAGATGAGCCAGGACATGTAGTGAGACCCTGTATGAGAAACAAAAACAAAAGTTGTATTGTTTCCAATGATCTGTATCAGTGAGGTTTCCTATAAAATGAAGTCTCATGTAGAATCCCTGGTGATATTTAACCATGTTGCAGCAGAGACTTGCCATATGTAAATGAGAATGGTTTTCTATTCCATGTCCCACTAAAAGATGCCCTTTTTCCAGTTTCTCCTGCAACTTGAATGGAGTGATATGTCAGTTCCAGCCACTGTGAAGTCGACTGAGTGGTGATTGGAGGAGACTACCCAAGGGACCCACACCTGTGCATTAAATGAAGGCTTATAGGAAAATCACTGTAATCATATTTTCAAGGTTTGTTTATTATCACATTGTCTCTCCTACTTTACCCACTGTCTTAGTTACTTCTTAGTGCTGTTATAAAACACCAACACAAGAGCAATTTATCAAAGAAAGCATTTTAATTGTGCTTATATTATAGTTACAGAATTTAAGAGTCCATGATGGCAGAGCAAAGGTATGGCAGCAGGAGCAGTTGTGAGCTCACATCTCAAACCTCAAGCAGGAGACAGTGAGAGCTAACTCAAAATGGTGAGTCTTTGAAACCTCAAAGCCTGCCCCTAGTGACACATCCTTCCCCTCAAGGCCACACCTCTCAATCCTTCCCAAATAGTTCTCTCAACTGTGGACCAAGTATCCAAACATATGAGCCTCTGGGGGCATTCTCATTCAAGCTACAACACCCTCAATGCTTATCTAAAGACAAAAGTGTCCCACAGAATTCTACCAAAACTGTTCTTGTACTAATGATGTGGAAGGTCACTAGAAATTTCATTCTTCATCATATAGCTTAGTGGTTCTAAAACTGACTTGGATTTTTATCTTGAAAACCCCTGCCCTAAGTACTTATAAAAAGAGAATCAATGTAGTCATTTAAGTACTTGGTTGTTTTTATAGAAGTAATTAAAAACCCAAGGTGAGGCTGGACTTTAATTCACTATTTAGGTTGTTATGAATGAAAGAATTTTGGGTAAGTTAGTTATATAGGGACTTACTTTTTGCTTTAATCTTTATAACCAATCTTTAGAATAATTTTTTTTACATTTTATTTAGTGCATGGGTGCAGGTGTGGGTGTGTACATACACATGCATGTGCATGCCATTGCATGCCTGTAGTGAACAGAGGACAATTAGGAAATCAGTTTTGTCCTTATGCCACATGGGATTCAGGGAATAAATTAGGATCCTCAGCATTGGCAGTGGGTGTCGTTAACTGCTGAGCCAATAGACAATCTTTTTAACCAACCATCAGCTACTCCATGGAAAAATTTTGTTAGTGCAGGGGATTGTAAAGATGAACTGTTCTTTGCCTTAAAGAGCTGTTCATATATTAACATTGAAAACCTGGTGTCATGTGAGCAATAGCAGAAATGTATGTATGGGACAACATAGCTTCAGAGGGAATGTTAATAATAATAATAATAATAATAATAATAAATGTCTGGGTATTGTGATGGTTTGAAAGAAAATGGCTCCCAATGGCACTATTAGGAATTATGACTTTGTTGGAGTGGGTTTTGCCTATTTGGAGAAAGTGTGTCACTGTGAGGGTGGACTTGGAGGTCTCCTATGCTCAAGCTATACCCAGTGTGGAAGACAGTTCACTTCCTGTTGTGGATCAAGATGTAGAACTCTCAGTTCCATCTCCAGCACCATGTCTGTCTGTCTGCAGCCATGTCCTGCCATGATGATAATGGACTAAACCTCTGAACTGTAAGACACTGCAATGAAATGTTTCCCTTTATAAGAGTTGCTGTGGTCATGGTGTCTCTTCAAAGCAATAGAAACCCTAACTAAGACAGGGATACTCCTTCACTATCAATATAAAGTCCCATTGGTGACAATGATGATAGATTGTTCAATTTTCATTTTCTTCACACTTCAAAGTTAAGGTCTAGCCCATGTGAAAGCAGTCTTGGTTACACTGGACTCTAAGTTATCAACTCTGTGTGTAGAAAGCTGCTTCTCAAAGAGAAAGGTCTTGATTTCCAGTGTTTGTCAGTTACCATGGTGTAAACATTTCATCACAACCAGTTCCAAACTACAGCACTTTAACAACTTGGACCATCACTGAACAGTTGAGACTCTAGCCCATTATAGCCACAATCTGAGAAGAGTCACTGAATCAATAAATTTTAATATTAAGAGTGCACAAAAAGTATGTGATGAACAAGCCTCCATTCACTTAGTAAATGATACTTTTTAAAGTTGAATGTGCTGATACATGGCTGTAATCTAAGCACTCAGAGGGTGGATGCAGGAGGATCAGGTGTTCCAGGCTAGCCTCAGCTGTATAGAGAGACTGAGACCAGTTTAAACCACATAAGATCACATCTCTAAAAAAAATTCTTTGTAATTTCTGTGTATTCAATCAGGAAGAAAGAAGGGAACACAAGAATATGAACTTTGCACTTGTGGGCATTTTACTCTAGTGAAAGTAAGGACCATAATGAAAACAAGGAAGTGAAGCAAAAGGGAAGGGGACACAGGGTCTCATAGACAGTGGTACCTACAGACATAGAAACTGAGCTGATAGTAATACAACCAGAAGGTGATAGGATCATGAGACCAATAAATTCTTCTCTAGAAGAGTGATGATGAGTCATATTGAATGGATGATTAGGAGATGGAGCCTGCCTGGAGAAAGCAGTTCACTGAAGGACATGTCTTTGGAAGGTTTTTCTTGTTCCTGGCCCCTTCCTGCTGCTACCTCTGCTTCCTGGCTATCATAAAGTGAGCAGTTTTCCTCTGCCTCATGTAGGCCCTGCAACAAAGGAGCCAACAGACCATGGGCTAAATCCTCTGCGACCTTGAACCAAAGTGAATCTTCCCACCCTTAAGCTGTTTATCTTGGGTATTTTGTTGCCACGATGAGAAAGTGACATGCACACTATGTCTGTCCATACCACAGGATGTCTGACACAGGGGTGATGGTGTGACTCACCATGGTGTGTGGCCTCCAGGGACTGTGCCATACAGTTAGGATGCCATCCCTTTATCTGTTACACTTTTGAAAAATATTCCCCCAATGTTGTATATTTTTGTGTTCTTGTGTTTTTATTGGCAGAACACATTAAAATTCTAATTGATTTGTTAAAAAAAGAAAGAAAGAAACTGAGCTGAACTCTGGCAGAAAGAAACAAACAAGGATCCCTGCATGGTCAATGAAATGGTTATTGGTCAGGTCATATTTCTGCAAGGATATATGGAGGGGTGGGGAAACCCATGTAGATACCTCCATGAGGAAACTGATAGTGTAAGGACTGTCCCTTGGCATATTAGAGAAAGAGCAAAACCATGCGTTCCTTGAAATGAGTGGTGTATGAAGTGACAGAGAGCCTGATTATTGAGGTCTGGAAACAAGATGATAGGAACCTGCCATGAGCAAGTATGTCTTCTGAAGTGCCTTCACGAGGTGATAGTAATGGTAAGTACTGTTGATTGACACAGATAGTGGTTCATTCATCTTGATAAGACTAGAAGAAAATTAATGTTGCCCTCCATTTATCAAGGATGGACCTGAGACTTAGAGTAGCATCTAGTTTGAGTGACCTCAGAAGCAAATTGTGAGACAAGAACTGAGTACATGTAGTTTATTTGCGAGTTGATCCTAGAAAATGCCAGAAGGAAATGTGGGGAGCAAATGAGGGAAAGGAAGAGGACAGCAAGGACATAGAACTATGTGTCTTTTCAGTGTGAGCAGCTGCAGTTTTGTCCCCTTGGGAGACTGTGCTTGTTTCTTTTAAATGTCAATTTGGTACAACCTAGAATCACCTGGGAAGAGCCTTAATGAAGGATTGTCTAGATCAGGTTGGCCAGTGGGTATATGTGTGTGGTGGGGATGGGGGGTTGTCTTGAATGTTCATTTATATAAGAAGACCCAGCCCACTGCGAATGGCACCATTCCATGAATTGTGCAGTCATGGAGAAGTAGTAATAAAGCTGAACTCCAGCAGGAAGCAAGCAAACAAAGATCCCCGCAGTCATCCTGTCTCTGCTCTTAACTGTGGATGTGGAAGTTCTTGTCTGATTTGCACAATAAAGAACTGTAACTTAGAATTGCAAATCCAGTAGAGGATTTCTTCTCTCAGTTGCTTTTGGTCATGATGTTTTCTCACAGTAATAGAGCAAGGACTCTGGATGCTACTGTAGACCATGCACCTCAGAGTTATGCCTCCTAAAGGGTGATGGAACTGGGGTGTACTTACCCCAAATCCTATCAGTTACAGGTTGGGGGCTGTTCCCAAAAGCAGTAGAATTATTCATGTTGTTTTCTGATTGTTGTATCATTGTATGGTGCATGGCCATAAGAGAAAGACTCTATAGAAACTACTTATAGATTTATATTATTATTATTATATTATTATTAAAGACTTAAAGAAACTATAAATCACTTGATGCTACCCTAAGTACTCAAAACTAGTGATGCTCAAATAGACATGAGGAGTTATGGTGACACCCACTCCTATCAGTCCAGGAGTTAGTAGTTTTCAGAGTCTGGACTTTCACATAGACTCATAGTTGAATAAGTAAATCATATAATTAATAGGATTTCAACTAGACCTATGTTGGTGTCACATAAGAGTGAAAAATATTCTATTTAATAAAAGTCAATAAAGACCACATGTTTAAGGCACTAGAAACGTAGTCTAACTAGTTTTGTTAAACATTGCTAAAATGTTACTGAGCCATCACAAAATCTTATTTGTAAATGGCAGCAGATGTAAGACGTTTCACTGATATCCTCATAAAATCTGAATCCTCAGTAACTGTGTTGACTAGTTTTATGTCAACTTGACACAAGCTAGAGTCATTTAGGAAGAAGGAACTTCAGTCAAGAAACTGTCAAAGATTGGCCTGTGGGCAAGCCTATGGGAGCATTTTCTTGATTTATGATTAAAGTGTGAGAGCCCAGGTCACTGTGGGTGGAGCCACCCATGGGCTGGTCATCCTTGGTACTATAAGAAAGCAGTCAGAGCAAGCCAGAAGGAACAAGCTAGTAAGCCACTCCGACATTGTCCCTGCTTTAGTTCCTGCCTTGAGTTTCTTCCCAGGCTTTGTGTATGATAGACTACAAACTGTAGAATGGAATAAACCCTTTCCTCCGCAAGTTGCTTTTGGTCATGGTTTATCACATCAGTAGCAAACCCTGATTAAGACAGTATCTTATGTATCTCAGAGATTTCACTAGCTAGGGCACCAAAGATGTGGGAGCAATTTGATAGCACCAGAGGTTATAGTTGATCCTCCTTGCTCTGATCCAGTGATGGCATAATTCAGAAAACCAGGAAACTGAGGGTAAATGATGTGAGGAATTATTTGTATGGTGACAGAAGAAAGAGGATTGGAATATTTTATAGAAAGGCAAAGTGGAAGAATTCTCCACGAAGACCTACCCTATCTTTCTACAGGATCTCATAGTATCCACATGCAAACAGATGCAGAGCAGTTCCTACGCCAAGGACCAGATTGTGCTTCTGTTCTCTAGCATCTTCTTAGAAGAGATGAAGATTAGAAATGATTGTAAAGAGCCCTTTGTGTTTTACTGATCTTTAGTGTGGGTGCTAGGAAATTCCTATCCCCTAAAGGACAGTGATCAGGCTTCCAAAGGAAAACCTACAAGGATTTTGATACAGAAGACTGCAGAAATTCAGTACAACACACCTATTTCTAAATCTCAGAAACTGCATTGTTTTCCTCTCCTATCTCCAGTTAGATTATTTGTTTGCAATGATATCAGATATGCTCATCCCTAGGCTGGGGTAAAATAGCAATTTTGATACTGAATATAAGGAAATGAGAACACAAAGATTAAAGCAACCAAAACAAAATGGGATGTTTTAGAAAAAAGAAAAACACCACCACCAAAACAACATAACAATGAGTACCCTACTCTTTGCTGATATATAAAGAACCCAACATTAAATAAATAAATATTCAGGTCATATTTAGAATGAATATAGTTGCTTGGTCTAAAAAATATGAATACTATATCAGAAGAAGACATTATCAAACCAATGGGTTTTAATCCATTTTTAGTTTTCAGGAACAGAGTATTTTATCTGAGTGTGATTGTGTTCATGTGTTCTGAGTGTTCGTTTGTTCAAACAGATCAAAATGCAGCTGCTGTAGTTGAATAAGGGGAGGCCAAGGGCATGGTACCTCCACCTCTGTGTTTCCCCTGCAGCTGCTCATGTAGTCCTGCCAGGGAATCCTTGCACTCTACAGCATGGAATTTGAAAAGCAAACAGAGGATGTTGCAGCTCCCATCCATCTCATAGCTTCCCAAATAAAACCTTATTATCTCCTTTGAAACCAGTTATAGCTATGCTAATAAAAAGTTACAAATTTTTGTCTCTTCTCACATTCATAGTTCTACAGAGTAACTACAAAATATTACAGCAGCCAGAAAAAGCACAAGGTTTGAAACTGTCCATGTTACCCTTCCTGTCATCCCTGCCAATGCTGGAGGAGAGCGCTGCATGTGGATCCATGTGCAATATTCACTCCAGTAATAAAATTCTTGTTCGCCCTTAGGGTCTGATTCATTTAAACTTCTGATCGCCTCTTAGATCTTTGACCCAGGGACTGTTGGTAATTTGCATTGAGTCCACTGAGAAAGGCTGATCCGTTTAATATTTATCTGGAGTAGGTCAGAGACCCTAGGTGAACTCTATGTCTAGTTAGCCAGAATGATTAATTCATACATGCAGAGCTAAAGCACTTTCTGTGAGTCATTGGCGTCATCGTTTGAAATGTAGCAGGCTACTTTAATGGCTTAAATGCACCGGCGATG
Source organism: Peromyscus leucopus (assembly GCF_004664715.2). Taxonomy (NCBI): domain Eukaryota; kingdom Metazoa; phylum Chordata; class Mammalia; order Rodentia; family Cricetidae; genus Peromyscus; species Peromyscus leucopus. Next base: position 70,570,538 of record NC_051084.1, read on the forward strand.
AAGGCTTGAAGACGGCTCGGGGCTTCTTGGTGCCACAGGGAACTGCAGGCATGGAATAAAACAAAGGCTACTCAGTCCTGCTTCAGCTGTAACCAGGACAGAGAGGTCTGTGACCTTGTAATTTAGATCTTCGTCAGTCTCTAGCAAAGAAGGGGAGCTGCACAGTGTTTGGTCTGAGCAATGAGAAAACAGCCCACAATGTATGTGGCCCTTAAAGATGGACAGCAGTGGAGCTGGGCCTGGGAAACACAGAAACCTAACTTGCTCATCAGTCCTGGTCCAGCTTGCTTTTTCATCTACATAACAGAAACAAGAACACTGACAACAGTATTAAAAGTATTCGCTCTTTCCCCACCAACTTCATTCACAGAGTTGATTTTTCTACACCATGTATCTTGGGTTTAGTGGTTCAAACTGGTTGGTCTTATACAGTGCAGAGTGCTCTTGGATACAGCTTTGAGACTGGCCACATAACTTACGTAGCCACTAGGGTAGTTACAGATGTGATGCTGGCTATAAGTAAACAGGAGTCAGCTACCCACTGTCTAAAGAGGAGTAGACATTGGTGGGGCAGATCAGGATCCAGTCTGTAGCTTAAGCCACTTGACTCAGGCACATATAAGCAAGAATAAATTTAGTGTTAAGTCACTGGGTTTTAAGATAACTTGCTACACAGCAATGACTAGTATATTATATAGAGATATTATAAAGTTACATGAGGTTACGTGCAAAATACTGTGCATCATTCCCAATACACAATAAGCACTGCCTAACTAATCCTGTCAATACAAGCAATGTCCTCATTAGTATTTGGGTTAATGTTTTTCTCTTTATATTGAAGGAAGCAAGATAATATAGCCGGTGAAAGCGAGACACCACATAGCTCCTTGGGTAGAGTCTAACATTGCTGAGTAAATGCACGAGGAAACTGGTTTTCCCCATGTCTCAAGGCAGGCTCCTCTCTTCCCTGCTCTTTTCCTGGTCTTTCACAATCCATGTTGGTTGGTGATAAGGTGAGAGCAATAAATATGCCTTTGAGACCTATATCTTTTGAACAGCAGCCTTTCTTGGCTACCAACAAGGACGGTAGGCTTCCTATGAGGTTCTCTTAGTGTGAAGTGCCAGGCCCACCGAGCTGGTGGTCTGATGCTGGCTCTGCCACTGGTTTTCCTATTGCCTGAGGAACTTAACCTCCCTGTGATGCACTTCTCTGATTTACATAATGGGCTGATTATAATTGCCAACCTCACAGGATTGTTGTAGGAATTAACTAATGTTTGTAAAGTGCTTAGAGGTCCATAGATGAAAGGTGCTATATAAGCCTATTATTATGTCATCAAAAATGAAATTCCAATAAGATTAGACTTTCATTTAAATTTTCATTAATTTTGTCATAATTCTAGATTAATTCTCACTGGTTTTCTAGAGCAAATAAATAAATAACTAGGAGAAATGGTGATATATTAAAATATGAAGCATTCACATGGAAAGGAAATTAGCTAGAAAATGTTAACACTTAGATGTGATTTTAAAATTATTATCCTTTAATGAGCCCTGATCATGTAATCAATATTATGTAAAACCTAGATATGGTCTCTGAGTTTACAAACTAAATTACAAACCTGACTGATTAAATAGCTAACATTTCCTATTTCAAGTGTGTAGAAATGAATGCTATATAAAGGCCTATAACTCAACTCATTTTTAAATTAAGCCTCTTGTTATAGGAAATAACTTGAAAACTTTTAGAAAGATTAAAGTCATGAAGAGTGACTTTATGAGGTCACCAAGCTGCTGGTTTCCTTCTATCCTGGGCTCATGTGGAATGGCATGATCAGTTGGATGTGCTAAAGTGCCTTGTAGCTGGTTAATAAAGTCATTGTACATTCCCTCATAAAACCATGAGATGTAAGATTGTGAGCATTAGGTTTAACTTTCTCATCCTGCAGAGAAGGATACAGAAACATTTTAAATTCTATGCTCAAAGACACAAATGGAGAGGTGGGCAAGTCTGGGGTTTTCACTGAATTTTTATTGTTAATAGTTATGACACCTGTGAAGAGGAAGATCAGCTGATCTATAGATGGTCTTTTCTGTGCTGTTGATATCAAGGTACAGGTGACAGATATCTTCAGGCTCTGTTGCTCCATGAGTATCTTTTGTATTATTGATAATAAAGTGCTTGTATTCATCTGGATATCAAGGAGTTCTAAATCTATACAAGTGAATGTTTTCTAGAGATTATAAATAAGAGATGGCTGGTTGGACCCTGGAATTTGTTTTGTTCTTTAGGAACCCGGAGGGCTAACTAATAAATATTATCCACTTATTTATCTCTAAGCATCTTTACATCCAAAATGCCAGAATTGTTGGAAGTAGAGTCCAGGGGTGAGTGTGGTGGTACACAGATAGAGTCCCAGCACTTGAGGTGAAGGCAGGCAGCACTCATGAGCTTGATGCCAGCTCTAGCCACAGCAAGGCCTTCCTCAGACAATCAGAAACGTAGAGGCTGGGTATGCCCTATGTCCATAACAAGCAGAGCCTGCCAGATTTCACTGAACTGTAACAGCAGAAGAAAAGACCGATGATGTTGCTTCCTTTTTCACTACACAGATGCTAACAGAGGCCTAAATAACACCTACTTATTTCTCGGGTGCCCGGTGCTACCGATGTCTAAAGATGCAAATTTTCTCTTTCAAACTGAGAATGCTACTCAGTACAACTAAACCTCACTGGGTTATGGATGGGAAAAATTATGTTTCATTTGGTGACTTCTATGATGCCAGGAGAAACCTGAAAGACAAATGTCTGCCTTAAATGTTGGGACAGAGATAGACGGCCTGGAAGCAGCCCTGTAGGAAGACAGCAGCAGATGCTGCAGAACCTGAGAATCTCCTTGCCTGGAGTGATTCCTTTTACTTTGGTTCCAATTTAGCTGAAGAATTCATTTTATCTTTCTAAGAATTTAGAAATGTAAGTTCCTTAACAGAAAGGAACATAATCACAAGAGCACTCACACTCATTCTGACATTCATGCACGCATTCAGAACTTTCAAAGCATTCTTGTCCCTTTGGGAGTCATTACAAAGTACCGCAGTGACAAATATCGATGATTTTAATATCATATTCCCTACATGTCACACTCTGTTCTGCGTACTCTCTATATTAATTAATTTAACCCCACAGCAACTCTGATGTCATGCTTATTATTGTGTCCAGTTTACAGATAAGGAAAGCAAGTCAAATTGACTAGTTTGTCTAATGCCATGTGTTTTATTCTATGTACCTTATGATGCTTTGAATCTTAAGAATGTTGCTGATAGAAAGACTGCCCCTTCTAGGGACAGTAATTTTTAGAGTTAACAAAGAGTTAGCACTAGGAGTGTCTTTTGCATGCAACTAATCCCTAGACTGTTCCCCCAAGTATCCCTTCTATCTAACTCACACCTTAAGTAATATTTCTTCTTCAGAATCAGACACGAAACAATAGAGGCTACTCCTGCAGCTAAAAGCCCACTGAAAATACTCATATTTGCCATTATTAACTGTAGGGTTTTTTTTAACTGTAGGGTTTTTGTTTTACTTTTTTGGCTCTTTTGAGGGGCCCACCACCCAGCTCCCAAATAAATCCATACATGGAGGCTTATTCTTTCTTATAAATACCTGGCTGTAGCTTGGCTTGTTTCTAGCCAGCTTTTCTTAACTTAAATTATCCCATCTACCTCTTGCCTCTGGGCTTTTATGTTTTTCAATTTTTATATACCTTTCTTACTCTGTGGCTTGCTGTGTAGCTGGGTGGCTGGACCTTGATGTCTTCTTTTCTTTCTTCTTTTTTTGCTCCTTTCTCTTCTCTTCCCAGATTTCTCCTCCTATTTTTTCTCTCTGCTTGCCTGAGAGAGCTCTGTCTCTCCCTTCTCCTGCCTTGCTATTGGCTGTTCAGCTCTTTATTAAACCAATCAGGTGTTTTAGACAGGCAAAGTAACAAAGCTTCACAAAGTTAAACAAATACAACATAAAAGAATGCAACATATCTTTGCATCATTAAACAAATACTCCACAGCATAAATGAATGTCACACATCTTAAAATAATATTCCACAAAACTTAACTCCTTTACCCTAAGCTCCCACTGGCTTTGCCATAAAAGCCACAGTGAAAGTTCTGGCTCAACTTTACAATACTGGTTTCACCTCTTGACTGTATAGGAATCTTCTTTCTGTAGTTCTGTGTGGCAGGCCATACCTCTCATTTCTAGGGTAACATTAAATTTCCCTTCCAGTGGCAGTCATAACTCTGTGTTAGCACTCAGTCCATTTTGTAAGTTAAGATTTGAACTCCAGTTAGTGGAAGTATGACTTAGGGCATGAATGAGGCAGTCTGGTTCCAGAGTTTGTGCTCTGGCATACATGCCATTTTGATATTAATGAGACATTTATTTTAAAGGGTTCATAGTCTCATAGGGAGAAATAATAGAGTTGGCTTGACTGTAAAGAAGGAGGTCACTATCATCATGCCATGGCATGATTACTGCCAGGTTACTGTTGTGATTTGAATCTGAAATGCCCCCTATGCAGTCATGATTTGAACACTTGTTCAATAGGGGGGTTATGGTGCTACTTTTAGAAGCTACTTTTGGTATCTTTGATAGTCAGAATCTAGCTTGTAGAAGAAGCAGGTCAGTAGAGAAGGCCTTTGAGGATGTCAACTGACATCCTGTCATTCCCTCTGGCCCCTGGCCATATGATTCTGCTTCTGTGATATCTTATCCAAGCCCAGGGGTAAGCAACTATGAAATAAACCTTCTGGGGTTGTGAGTTAAAATAAATTTATTCTTCCTCAAATTGTTTCTGTCAGGTATTTTGTTCACAACAAAAGTAACTAATAAGTACACCCCATGGTACTTTCAATGTGAAGGAAAATGCATCTTGGTTTAGGGTAGGATTTATTAGCACTTATGTGAATTTGCTGTGTGGTTCTAGTGTTTCTAGATTCAACCAATGTATAAGCACCCACTGTGCAAGTGTTTTGTCAGTTTTTGGAAACACAAAAAGGAACAGGAATAGAATGAACCCTTGGGTGCTGGGCAAAGGACACAAACACCTAAACAATTGACTGAGAGGCAGTACACAGCTTTGAACGCAGCAGAGTGGCTAGGCTTACTGATGTAGTGCCCCTATGAAGTTGGGAATAAGAAATGAGGGGTGTGTTGTGGGAAATGGAAGAGTTATAAACAGGGACAGAGAGTGTATATTTATTTGCTTTGGAGGAACAGAGCCAGCAAAGATTTTGAGGCATGTTACACAAGTCTGATGAGTTGGTTAGTGTGGTGGTTCATTTAATTGTCAGTTTGACACAATCTAGGGTCACTTGGGAAGAGAGGCTCAATGAGATTTTGTTTAGATTAGGTTGGATTGTGAGCATGCCTATTGTTATCCTGATTATGTTAATTGATGTGGGAAAACCACCTACTGTCGGGGGCACCATCCCCTAGGAAGGGAATCCTAAACTGTATAAAAGTGGAGAGAATTATCTGAGCACAAACTAGCATGCATTCATTTTCTCTTGACTGATGTGACTGGCTGTCCGGTGTTCCTGTTACCTTGACTTCCCTGTGACATAGACTGTGACATAGAACTATGAACCAAATGAGGCATTTTCCCCTTGCATTGCTTTTGTCAGAGTATTTTAGCACAGCAAAGGAAATGAAAATAAAAAGTTTGGGTCTTTGAAACTCAAAATCAAGATTCAGACCAGGTTAGCTTCAGAATTTTAAGCAGTACAGTATCAATTCTTCACACTTAATAGAGCTGAGCATAGATCTTGATTTCATAATGGAGTAGCTGTGTGCCTTTGGACAAGTTACTGAACCTTTCTGAAATTTTGAGAGAACAACTTTACTTAATATGTACAAAGGGACTAGAACACAATTCATGCAAAAAGGAAATCTTTTTCTACTTGCTGAACTCTGTCTTCTTCCTAGTTAAAAAAAAATCTGTACAGGCATAGAACCTCAAAGAAAATACCTAAGGCTGTGGCTGCAAGACCCAAACATGTCTTTGTTAACACCCAGTGGCAGTATGGAAATCCCAAACAGGATCTGAGCAATCTTCTGCCTTCCTAGTTCCCTTAACCAACACCTTAGCTTCACTCCTTATTTGAATGAGAGGGCTTGCTGGTTGCTGAAGCAAGAGTCTGGGGAAAGCAGATGACAAAGCATTATTTTTGCCAAGCATAGATTTTTTTACTTGCTCTTTGTCATCAAATCATGGATTCTCATGTATCAACCATGACTTCCTTTTTAGACACTGCACTTGATTTCCCCAGGGATGGAGACATACCATTTCATGAGTGTTTGTTCTATGACATGTTCTTTGATATTTTTGACACAGCTATATAGCACAGTGACTTTGGTTCTCAGTTTGCTGAGTGTTCACATGTTTGAACTCCACTCCTCTTGACCTTGTTTTGCTTTTCCTTTGTCAAAAGTTTGATCAAGTCCAATATGACTGGGCATACCTGTAATCCCAGCATGCAAGAGGCTAAGGCAGCATTTTTGTTCCAGGTCAAGCTGTAATACGCAGCAAAATCCTGTTCCAAAAAGGTAAAAACAAGAAAATAACCAAAACAAAAGTTGAAAAAAAAGTTGGATTGTAGCTGATAGCTTTCCTGTGTCCCACCTTGTAGCTAGAGTTTTCCTGCCTTGCCCACAGTCAGGACAAATCTTTGTCACCGGCTAGTCCCACAACTGCTCAGACCCAACCAAGTAAACACAGAGACTTATATTGCTTACAAACTGTATGGCCGTGGCAGGCTTCTTGCTAACTGATCTTATAGCTTAAATTAATCCATTTCCATAAATCTATAATTTGCCACATAGGTCGTGGCTTACCGGCATCTTCACATGTGGCTTTTCATGGTGGCGGCTGGCAGTGACTCTTTCTGCCTTCCTGTTCTCTCTTTTTTCCTCTCTGTTAGTCCCGCCTATACTTCCCACCTAGCCACGGACCAATCAGTGTTTTATTTATTGACCAATCAGAGCAACACATTTGCCATACAGAACATCCTACAGCACCGCCTGGCCCGCAGTCAGGACAAATTTCTCTCACCAGCTGGTCCCACAGCTGCTCATACCCAAATGAACACACACAGGCTAATATTATTTTTAAACCATGGCCATGGTAGGCTTCTTGTTATCTTATGTCTTATGTTATCTTATGTCCTTATGTCTTAAATTAACCCATTCCTATAAATCTATACTTTGCCACAGGGCTCATGGCTTATTGGTATCTTTACATCTTGCTTCTCATGGCTAGCAGCATCTCCTCCGTTCTGACTTTCTCCTTCTATCTGTTTGATTTTTCTGCCTGCCTCTAAGCTGCCTTGCCATAGGACAAATAGCTTTATTTATCAACCAATCAGAGAAACATATTTTCACAGCATGCAGAAAGACATTCCCCCATCATTGGATCAGTTCTTCACTTCCAATGAGAAGCTTTCTTAAGTCATTCACTTACCACATGCTGTAGGCCTACAGAGTTCTACGCATATTGGGTAAGCAGAATGAACTCAAGGGCTGTTCCTTCATTCTACACAAAAAAGTCATGGGAAAGAAGAGGACTGAGAATGCCCAGATTTTACCCTGACCCTTTACAGTCTGGCCTGGTGACATCAAGACAGACAGAAGATGTCAGATCTTCTGCAGCTAAAGTTACAAACAGTTGTGAGCCACTTGACATGATACAAGGCACAGAATTCAGGTCCTCTACAAGAGCAGAATGTTCCTGTAACCACTGAATCATCTTTCTAGTCTTCCAAACATGTAATTTCTACAGCCTCTCATCTCACCATGAGAGCGCTAACTTCAGGATTGGTATAGCAATGAAATATTAGCCCTGTGCCTAGTAAGAAGTAAGTACTGAAAAAAATATAATTTTACTGACAAGAGGAATTCAATAGAATTAACTCTCCCATGTGCTCTCTGATAGTTTCTACTAGCCATATCTGGCTGGTGGCTGCTGACATGGAATGTTTCCACCTATACATAAACCTCTGTTGAACCATACTAACACCAGCACTGACACCCAAACTCAGAAATAGCATAAGAGAAAAAATGTGAAATGTACCATATACTTAAAAAAATCAGGTGTGTGTTCTATGAGGGCTTTATACTCAAAGAAATTCCCCACATCTACCTGCAGCATGTGCCAACCTTAGAAACAATGGCAGCTTGCATCGCTCCTGTCTACTTGTTTTGTTGTCCCCGCCCCCCTCTCCTGTTTTCAATATCTTTCTGATGGAGTTATGCTCCATATGTAATATTGTTACAGGTGCAAAATTGTTCCTTTCAATCCTGAATGGCTGCACATGTGCAGCAGTAGCGCCGAAGGCCAGCACACTATTACTGTGCATCCAGGCCTCCCTCGCAGTCTGTGGGTCAACAGCATTCTTCTTTGCTTGCTAATGCTTTATTGTCTCTTAGTATACATTGGAATAATAATGGTAATTTATGCAGATATTTTGTATGCATAGCAAATAATGAGAAACACCTGCAGAAATTTCCCTCCTTCTCTGAGTTCAGCAACTAATTATATTTTTAAATAATGGCTACCATTGAACACAATTATCCAAATCACTTTAAGTAATGGAATCTTTTTAAGGTGTTTTTGAAAATTTTAGCACAGTTTTTAAACACTCATTTTTATCTAGAAGATGAGAAGAAAAAAAAGGCTAGTAGGCGGCTCCTTACTCACCCAAAAGAACAGTTTCTGCCAAGAATAGATTAGTGGCAGATTTTTTTCTGTCCTAGTCTTGGTGTCCGAGGTCACAGCCAGCTGACAGCAACCAGGTTTTCTGTAGTCACCTTCCTGGTTTTAGTCACTTGCTTATCTTTTCTTCTTCCTCTCTTGAGGTGAAATGAAAATAAAAGAGTTGCTCTGAAACCCTCTTTTAGAATGGACTTTGCCACCTGATTTTCCTCCTAGGGTTTCAACAGTTTAATGGGGAAGAGTGGGAAAACAGTCTTAGGTCTTCCTGTGAATTGGTCCCCTCTTCTACTGGGAAGGTTAAGACAAAAGGCTTTAGCACTATGCTAATGAAAAAAGATATTCAGGATCTTCTGGTCACTACACTACCAGGAGCCTCCTTCACCAAGGAGAGCAGGAAGCAGGGAAGTAGCTGGCCAAAAGAATACTAGTAAGAAATACATGTTTTCCTCCTCATATTAATCTCGGGTTATGGTCTTATATCAGCATTCTGGAAACTTCATGGGGATTGAACTAGAGAGGGTGAGCAAGGGGAGTTCTGCCTCCTCCTGGGCCTGCCTTCATCTCCAGCAGGATGGACGCAGCTCAACTCTGCCGCTCAGCACCTCTAATCCTGCCTCTGTTGCTATAAGAAATTATTGGTCTGTAGGAGAAAAAAAATCAACTCCTGTTTAATCATGCTACTTTCTGTTAGATTTAGGTTTGTTTGGTCAATTGACATTTGTGGAGTGCTGCTTAAAAGACAAACAAGTGTAAGAATTCTTAACTCCATGGGAGCTACAACCTGGAGACAGAGCCATGTTAAAAAGCAATCAAATTCAAAATAAAGCAAATGAAAATCAGACAATGCCTAATGAGAGCTTAAATGACAGAGCTGTTCATGCTTGTATGGGAAATCAAGGAAGTCTCTTAGAAGAGGTGAATCTGACCTGAAGGACAGACAGACCATGGTGAGCTCCAGTGAACTTGTGCTGGGAAAGGTACGCTCAGCTGCTCCAATCACATCAAGGGGCAACACATGGAGATGTCCCTGCCATTTTCTAAAGCATAGAAGGCAATAGGCAAAGATCTTTTTAAAAATATTCTTCCTGGGGTTTTGCCCCATGTATTTTTCTGTTGTTAAAAAAATATCCTTTATGGAGGCTAGAGAGGTGGCTCAGGTATTAGGAGCACTGGCTGCTCTTCCAGAGGACCTGGGTTTAATCTCCAGCACCCACATGGCAGCTCACATGTCTGTAACTCCAGTTCCAGGGGATCTGGCATCCTTACACAGACATGCATGCAGGCAAAACACTAATAATAAAATAAAAATAAACGAAAAATAAACGAATTATTTTTAAAATGTCCTTTATTGAATCATTGACTAAACAATCAGTTTCTGAACTGTTTCTAAACTTCAGTTAAAAAAATAAAATGCTTGCAAATATCTAATAGTCCTAGACTCTGAATGCTTCATTTAAAATTTGAGTGGATCCTTAAATCTAAAGTTTGGATTCTCCAGGTTGCACTTTTCTTCCTTCTGTATTTATTTATTTGTTTATCTATTTATTTATTGCTAACTTTCAAGGGCTTCTGTAGATCTCTTAAGAGAAAGAAAATGAAGAGCCAGATGGATTTGTGTTTGTTATTATTCTTGTGCAAATGAATTAGATTGCTAATCTCATTTGGGGCAGGAAGAGAGACAGAGACAGAGGGAGAGAGACAGAGACATAGAGGGCAGAGATAGAGAGGGGCAAGCAAACAGAGAGAGACACTGAGTTTGAAGGTGTGTTTCATGTAAAACTCAGATGACGGTAATGATTTTTTTTTTTAATATCCACAGGCTGCTAATATGCAAGTGCTTGTGGAAAAACTGTCAGGACTATGACTCCATTTAATCTTATGTTTTTCTATTGAACAAAGAGGGCAAGAAATCAGAGGAGATTGGACATTAACTCTTTGGAGAGCTTCTGGCCACACATGTGTCACCTGACAAAGAGGCCACAGAGGACACCTCCCAGCATCCATAAAACAGAAAGGAGCTGTCAAAAACAATGACAGGAAGTCGTATTGTTTTGAAGTTCACTATTTGAAGAAAAAGAGTCATTGTTTTCAGTGTTGAAGTCTGTGCTATTAAACTGAAGTAGTCTTATTTTCTACTTACTAGTGATCTTCTGTTATTTGAGCTTCTGACATGATTCATACTGCAGGGAGGAGATGCTTAAAAATTTACCACCTGTCATTTTCTTAATAACAAAAAATATACCTTTCTTAAAAAAATTGAGGCTCTTTGGTAAAGTGTGTGGAGAGTACCTGAGCAGAGTTGGCAATAAAGTGAAGGAGACACCTCATGTTTTGATGCCTGAACCAAAGGTAGGCCAAGGAGTATAAGAATGCTTTGTTTGGAATCAAAAGAAAAGGTAATGCATGAATAATTACACCTGAGTATGCCTGCATAATGCGTCAATCCCTGGAATGCATATAGTAGAAGGAGAGAATTGACTCCTGAAGTTGTTCTCTGACTTTAGCATGCATACCATGCCATGTGTGTGTCCTCATACATACACATTATATGTCCAAAGGTACAAGAACAAATACAAGAAATAATAATTACGAAGGCTCTGTATTCTTGACTCTTGGCAACTGATCATGTGGTTCAGGACAGGTGAGGTTGCATCTATTTCCACACTGAAAATTGTTTATCACATTAAACTTACAAACAAACCCTGAGATAAATAGAAATGTGGCTTGAAAATGCCTTGACAAATACAAGTGCTTTCATTCCTTAAATGGGGTCCTTAGGACATCATTGAAAGAGGGTGTTTTAATACCCAGAGTTGTAACACACACAGAAAAATATTGCACCCGTCTTGCACAGAAAGCTACAATCTTTCCTCAATATTTAAAGTCACATGTATGTAAGAGCAGATTCTTGTCCATGTCACAACAGTTTACTTCTACATTAAATATAATCTTAAAGGGAGAGAAAAACAACAACAACAACAAAACCCCACCACCGACAACAAAAAGACTAAAGGGTCAATTTCTGGAAGTCCCTGCTCTGAGCATGGCTCAACACTGAGAGGACCAGTATGTGGGCTGTTGACAGATGCTGTGTTAGAACAAGCTTTCTCCCAGTAATCCAACAAAGGAGGTGGCATCACCTCCAAAAATCAGATTCAAATAAGTCTATGAAAGAATAGATGCAAGGTGCTTGGGAGGATCATCTATGAGCAACTGGTAGAGTTGTAAGCTTTCACCCCTAAAGAGAAAAGTGCTGAATGAAAAATCACAGTCTAGACTTAATTCTACACCAGAAATGCTCCCTCAGGATATCATGAATGCTGTGAGTTGCAGAGTTTAAATACATTTCTGAACCCTATAATGAAAGCTAGACAGCCTTTCCTCCAAATACTCATTAACAATTTCAAATTTTTCCTAAAGTATGGACACCATGCTCAGAAGGAAGATTTTCTCTACATAAGGGCAACAGTGAAAACAGAGTGGCCAGGTTCCACTGCCTCCCCAGTCTACAAAACCTAAACAGTGCTGTAAATAGGAGCAGGGCCTGGGCCCAGAGGAGGGCTTCCAAATGCAGGTGAACAGTGGGTTGCACAGAAGTCTGAGCATCAAGAGAGACTTTTCACGTTCCTCAAGCTCCTGAATAGCAGTCCTGAATCGTGGCCACAAGAGGGAACCATTGTTCAAATGTTTGGAAGAATTGGGGGGGGGGGTGTTCTTTCTTTTTACGCACTCCCCACCCCCCAGGAACTCAGCCAGCTCAAATCCCTTTTTAATGTAAGAACCTGATCAAAAGGCTTGAACAAAAAAGTAGAGACAGATGTGATCGTGGACACAGTTCTATTCTGGACGGCTCAACAATCAGCTTTTAAATACCTGAATAACCAAAGCTCTGACACTCGGTAACAGAACCGACGAGTCAGGCCCTGGTAGAAACTGATGTGCTAGTGATAGCAGTCACAAGTCTGTATTTTATTCCGTCCATTGGCTCCACTTTGCCTAAAATTAGGCAAACTTTTAAAAACCAAACAGCAAATATTACAATATTAGGAAACAAAGACAAATGCAGACGTTTAGCTCAAGAGAGTCGCCCATTTCTAGCAAGTAATAACCCTGATCAGTAACTGGAGAAGGAGAGCATATGTCGTAAGGAGTCCTTGCTTACAGCCCCATGAACCAGCACGATGGCAAAATGAGGACTAATGTGATAAAAGACATACAGGATGGCTTCTTGGAGGTCGCGTGCTACCAGGCTGGCACAGGTCCAGTTTCCCAACCAGAAGAACTGCAGAATAAACTGGGAAGTGCTTGATGCCAGTCGAGCCTTCATAGGAAAGCAGATGACAGCTGAGATTATTGATCTTGACATTTTCCTGATTTATTGGGATGTTGTCATCTTCTCTTTTTGTATGATTTGCCAAATGATCATAATATTAGACTTAAGGAGGCAGCACCTAGGGCCCCTCCTTGAGCACTTGATTCACAGTGAAGCAGGAAGGCTTGGCTTTAGGCAAAGGTGGACAAACTGAATTTTCACAGACATACTTGGTATTTGAGAAATACCAAGTCATGTTTTATTGTAGCTTTTGACTAAAGTGTAGACATTTTATACCTAAAATGTATTAAATAATTTTAGAGAACTACCCCGTTTATTTAAAAAATGCAAAGCAAAGGGTAAGAAATTTCAAGTGGAGGTTTCTGGCAAAGGAGAACAAGTGTTACTGCCCACATGGAGATAGTAATAAACAAAGAAAATAATCAGAAAATAGCAGTCAGCTTTCAGAGCCATTCATCACATTGTGATTTCCCCACAAAACAACAACCTGCATGGGAATTCTCTCTCTGAATTGTTCACGTAAAATCACAAAAACGATTCTGGGTGACTTTACCATAGACAGGAAATATGCAAACACTTGACATATTTTATAAGTGATCACCTTCACCAAAGTATTTTTATATTCTATTTTTTTAATCTCTTGCATTTAAAATAGCCACAACAGAAATTAATCTTCAGTTTAAAAAAAAAAAGGAATCACAATTAAAAAGATTTCCAACTAAACAATGTCATCCCCCAAGACAGGTTTATCAAAATATAAAATCTCTAAACTGAAGATGCTATAATTGAACCCTATATTTTTATTAAGAAAAGCCATGTCTGCACCTATGCTTTGAGACTGACATATTATGCAATAAGCAGCAGTCAGCCTAAAGATGCCATATCAAACAAACCGAGTTTTGTTTTGCTAAACTAAGCAAAATTAGTTGAATGCCCTAAGTAATAGTTGCTGGTATTTTTTTTCTAAATTATTTCTCCACTTGTTTTTGTGTCTATGCATAAATTAAAAATCTGCTGAAATTTATTATTCATCGGAGATGTAATTAATATGCAAAATTATGCAAATTAAGATGCAATTAGGCTTCAATTCTCTAGTGGAATTTTCCATTATAATTTAATACAAAGTAATAGAGTAATTGGTGTCACGTGTAATTACGGTTACTCACGTGTACTTGCAGACGTGCAAATGATGTGGTATACGTTAGTTATCCTATGCAAATGGATCACGCAATCTTTTAATACTTGGGAATGAAGTAAACAAAGATGGTCTTCAAAAAAAAGGGTGAGAGGGACCCCTCTTTATTCTCATGTGCTACCATTTTGGAGAACTATGAGAAAATTGTAACTAATTTTTCTGCATTTCTGTCTAAGAATATTTAGCTTGGTGTTGTTCGGTGCATTGTTTATTACTTTAGAGAAATAATTTCTAGTAAAGAAATATTTAAACCGAGTCTCAATAGAGATTCCAATGCCACATGGATGCCGCCAGGGTGAGAGCAAGCAAATCAGAGCTCAGTCTAGCCAGGCACAGGCTGTTTCTGCATTAGGCTCAGAATTTCTCGTCTCCCAAAGAACATCAGGGAACCTGGCTTGCCAAGGGAATCATTGCTACATTTTCTTATTTCTTGAAGACAGAGTTGACCAATTCATTTGCTTTGAGAACCATGTAGAAGCCACACTGTTTGATTTTTTTCTAACTAAAATCTCTTCCCTACTAATGTTTAGAATTCTGCGGGATTTCAGTGGCATTTCTTCTGTGTGAATAAAGCATTAAGCAATCGAACTGCTTCATACCCTCACCACTCCCGCCGCGCTTGGTTCAAGGGACTCCTCCGCTGACTGCCTGTGTGTCTCTTCCAGAGTCCCCAGGGAGAAAAGAATTGGTCTCTTGTGCGCTTGTCCTGAGCCGGAGTCGCTGCTTCTGATTTCTCCATGAGAAATGATTACCGCTTGTTTTAAAACACCCATGCTGTGTTGAATCCTGCACAGAAAACATTTTGATCTCAACACTTTCCTTCTCGTAACTGAAGCACACACTTTAAGATGAGTATTTTATATTCTTAGCTCCAATTAACCTGAAGTGTCTCTCTTTCCTATATCTCCCCCCACCCCCACCCAGTTCACTAAGTCTCTCTTTTTACCCCTTTGTAACAGAGTCCTCCACATGAGGGGATGTCTGGTATAATTTACTACAATTAATAGGAGTGGAAAGGGCATGTTACAGATAAACTGCTTTATTCTCGCCTGCTGTTTTTCCTTCTCGTCCCTTTTCTTCCACCTACAATGACTGGTTATCTGAAAGAAGGGACATGGGTAAGAGAAAATAAAGCTACCATTAGTCTCTCCTGTTCCACCCTTTTGCAGCCCCACCCATCCGTCCATATGTGGCTTTCTCATTCATTCCAGTAATAATACCAATTACTATGCAGGCAGGGCCATTCTTATTCACATTTGCAGCTCGCTGTGGACATTTATGCTTCACTCTGAGCAACACTCACATCTTCAACAACATCGATTATACAGCTGTTGTACAGTCGTTGTAAATGAAATATACAATGCCAGGTTCAGCTTTTAGAATCCTTTATGGTAGTGGGAAGTGGGGCAGGAAAGCCTTTCCCTGCCCAGTTTCTCTCTGGTGTGGCTTCATTCTCTAACACCTGATACTTGCACGTTAAGAGGCTGAGCAAGGAAGAGCAAGATCCCCAAACTGTTGCAGTTCTGTTGGCACAGAGGATACTGGAATACAGCCTTGATGGGCAAATGATCTGTGAGACTTCAGCAGCACAGCCATTTTCCAGGGCTTTGTCTCTGCTTTCTCCTTTCCTGCTCCTGTTTTCCCACCATCCCTACCTTCTATATCTTCTATGACTTTTCTGAGCTCAATATGCCTTTGTCAGATGAATTCAGTCATGAATCTTCCCTGCTTTTCCTGGTTTGATTTTCCAGCCTTCAAACTCAGATGAGCTGGACTGTCAGGCATGTGGCCTTCCACACCTGACTTTACCCATGAATGCCATATACCATCAGTAGGAAGCAGATTTCATCCATTTATAGGCACAACAGTGAGTGTCATAAGAAAAGCCCAGAGAGGACATATAACACACTTGAGACTTGCAAAAATACTAGGTACTTTTTTTAAAAATGCAGCTTTGATTTTTCTCTAACACTTTGTTTTTGCTTTATTTTCTGAGAACTTTGCAAGGCTCTATAATATAATTTAACATGAACTCTTTTGTCTATATTTGAACATCTAGGAAACCTGAAAATATCTTTATATTCATAAAATTTTGACAACCACTCTCAACAAAATAGCAGTGCTGCTGAGATCTGCATATACACAAACTGGGTGAGTGATTGGACAACCACAGCCTTTTGAATGTGAAACAAAAATCTTAGCGTAACAACCAAGAGGGGGACAAATGTCAGTCTTTCTGTTTGAAACTTCTCCAGTTGTGTGTTCTCTTGTGATCAGTACCATATGACATAAGAGTACCAGCATGAGAATTCTCCTTGTGGGTCTGCTGCTTGAAGGAGATGGAGTCACCCATCAAAGAAATGCAACAGCACAGTGTTCCTCATTACACCTTCAACTGTGTGCTAGAAACAACTGAAATGCAACTCCAATTTTCTTTTTTTACTTTTATATCTTACTTATTTTTATTGTATAAATCTTTTGTCTGCTTGTATGTCTGGTTACCATGTGTGTGCCTGGTCCCTGTGACGGTCTCAAGAGGCATCAGATCCCCTGGAACAGGAGTTACATACAGGTAGCTGTGAGCCACTGTGTGGCTGCTGGGAATTGAACCCAGGCTGTCTAAATAAACAGCCAGTGCTCTTAACCATTGAGTCATCTCTCCAGCCCCTAACTCAGATTTTAAAAAAAGGTGTGTATGAGTGTGTGTGTGTGTGTGTGTGTGTGTGTGTGTGTGTGTGTGTGAGAGAGAGAGAGAGAGAGAGAGAGAGAGAGAGAGAGAGAGAGAGAGAGAGAACAGGTATTTGAGTGCAGGTACCCGTGGAGACCAGATGAGAAGTTGAAGCTCTTGGAGTTGGAGTTACAGGCAGTCGTGAGCCACCAGACATGGGCACTGGAAAATGAACTCCTACTCTTAACCACTGAGCTTTTTTTCCAGTCCTGCACTAATAGTTTTGTTTTGGTACATGTGTCTATGGGTGAGTGCATACAAGTTTATGCATTCATAGGCCCACATGTCTGTGCACATGCATGCAGAGGCCTGACATTAGAAGTTCTCCCTCACCTTATTTATTAAGACAGGGACTCTCAAATGTATCAAGAGCTCACCTATACAGCTGCTGTGGCTGGCATCTTGACCTGGAGATGCTCTGTCTCTACCTCTGGGGACCTAGGATTACAGGCAAGTATTAAATTGGTTCTGGGGATCTGAACTCTGGTCCTCAGGCTTTCACGGCAAATCTTTTATCTACTGAGTTATCTCCTTGACCCTATCTATTCATATTTTTAAGACACAATATGAGAAATGCTGAAAAATCTAAAACCAAATTATTTCACCTAATATTTCCTCTCTACACTTTCCCAGTGTAATTGATGACCAAAAAAAAAAAAAAAAGGTGAGCTTTCAATAATGGCAGGACTACAACAATTAAGTGGTAAGGAGGCCCTTTGCCATAGATTAGTGAATCGCTAGCTTTTCTTAGTCAGGGCCCCGTAAACAGTGGTTCATCTTGCCTTCACTGGTGTCTTAGGAACTCCTGTGGTGTCCATAAACACCACAGGAGGAAGTATTCTCATTGATATCTTAGAGATAAAGGACTAAAGAGCATAAGTCATTTGTCAGAGGTTAAGTAACATATCTAAGTGGTGGAGTAGAAACTTGAATCCTGATACGTTTACTTACTGGGGTGTTTGATTACTGGTAGCCACATTTGGCCTGCAGACAGAAAGTATTATGCTTAGACACCAATTATATGTTGTTATAGACATTTAAAATTTGGAAACTTTATGTAAGGTCTAGCCACACTAGGTGTCCTTACCCGAAGCCTCTGAATTTGAGGAAATGGATCTTTCCCTTCACAAGTCATGGTCCTGCAGTCATCCCTGGCCTGCTTCCTGTATGGTCCTCATCTCAGGTTCCTGTAGGATTTGGGGGTTTGTGAGCTGTGTCATCTGTGTTGCAGTAGAATGCTGGGAACTCACCTTGAATCTTTTTTTTTTTTTTTAAACCCAAGCTACACAAGTGTGTCAACCTCTGATCTGAAGCCATAAAACAGATCTCTTGTATGGTCATAGTGTTGGGCACAGGTTGATCAGAGGAATAATGTAGCACTAGAGACATAGGGAGTCCTGTGTACAACTGTTGGGGCTAACCAGTTCATGAGGGGCTGTTTATTTTGCAGCTAGTTTTGGTCATGGCATCAGTAGGATTGGTCATACAAAAGAAATCAGGGTGTGTATGGGAGCAGGCAAGAGCACACAAGAGCCCCTGGAGGTTTCTGAAGCTCATCTCCTTCGGTTTTAGAGCCTTCAGGAGATGCTCTTTATGGCAAAAGTAGATGGGCTCCTGGCTCACAGAGAATTGAAGTAGGAGGCATGGCTGGCGTTGTAGTAATGGTGCCTAGCTGCTTCCCTACACTGACTAGATACACTAGCACACTCATGACAGGGTGTGTTCACCACCAAGGGCCCAACCCAGGTCCTGCAAGAACAACTATGATCACTTCACTACATCCTTTATCCCCACATAGAACTTTCATTTGGTTAGTGAAACATTAGTTTGGAGTCATGCATGGAAGTGAATCCTGGCAAACATGGAAGTGAATTCTAGTAAACAATTCTGATTTAGTTAAATCAATATAATACAAAGCCACAGGAACCAAAGTCAGGAATGCAAACCACCATAAAGCTCTTAACTATGTATTCCCATCTTCCACCAGAAAGATTAGAAATGAGCAAACATTTTTATTTGCTTTCTATGGCACCTGAGTCCATGAGATGTCCATAATGCATGTTTCCTACCTTCACATAACTAGAAGCCTCATTGTGCAAGCTCAGCTTCTATCCTGAATACCATGGGGCATAAGTATTTTATCTTCCTGTTCTTTCAAGTGCTCTATTGCATTGCCTCATCTGAACACCAATATCTCACCCTCTCAGGGTAGGTTGCTCCCATCAGAGCAGCAGCAATTCTCACATGACTTTTGCCACAGTCTAAGACTCAGCCTTGGGTTCTAAAGTCTCTGGCAAAATGAGCTATAGAATCTTGTACTGTTTGTAATGCTTGTCTTGTGAATACTGTTTATTGGCTGATGGCCATTGTATACACCAATCTTGACATGTTTCTCAGTGTAGTGGTCTATAGGACAGCTCAGAAGCAGAGCAACCCTCTTCAGTGATGTCTGCATCTGGTGATATTTCATTTGTACTGAAATGTAATTTTATTTGTATGTTAATAAATAAAGTTGCCTGAGGGGTCAGAGCTAATAGCAAGCCATAGCAGAAGCCGGGCGGTGGTGGCACACACCTTTTATCCTGATCACATGACAGACAGATCACTATGTGTTCAAGGATAAAGCCAGCATGGGGACACACACCTTTAATCTCAATATCAACCATAGAAGACCTGGAGGTCTGTATAGACAGGCAGTGACGAGGAGGTCATGTGGTTGGGTTTACGAGCAATGAGAAGGCAGAACAGAAAGTCAATAAAAAGATACACAGGAAGTAGATCTCTTTTTGAGCGGAAGGACAGCAGTGGCAGCGAGGGTTAAGAAAGGGTTTTTAGTATCAGCTTTTAGCTACTGCTCTGACCTCTTGGGCTTTTAACTCTGCATTTGGCTCTGTGTTTCTTATTTAATAAGATGGTTATATCTACATGCATCTGTCATGATCTATCCCATTTATGGCTGTGCTATGCAGATGGCATTCCCATCACACATAACCTGCCTCAAGCCCATTCACAGAGTAATCAAATGACTCATCATCCTCATTCTATGTTTAATGCTAGTCTAGGTCAATCATCAGTTATTTACCTGTATTCTGACAATAAAATTGATCACAGGTATCTTTTGCTGCTGTTACCATATTTGGGAACTAATGCATCAGAGTTACTTTAATAACTTGGGATCCTAAAGAGAAAGATGTTTCATTCTTCTTTATGATGGTCTCACATCAGTTTCTTATGCAAAAATGACCAGACCTTTTCCAGTTTACATTATTGTTATAGAATGTAAAGTGTCAAGCTTAAAAACAAAAGAAACAAACAAACAAGCAAAATTCAGCAGGTGGGTGAAAGATTGCTCAGTAGTCAAGAGGACAGTCTTCCAAAGGACCACAGTTTGATTCCTAGAACCCACATGATAGCTCACATCTATATATACAGTTCCAGGGTATCTGACTCCCTCTTCTGGCTTCTGTAGGTACCAGGCAAATAAGTAATGTACAGATATACATGCAAGCAAAATATCTATATACATAAAATAAAAATAAAATGAAAATTTAAAAATATTAGCCGAAATTTCCCCTAAATTGCTTTGAGGGGACAAGATTGATGCATGGACAGAGAAGAGAAAGGACTCATGGATGAACAGTTAAGTTGGTCATGTGATTTCTGCTGATTCCAGGAGACTTTCTGGAAGACTGTGTCATGTATCTCAGACCCATCAACTTAAGTGATAAAAGACGGAGAAATGTGTCTATTGGTTCACCAATTAATTCCCTCTTCTTGGATACATGCACTTGGGATTTGAGTGTGAAGTTATTGTGGAATATTAAAGATGTGTTATATTCTTTTATGCTGTGGAATATTTGTTTAATGATGCATAGATGTTTTGCATTCTTTTACGCTGCATTTATTTCACTCTGTAAAGCTGTGTTACTTTGCCTGCTTAAAACACTTGATTGGTCTACTAAAGAGCTGAATGGCCAATTGCTAGGCAGAAGAGAGATAGGTGGGACTGCCAGGCAGAGAAATAAATAAAAGGAGAGAGAAGAGGGAAAAAGGAGAAAAGGAGAGGATTATGCCAGGGGCCAGCCACCCAGCCACACAGTCAGGCACAGAATAAGAAGGAAAGAAAAGATATAGAGAAATAGAGAAAGGTAAAAAAAAAAACCAGAGACAAAAAGTATCTTAGATAATTTAAGTTAAGAAAAGCTAGCTAGAAATAAGTCAAGCTAAGGTAAGGCATTTACAAGTAATAATAAACCTCCATGTGATTTATTTGGGAGCTGTGTGACGGGCTCCCCAAAGAGTAAAAAGAATAAAAAAAACCCACAAAACTACAGGAAGGCTTGTTTGTGCATGATTACTGAAACGATGGCTGGGGACCAAGTAAGGAATAGCTTATCAAGTGAGTCATGAAGGTCAGACACATCCTACCAACTGCAAACCTTAGCTGTGTTTTCTCCTAAGATTTTCCAGTAAGACTGTATTCACTGACCACTTGACAAAGGCAGCAGCTGTCTTCCTGAAATCCAAGTACACATGTATTAAATTATTTTTTATTTATGTGTATGTGTGTCTGCTTGTGTGAGTATATGCCAAGTGTGTGCAGGTGCCCTCAAATACCAGAAGAAAGCATTAGATCTTTGTAGCTGGAGTTGTAGCCCATTGCTGTGAACCACCTGATGTGTGTGATGGGAACTGAACACAAGTCCTCTGGAAGAGGAACAAGTACTCTCAACTGATGAGCCATCTGTCCACCACATACATGCATTTTCAATGGAAAGTTGTAGATGTTTAATTTCTAGAAAAAGCCTCCTACTTCCTTATATGATCGTACCACCTATCCAAACACTGATTAGCTGCCAGAATTAGACAACTATGTAGCTCTATCCAGAGTCAGTCTTGTTTTCTTTCCTGGGTATAGAATAGCTGAAGCTTCAAGTCTTATCCTAAGGCAACAGTGGTCAACAAAGCATGAACATCATAGTCACTCCTTCCCAAGATCGAGCAGTTTTCCAGGCTCCCTCATCTCTCCTTGAGTAGGAAGCACGGAAGGTGTTTCTTGAGATGACAAAATCAACCATAACTTGGATTACTCAGATGTCACAGAGAGAAGAGCAGCCTGGAGGGCTGTTCAGCCTATAAGAGACATTGCCAGAATAAGTAATAAACGTTCTATGTTTAATCGTTGATATTTGGGAACTGAGTGCTGTAATAGTGTAAGCTAGCCCTTCTAAAACAGCTTGAAAACTTTGCATGTCACATTAATGAAACCCTAGAAGGAATTGGCTATGTTTCAAAGTTATAAATTATTTAGAGTATATTACCTCCTTTTCAGTTTTGGGGATAAAACCCAGGGCCTCATGGATGCTAAGAAAGAACTCCATGGTTGAACCATACCTCTACTGCACCCCCCACCATGTGAAGATTAAACTGATGATTGGGAGAGAAATATGCCAAGACTCTGAGCCTATAGAAGACTCCAGGACATCTTCTGTCAAGGAAGAACTAATTTTTGTCACTGGAAAATTTAGATCAGAATTCAATGACACTGTATGACATCTCTTAAAGTGTTCATACACATGGAATACCAAATTACCCATGATGTGTGTCCCATATCAAATGCACGTGTTCTATTGTTTATTACAATGTCATTTTTTTTTACTTAATCAAACAATATGTATTTTCCCAAGGGCAGACTTTTGAATAACAAAGCCTTGTCAGAAACCCATCTGTGAGAGGATGCTACCATAATTCATCAGTATTTTACAGCATTATAGCTTATAAATAGTTGATGTTAAATTAACTCAGAAGTAGCATGAATTGAAGAAATGGAACAAAAGTAATGTGATCATACTGCTCGGGATTTTTAAATCTACTAGGAAATGGCTTATACTGTCCCCATTTTGCAGTCAGTTGAGGAAATTATGGTTAGAGAGTTTGGGTGGGCAGCTGACCATCACACAAATAGTAGTTGATGCTGAAGTCCAGTTATTCTACAGCCTTAAGCAGACCTGCTTTCATTAGTATCAAATACCACCTTGAGCTGAAACAAACACACATTGAATGAAAGTAATAGGACTGAACAGGAAATCCACAATGCAGGGACATGAGGCTTGGGACTCTGGATTGCACATGTTAATCATAGTATATCAGTATAGCCAATACAAATCACCATATGCCTTTTTCCTAAGGGCGATTCTTTAAAATATTGAACTCTTAATATGCTTTTAATCTACTTTTATTAATAAAAGTTTTAGTTAATAAAAAAAGTTTTGAATCAAACTCTTGAGTAATTTACATCGCTATAATAACACCTATTACTTTCTGTAAGACAGGCTGCTTTGGCTCCAGCATGCAGGAGTTAGGCATGGTTTCATAATGTGTCTGGTCTTCTTTGCCCTGTCCACATACTGTGACGCTGCCTGGGATGACAGTCACAGTAGGGTTGCTCACTATCACATTACTCAGAGAGACTTTGTAAAGGCCTTTTCTGTACCTAGTGCTTTATGCCACCTCACAGTTGAGCAAACTCACTTCAAGAAAAGGAAAACCTGACAGTCATGTCACTGTGCAAGTCTACTTGCAGACAGTGTTTAAAATAGGTCAAGTTCAATGACATTTTAAAAGAAGCAGTGTTAGCACCCCAAGTTGACCTTACAGTTCACCCCAAGGATTAACAACCCCTTTGTTTCCTCTACTGGGACATTGAGACATTGGTAAGAGGCTCAGTAAGTTCTCCAGGGTCATGGGAGTCAGTGGTGACCAAGTGGAATGAAGAGTTAGAAATTATTACTTGTGTGGTTTTCATTTATTTAGTTGGTTGACAAATAGATATTCTGCAATGCCCAACAGATTCTCTAATTAGAATTTGAGTCTGGAGTGGCAAAAAGAGGGTGTGAAAAATTCAATAAATGCTGACTTGACCTTAACCTGCATATGTTCAACCAGCAAAGAAAACAATTCTTGTTGAAGTGAGAGAGGTAGTATTTTCTAGGGGTATCCAAGCAGGGATGGTCCTAAGGCTAACAGAAGAGAAAGAGTCTCAAGGGATTCTCAAGGTAGTGGGACACATTAGAGTAGATTTTTACGTATTTGTATTTATTCATTTGAATATGGCAATTTGGGAACTACAGAGTAGAGGTAATACCTCTAGAAGGTAGGGACATCAGACATGTGACCAATGATGAGGACTGTGTCTCCTTATTTGTCATTCAAATTTGTTTATTTGTCTGATAAAGGGTCTTTACATTTATCCCAAGTTGGAACTTAAGATCCTACTACTCGAGCTTCGCTCTCCAGTATTGGTATTATGGACCTGGGCCATCAGTCTGGCACTGTTTTATGTTAATATCCACAAAACTTTAGTTGTGTTAGAATCAGTCTCAGAAGAAACTTACAGGGGCTGGAGCAACGGCCCATTAGTTAGGCAAGCTTATTCTCTTTCAGAGGGCTCAAGTCAGGTGGCTCACAACCATCGTTAATTTCTGCGCCAGGGAGTCAGACACCCTCTCTGGCCTAATATACATAGTTTACACACACACACACACACACACACACACACACACACACACACACACACAAATAAGTAAGTAAATAAATAAATATACTATCATTAGGACTTTAGAATAAAGTGTATTAAATAAATAATAGCCTTTCAATCAATGGAGCCTCTCAGTCCAGAATTTGGTAACAGGTTCTGTTAAATAAAAGTAGAAATTATGTAATAATTTTTGTGCTATAGGAAAATTGTGAATGACCTCAAGAAGCAGACTGAAGTTGCTGGGGCCCTACTGTCTGGGCAGACAAGAGTCAGTGAAGGGTTCTTGGGTTTCTGTTTTTGTTCTTATTGTCACTGAGTCTCTGTAGGTAACCCAGGTTGACCTTGCACTGCAATCTTCTTGCTTTGGCTTCCCTAGTGGATTACACATGCAAACCACTGCAACCACTGCTGGATTTTTTTAATAGGGAATTGTAGGATAAGACCAATGGTGTCTAGGAAGTTAAATTGAAAAAATGCGTAGCTAGGATGAGAATCAAAAGAAGACCACTGGGAGTGTTCTAGTAATGAATGAGGGACACAATTGCACCAATAAATAAATAAATAAATAAATAAATAAATAAATAAATAAATAAATAAATAAATAACCCACTGAGTTCACAAACCATCCTAAGATTTAGGGACATGAAGCAATTATCATTCATGTATGCCTCAGTTCTATACATTGGTAACTTGATCCAGCTGGACAGCTTTGGTTTGAATTAATCTCGCCGGGAATCTGCAGCTTGTTATTAGGACTGCCTACTCCATGTAGGCTTTATTGGGAATGGCATGTGAGATTTCTGTGCAGTTGTCAAGGTGGCCTTGAAGGACATGGTTTGGGTTGAGGCCCCTATCACCTCTGAAGAACAGATTGTGCAAATTTCCCTCTGGAAGTCTGATGAGATTCAGGAGTGGGCAATGACCACTGTGGACTTCCCTTTGCTGGGAGAGTCTAGTTAGAGACTTGATCTCACAGCTTACTGTTGAGATTTTGAGGTCTCCTATATCTATGGCTCAATTTTAGCAAGAAAAATTTTCAGAGTTTTTTCCATTTATTCTAGGTTTTTCCAATGCCTTCACGTGAACTTCATAATAGTCTTTAAGATTCTTTGTATGTCTCTGGTTTCAGTAATAATATCTTCCTTAAAATGTTATTATGCTTGTGTGTGTGTGTGTGTGTGTGGTATGTCTACCTGTCTGTCTGTGGGTGCTAATATGCCTAGCACACATGTAGAGGTGGTTCTGGGGATCAAGCTCAACTTGTCAGGCTTATGGAAAAATAACATCTAACTTGCCCTTACTTCTTTAATTGTATTTATTTGGTTCTTCCCCCATTTGTCTTGTTGATTTTATCATTTCAAAAAACCATTTTTTTTGGCATTTGATGTTTTGTATTTTTTAAGTATTTTATTTCTGCGCTGGTCTTTGCTATTTCTTTCATTTTCGTAAGTGACTTAATCTTTTTTCCTCCTTTTCTTCCTCCCTCCCTTCCTTCCATCTTTCATTTTCTCTTCTTATCCCCCCCATCTTCTCTCTCTACTCCCTCCTTTCTTATATGGTTATAGGCATCAAATTCAGTGCCTTGTGCATGACTTAGCTTTATCATGAATCATTGTTCTTGATTTCCAAGGGCCCTTGATACAACAATAGATTGTTTCTTTGAACTCTTTCACCTTTTCAAAGTGTGTGTGTGTGTGTGTGTGTGTGTGTGTGTGTGTGTGTGTGTATGTTTGTGTGTATATGTGCACACTTAAGCATATATATGGAGGCCAGAGGTTGTCACTGGGTATCTTCTTCTACCATTCTCCACTTTGTTTTCTTATTTGCTTATTTTTATTTATTTATTAACAAACCAAACTCTTTCAACAAACCTAGAGTCTGCCAGTTTGGCTGGACTATCTGGGCCTCAAAGTCCCTGAGGGGTCTGCCTACTTCTGTGCCACCCTGAGCCCCAGTGCTGGGGTCACAGAGAGTGTTATATGCTGCTTTTACATGGATGTTGGAGATACAAAACCAGGTTCTTCTGAAATATTTTTTTGTTGTGGAAATTTATTACTGTAAATTTCTCTCCTAGCATGGCATTTGCTGATTCCATATATTTCAGTGTTTAGTGTTTCCATTTAAATTCACTTCAAGATTTTTCATGTCCATTTTGACTTCTTCAGTGATGCACTGTTCTGCAGCATATTGTTTAGTCTCTATAAATTCTTAGTTTCTAGAATTTCTTCTGTTATTAATGTCTAGTTTTAGTCTATCATTATCAGAGAAGGTATATAATGTGAATTCGATTATTTGCATTTTATAAGGATAGTTTTGTGTTCTAAAATGTCAACTATTAGAGTTCTATGTACTGAAGGAAACTGTGTGTTATATAAGTGCTGGGTGAAATTTTCTGTAAATGTCTGTTAAGTCCATTGGATCTATAGCACAACAACGCTATTGTTCCTTTGTTGCTTTTCTGCCTTGATGAAAGTGAAGTATTAGTTACCTACCATCGTTTTCTTGGATCCTACCTCTTACTTAGATCTAATACTGTTCATTTTATAATAATTGGGTGTTCTGGCATTAGATACCTGTTCTAGTTTCATTTCTTTTGCTGTGACAATACCCCAACAAAAAGCAACTTAGGGAAGTGTGGTGGTTTGAAAGAAAATGCCCCAATGGGAAATGACACTATTAGGAGAAGTGGCTTTGTTGGAGGAATTGTGTCACTATAGGGATGGGATTTGAGGTCTCCAATGCTCAAGCTATGCCCAGTGACACAGTTTACTTCCTGTTGCCTGCAGATCAAGATGTAGGACTCTCAGTTTCTTTTCCAACACACTGTCTGCCTGCATGCTGCCATGTCCTGTCATGATGATAATGGACCAAACCTCTGAACTGCAAGCCAACCAATTAAATGCTCTACTTTATAAAGTTGTCATGGTCATAGTGTTTCTTCACAGAAACAGAAACCTTAACTCAGACAAAAGTTGGTACCAAGGAGTGGGTATTGCTGTGATAGGCCTGAGCATGTTCTTGTTTCAAGGAATTTAGTCTTTGGTACTTTGGGTTATAAAGGCAGTTTAATGCTTTAGACCTTGCTTAATGGACCGTACTAGTAGAAGCATGGAAGTTTTGAACTATGGAGTCTTGTATCAAGATAATGCAGAGGAGAAGAATTTTAGTATGTTGCCTAGGGATTATTATTGTGATATTTTGGTGGAAAATGTGGCTGCATTTTAACCTTGTCCAAAGAGTCAGCCTGAGGCTAAAGTGAAGAGATTTGGATTAATTCCATTGACAGAGGAAATCTCAAAACAGACTAGTATAGACTCTGTTATGTGATTATTAGTATTAACTCTAATAAAGACATATAATGTAAAGAAGCAAGTTTAGAAAGGAAAAATACAAAATGTACAATTTGAGGAGAAAAGGGGCACCAGGAAGTAGAATAGAGCTAAATCCTGTGTTCAAGGAGATAAACAAAATAAGAAATGGAATAAAGGAAGTGGTGACCTCAGGATAAGATCCCACCCAGCTAAGTTTCCAATTTGTGAAAAAGAATTAAAGAAAAGCTTAGAACCAGGTTAGTGGCATACACCTATGATCCCAGCACTCTAGAGACAGAGGCTGGCAGATCTCTGAGTTTGAGGCCAACCTGCCCTCCAAATCCAGTTGCAGGATAACCAAACTTAGGCAGTGAAGGAAATCACAGAAAATAGAAAGTTGGTGAAAATGTAATTATACAAGAGGACCATCTTCTAAGCCCAGCAAGCAGCAGAACTTGGCAGCTTAGACCAGGTAATTCCGGCTTTAGAGTCAAGGACAGAAGACAGCAGTTACAGAATCTTCTTTCACGACTAAGGAAAGCTGCTGAGGTCAAGCATGTGTCAGGGATGTTCCTGAATAGAGGCCTAGAGAGACCATTTCATGAAGCTGTGAAGGTGAAGCCTGTATTGCCCTGGAAAACCCAAGATGTTAGAGATGCCAGAGTCATGGGATACCTACTGAGGAAGAGTTGCCAACTGGGAGTGGAATCAGTCCAAGAGAAAGAAGTATGTTTCAGTCAACTAAGCTGAAAAGAGTTGGAGATCTGAAGAGCACTTTGACATCACACATGGAGATGCAGAGTTTGAAGTTTGCCCAGCTGTTGTATTTTTTAAATCTTGTTTTGGTCCAGTACGTTTTCTCTATGCTCCCTTCCCTATATTTTGGAGTAGTGATGTATATTCTGTGCCATTGTATGTTGGAAATATATGGTCTACTTTTTGATTTTTATTTCAAAGGGAGTTACAGTAAAAAGATTACACAAATTTCAAGAGACTTTGAACTTCAGTCTTTTAAACATTGGTGAGACTGTGATAGTCTATGGAGACTTTTGAAGTTGGACTGAATGCAGTTTTGCCTTATGATATGGCTGCAAGCTGGGAAGTGAAATGTGGTAGTTTGAAAGAAAATGGCTCCCATAGGGAGTGGCACAATTAGGAGATGTTGCTTTGTTGGAGTATGTATGGCCTTGTTGGAGGAAGTGTGTCACTGTGAGGATAGGCTTTGAGGTATTCTATGTTCAAGCTACACACTGACATAATTCCCTTACTATTATCTGTGGATCAAAATGTAGGAGTCTCAGTTTCTTCTCCAGCACCATGTCCGCCTGCATACTGCCCTGTCATGCCATGATGATAATGGATGAAACCAGCCACCACAATTAAATGTTTCCTTATTAGAGTTGCCATGGCAAGCAGGTGAGAGACCTGCTTCCAGGATGCACCACCACTGCTACAACCCACTGGATTCTGTTACCCCAAGACATACTCCACCACTCAAACCCATTCACCTGGTCATCCTTCCTCCCTGTAGCCAGCCCTTCCCTGCAAACCCAGCCGACTATATATGCATAGGGATTTCCCATACCAATTGAAGGAACAGGTGCATGACTAGCCTTCCAGCTGAACTGCCCCAATGAGCAGACCTTAAACCCCAGGGTACATCCCATGCCCGTTCCCTTCCCATCTCAGCACCAACAATGCAACTGGGCCCTGCCCCCAACTCTGATGGAACTCCAGTTCTCTGGTGCAGTCCCCAGCAGCCAGCAAGCAGGTAAGATACCTGCCCCCAGGCTGCACCACCACCACCAATGCCACCCAGTGGATTCTGTTCTCCCAAGACCCACTCAGTCACCCAACACCACAAACCTGGTCATTTACCCCATGGCTAGCCCTCCCCCCAACTCCAGTATACTACATAGGCACAGGCACAATCTACACCAGTTGGAAGAACATATGAGTAAATGTCAGTTAAGAATATGAAAGGGCAATATGGCATCACCAGAACCCAGTGACCATTACAAGAGCAAGACATGAACATTCCAACACAGCTGAAGCACAAGAAAATGACTTTTAAAATAACTTTATAAAGACGGTAGAGGTCCTTAAAGAAAAAATGAAAAACTCCCTTAACAAAATCAAGGAAAAGACAAAGAACTGGAAGAAATCAATAAAACCCTTAAAAAAAAAAGCCAAGAAAGTCAAGAAAAAAAAATCAAACAGGTGAAGAAAATGGTTCAAAACTTGAAAATTGAAATTGAAGCATAAAGGAAATACAAACTGCCGGGCGGTGGTGGCGCACGCCTTTAATCCCAGCACTCGGGAGGCAGAGGCAGGTGGATCTTTGTGAGTTCGAGGCCAGCCAGGGCTACCAAGTGAGTTCCAGGAAAAGCGCAAAGCTACACAGAGAAACCCTGTCTCGAAAATATATATATATATATATATATAAACTGAGGGAATTCTGAAAATGGAAAGTCTGGGTAAGAAAACCGTAACTGCAGACATAAGCACCACCAACAGAATATAAGAGAAGGAAGAGAGAATCTTAGGTGTTGAAGATATGATAGGGGAAATACATTCATTGGTCAAAGAAAATGTTAAATCAAATAAATTCCTAACACAAACATCCAGGAAATTTGGGACACCATGAAAAGACCAAACCTAAGAATAATGGGAACAGGAAAAGAGAAGAAGCTTAGCTCAAAGGCACAGAAAACATATTAAACAAAATCATAGAAGAAAAATTTCCCAACCTAAAGGTATAAGAAAGTTACAGAACACCAAATAGCCTGTCCCCCACAAAAGAGTCTCCAGACCAAATAATAATCAAAACATCAAACACACACAATAAAGAAAGAATATTAAGAGCTGCAAAGGAAAAAGGCCAAGTAACATAAAGGCAGAACTATCAGAATTATACCCAACTACTCAATGGAAACACTAAAAGTCAGAAGGTCCTGGACAGATGTTTTGCAGACATTAAGCGACCATGGATGCCAGCAAGACTACTATACCCAGCAAAACTTTCAATCACCATATAAGGAGAAAACAAGATATTTCATGACAAAATCAGACTTAAACAATACCTATCCACAAATCCAGCCTTACAGAAAGTACTAGAAGGAAAACTCTAACCCAAGGAGGTTAGCTACATCCACAAAAGCACAGGCAATAGATAATCATACACCAGCAAACCCCCCAAAAAGGAAACACACACACATACACACATGCACACACACACACACACACACACACACACATACACTACCACTACCATCACCAAGACAAACAAACAAAATAACAGGAATTAACAATCATTGGTCACTAATATCTCTTAGTATCAATGGGCTCAATATACCAATAAAAAGACACAGGCTAACAAAATGGGTATAAGAACAGGATCCATCCTTTTGTTGCATATAAGAAACATACCTCAACCTCTAAGACAAACATACCTCAGAGTAAAGGGTTGGGAAAAAT
Organism: Peromyscus leucopus; assembly: GCF_004664715.2. NCBI lineage: Eukaryota > Metazoa > Chordata > Mammalia > Rodentia > Cricetidae > Peromyscus > Peromyscus leucopus. The sequence continues at coordinate 70,601,883 of NC_051084.1, forward strand.
TTTTCAATCAAATGAACCTAATAATCAAGCTTCAAACTAAAATTAATCAAAAGCAACAGAGAAGGACATTTCATATTCATAAAAGGAAAAAAAATCCATCAAGATGAAATCTCAATTCTGAACATCGATGCCCCAAATCAAGGACATCCATATTTGTAAAAGAAATATTACTAAAGCTTAAACCACACATCACACATATACATTATTAGTGGGAGACTTCAACACCTCACTCTCATGAATGGACAGGTCTGCCAGACAGAAACTTAACAGTGAAACTAGGGAACTAACAGATGTTACGACTCAAATGGACTTAATAGACATCTACAGAACATTTCACCCAAACACAAAAAGAATATACCTTCTTCTCATCACCTCATGAAACCTTCTCTAAAATTGAACACATACTCAGTCACAATGAAAATCTCAACAGATACAAAATTTGTAATACCCCCCTGTTTCTTATTGGATCACCATGGGTTAAAGTTAGAGTTCAACAACAACATAAACTACAGAAAGTCTACAAACTCATGGAAATTGAACAACTCTCAACTGCATTATCACTGTGTCAAGGAAGAAATAATGAAATAAATTAAAGACTTCCTAGAATTCAATAGAAATGAATCCACATCCCCAAACTTATGGGACACTATGAAAGCAGTTCATGACAGAGAAAGAGGAAAAGTTCATAGCACTAAGTGCCCACATAAAGAATTTGGAGAAATCTCATGCTAGTGACTTAACAGCACACCTGAAAGCCCTAGAACAAAAAGATGCAAACTCACCCAGAAGGAGTAGACACATGGTAGGAAATAATCATACTCTGGGTTGAAGTCAATGAAATAGAAACAAAGAGAACAATACAAAGAATCAATGAAACAAAGAGTTGGTTCTTTGAGAAAATCAACAAAACAGACAAACCCTTATCCAAACTAACCAAAAGCCAGAGAGAGAATATTAAAATTAACAAAATCAGAAATCAAAAGGGGGACATAACAAGAGGCACTGAGGAAATCCAGAAAATCATTAGGTTATACTTCAAAAACCTGTACTCCACAAAATTGGAAAATCTAAAAGAAATGGACAATTTTCTTGATAAGTATCACACACCAAAATTAAATCAAGACCAGATAAACAATCTAAATAGACACCTATAACCTCTAAGGAAAGGGAAACAGTCATTAAAAGGCTTCCAAACAAGCAAAAAAAGCCCAGGGCCAGATGATTTCAGCACAGAATTCTATCAGAATTTCAAAGAAGAACTAATACTAATACTATTCAAATTGTTCCATACAATAGAAACAGAAGGAACATGGCCAAATTCTTTTTATGAGGCTATAGTTATCCTGATACCAAACCACACAAATACGTAATGAAGAAGGAGAATTACAGACCAATCTCCCTCCTGACTACTGATGCAAAAACACCAAATAAAATACTGGCAAACTGAATCCAAGAACACATAAAAAAACCCACTATGATCAAGTAGGCTTCACCTCAGGGATGCAGGGATAACTCAACATATGAAAACCTGTCAATGTAATACATTATGTAAACAAATTAAAGAAAAGATCCCCTACATGACCATCTCATTAGATGCTGAGAAAGCCTTTGACAAAATCCAACATCCCTTCATGATAATGGTCTTGCAGAGACCAGGAATACAAGGAACATACCTAAACATAATAAAAACACTATATAGCAAGCCAACAGTCAACATCAAATTAAATGGAGAGAAACTCAAAGTGATTTCACTAAAATCAGGATCAAGTGGAGAGGCTGTCCACTCTCTCTGTATCTTTTCAATATAGTACTTGAAGTTCTAGCTAGAGCAATAAAACAACAAAAGGAGATCAAGAGGATACAAATTGGAAAGGAAGAAGTCAAACTTTCACTATTTGCAGATGATATGATAGTATACATAAGTAACCCCCAAAATTCTACCAGGGAACTCTTATAGCTGATAAACACCTACAGTAATGTGGCTAGACACAAGATTAACTTAAAAAAATCAGTAATCCTCCAATGTACAAATGAAAAATGGGCTGATAAAAGAAAACAACACCCTTTACAATAGCCACAAATCATATAAAATATCTTGGGGTAACACTAACTAAACAAGTGAAAGACCTATATGACAAGAACCTTAAGTCTTTGAAGAAAATAATTGGAGAAGATATCAGAAAGTGGAAAGATTTCCCATGTTCATGGATTGGTAGGGTTAACATTGTAAAAATGGCAATCTTACCAAAAGCAATCTACAGATTCAATGCAATCCCTATTAAAATCCCAACACAATTCTTCACAGAACTCAAAAGAACAATATTCAACTTCATATGGAAAAACAAAAAAACCAGGATAGCTAAAACAATCCTGTATGATAAAGGAATTTCCAGAAGTATCACCATCCCTGACTTCAAGCTCTACTGCAGAGCTACAGTAATAAAAACAGCATGGTACTGGCATAAAAACAGACAGATGGATCAATGGAATCTAATCAAAGACCCTGACATAAATTCATACATCTGGGAACACCTGATTTTTGACAGAGAAGCCAAAATTATACAATGGCAAAAAAAAAGAAAGCATCTTCACCAAATGGTGCTGGCATAACTGGATGTCAGCATGTAGAAAAATTCAAATAGATCCATATCTACTGCCCTGCACAAAACTCAAGTTCAAGTGAAACAAAGACCTCAACATAAATCCAGTTACACTGAAGCTGATAGAAAAGAAAGTGGGAAGTAGCCTTGACTACATTGGCACAGAAGAGAACTTCCTGAATATAACACCAGTAGCACAGACACTGAGTTTGACAATTAATAAATGGGACCTCCCAAATCTGAAAAGCTTCAGTAAGGCAAAGGACACTGTGAAAACAAAATGGCAGCCCACATAATGAGAAAAAATCTTCACCAACCCCACACCTGACAGAAGGCTGATCTCCAAAATATGTAAAGAACCCAAGAAACTAGACATCAAAGTACCAACTATTCCAATTTAAAAATGGGGTACAGATTTAAACAGAGAAGTTTCAACAAAAGAATCTTAAATGGCTGAGATACACTTATACAATTGTTCCACATCCTAATCCATCTGGGATATGCAAATCAAAACAACTCTGAGACACCATCATCTTACACTTGTCAGAATGGCTAAGATCAAAGACACTAATGACAGCCTATGTTGGAGAGGATGTAGAATAAGAGGAACACTACTCCACTGCTGGTGAGAGTGCAAACTTGTACAACCACTTTGAAATCAGTATGGCAGTTTCTCAGAAAATTGAGAATCAGTCTACCTCAAGACACAGCTATACCCAAAGTATTCTCAATCGTACAACAAGGACACTTGCTCATCTATGTTCATAGCAGCATTATTTGTAATAGCCAGAACTTGGAAACAACCTAGATACCCCTCAATTGAAGAATAAATAAAGAAAATGTGGTGCATTTACACAATGGAGTATTACTCAGCAGTAAAAAAAAAAATGATATCATGAAATTGGCAGGCTAATGGATGGAACTCATCCTGAATGAGGTAACCCAGACCCAGAAAAACAAACATGGTATATACTCACTCATAAGTGGATATTAGCTATAAAGTAAAGGATAACCAGGCTACAATCCACAGCCCCAGAGAAGCTAGGTAACAAGGAAGGCCCAAAGAAGGATTCGTGGATTTCCTGGGAAGGGGAAATAGATGAGATCTCCTGGGTAAACTGGGGGCAGGAGTGCGGTGGGGGTAGGGATTATGGAGGTATGGGAACATGAGCGATCGAATTGGATGGGTTGGGGGAAGGGATGGAGGGAGAGAAAAATGAAAGAGATGTCTTGATGGGAGGCATTTTGGGGTTAGGGAGAAACCTGGTGCCAGGGAAATTCCCAGGAATCCACAAGGATTACCCCTGCTAATACTCCTAGCAAGAGTGGAGAGGATGCCTGAACTGGCCTTCCCCCGTAATCAGAACGGTGAGTACCCTAATTGTCATCATAGTGCCTTCATCCAGTAACTGGTGGAAGCAGATGCAGAGATCCACAGCCAAGCACTGAACTGAGCTTCAAGAGTCCTATTGTAAAGGGAGGGGAAGGATGGTAAGAGCCAGGAGGGTCAAGGTCTTGATGGGGAAACCCACAGAGACAGCTGACCTAAGCTTGTGGGAGCTCACAGACTCTGGACCGACAGCTGGAGAGCCTACATGGGACTGACCTAGGCCCTCTGCATGTGTATAACAGTTGTGTAGCTTGATCTGTTTGTGGGGCTCCTAGCAGTGGGATCAGGACCTGTCCCTGGCACTTGAGCTGGCTTTGGGGAACCCATCCTCCATGCTGAGTTGCCTCACTCAACCTTGAAGCATGGGGAGGGGCTTGGGCCTGCCTCAACTTGATGTGCCATGCTTTGTTGGCTCCCATGGGAGGCCTGCCCCTTTCTGAGTGGAGACAGAAGAGTGGATGGGGAAGGTAGAAGGGGGATTGAGATGGGAACAGGATAAGAGGACAGAAGGTCGGTAAAATAAATAAAAAAAATATTTAATAATAAAAAAGAGTTGTTATGGTCTCTAAGACTCTCTTTCCTGGTGATTCTAGATTGTAACAAGTTGATGGTTAAAACTAAGCAGCACAGGGACCCATGCATTTACAGTGGTTATATGTTTTGTTGTATTGATTTCTTGATCAATATGTAATGTCCTTTTGTCTCTTTGTAGTTTTTAGTTTAATTTCTGTTTGCATGGAATATTTTTTCCATCTACTTGTTTTTAGGGTCTATATGTTTTTATAGGTGAAATGAATTTCTTGTAGGCAGCATAACATTGGGGCCTTTCCTCCTCATTTAAAAAGTAGTTCTTGCCAGGCAGTGGTGGCGCACGCCTTTAATCCCAGCACTCGGGAGGCAGAAGCAGGTGGATCTCTGTGAATTCGAGGCCAGCCTGGTCTCCAAAGCGAGTTCCAGGAAAGGCACAAAGCTACACAGAGAAACCCTGTCTCGAAAAACAAAAAAAAAATTAGTTTGAGAGTTTTGCACATTGTATTTTGATCCTATTTACCTCCCATACCTCTATGCCTTTCAGACCCATCCAACTTCTTCCATGCTCACCCAACATTGTGCCTTCTTTTTGCTTTTTAAATAACCTAATGAGTCAAATATGTACTGCCTATCTTCATAGCTGTATGGCCATTCACTGGAGTGTGATTAATCTTAGAGAAAACTGACTTTGTATCTCCCAGTAGCTATAAGTTGTCAATAGCTCTTCTGCTAAGTATGGGAACTTGTGCCCACCTCCTATTTCCATGCTGTGATTTTGCCTTGCTTGAGTTTTCACAGGTCTTGTGCATGGGGTCCTATTATTGTATACATTCATAGGGCCCATGTTTTTAACAGGGGACTTTAGTTCATTTGTGTTCATAATTACTATACATATATAAAGACATAGCCCTCTCATTGTTTTCTTGATATGGCTTATTCTTTGTGTCTCCTGTTCATCTTTATGGTTCCATGATTTATTCTACAGGGAAGGCCTGGCTGTTCTTCTTTTTGTGTGCTCACCTCATTAATGACTTTATATGCTAATGAACTTTCATCTTAGTAGCAGTTTTCTTTTTCTTGTGAGTACAGGATACTTCAGCAATGTTTATAAAACTGGTATGGTGAAAGTGTAATTAATTTTTCTTAATTTTTGTTATATTTAAAATATTTCTTTATTATTTCTGGATAGATTGTTGGATATAAATATTTTTAGTTGATTGTTATTTTCTTACAGAGTAAACTACATCAATTCCTTTCCTTCTTATCTATAAAGTTTCTACTAAGAAAATTATTGATAGTAGGTGTTGTGAACCTTGGCACATTTTATTTGAAATATCTTTATGTTTTAATCATTTAATTTTAATAAGTCAGGTGAGGGATTTTTCTGGTCATATCTGCTTGGGGTTCTGTAGACTTTCTGTACCATAACTCTCCCAATATTCAGGTAGTTTCCAGTTATTGTTTCTTTGAGTAGACATTCTATTCCCTCTTTTTCATTTTCTCACTTGGTTAGGAAAAAATGAGGATATTTGTTTAATTAAAAGTGTTCCCAAAGTCTTGAATACTTTCTTAATTCTCTATTATTTTCTTATTGTCATTGCTGTGGTTTATATTTGGTCTGACAGAGATATTTCAAAACACTTGTGTTCTATATCAGATTTTCTTTCTTCTGATTTACCTATCTTGTTCTTCAAAGTTTAATTATGTATCTAAACTGACAAATTTCACTTTCAAGATTTATGGTTTTTTCTTGTGGTTTCTACCTCTCAACTAAATTTCTCACTCACATCATACATTATTTTCCTAACTAAATTAAAATGTGTTTTATCTTGAATGTCATTAAGTGTTTTAATAATCATTAAATATTTTATCAGCCATTTCATTATTGTCACTTTCTTTTATTTATTGTTTATTATTCTGTGTATGTGGGACACATGATGGATATGGGTGCAGTCATGCTACAGTGCATGTTTGGAAGTCAGAAGACAACTTTCCTAGAGCAAGTTCTCTTCTTCCATCTTTTATGTGTCCTGGGGTTCAAATCCAGTCACCAGGTTTGCACAGCAAGTACCTTTCACACCAAGCCATCCATCAACCTCATTTTAAAAAATCTCTCCTATGGAGCCGTTATGTTCTTCTGGTGACATCATGTCAATTTATTTGTTTCATATTTCTGTGTTCCTATATTGAAATGTATTGTTCTGGAGAAGTATGAATCTCAGTCACTTTTATGGAGTGATCTTTGTAGTTAAGTAGCCTTTTCAGGAATGTGTGTCTTCGGTAAACACATTGACTTTGTCCCACATTGGTATTGTAGTGTATTTTTTCTATATTTTCTTTGGCTGTAATTGATGATTATGGATACATTGTCCGTCATGGTACAGACAAAAACACTCATTTTCTTGGGAGGCTATACAGTGAGCACACCCTTTGTGGCTCAAGCAAGTATGGTGATGACAACAGTGGGTGTCTGGTACCCACTGTATGTGACTATTCTTACAATGAAACAATAGCATTATCTGGAATGGAGGCCCTTTCTGGCATTGGTGAACCAATTCTGTTGCTGGCAATGACCCCTAGTATTAGTAACAATGGTTTCAAGCCAAGATCTTTTGGCTTCAGCTAGGAAGTGATACAGACCTTCACAGAGCATGAATGGAGACATTGGCTGACCTAGAGCACCATGACTGCGGCACTCACACAGTGTGGTGGCATCAGTGCCCAGATATGGCACACAGAAAGAATAGCTTCCAGTCTCAGCAGCAGAAAAATGATGAGCCTATAGGTGTCCTAGGGAGTATAGCTTGCAAGGACTTCACAGGTAACCCTACATCAGTATGAATCCTGATAATCACTCACCTCTTAAAGGGATGGCCAGGGAGAGCAGCTTGGGTTCTGGGGTTATAGAGAAGATTGTATGAGTTCCTTCCTTAGAGGTTCTGTGCAGAGTCTGGGTTTGTCCCCTTATTGGGCACCAAGATTCTGGTTTCTCTGAGACCTTCCAGGAGCTAGCATTTCCAGTGTCTATACTGAGGCATGTAGTAGGACCTTCCAGCTACTTTTCCCTGCAGAGAGGAATGCCATTCCCCATCTGAGGAGTAGATACAGAAGCTACTGGGAGCTTAGTTTCTGTTTCTGTGCTGTTGTCCCAGGCCTCCATGTCATGCATATATCCAGTCTCTTATTGCCAAATTCCAGTATGTCCCCATGATAATTCACTTCCAAAATACAACTACCCAACAGCTGATTTTCTTCTTTGAGGAAGAGGAGGTGAGTATAGGTGGTGCTTCTACATGGGTGTCTTGGAAAGTCAATGCAGGGAAAATGTTTATGACTCTTCATTCACAAGTGACTTGGCACATTTTGCAAGTTATTATTTTTTATCATTTTCCTTTCTTACATGTTTAAATCATAATATTAACACATAAAGAAATAATGCATTTTTCTGAAAAGATCTTATTGGCAATTTCTATTTTAGTTATCATCTTTTTTACTAAAAAGACACACAGCAATATAGTTATATTTTTTAGTTAAAATACCCCCAGTTCCAATCTGATAACTCAATTCTATTCTATTAAGCCTAAACTGGTGCAATATCTTACACCACATTTAATATTAATTAATGCAATTTTATGACGGAATTTGCCTTCTCTTTTCCTCTGTGCTCAAATTACACTACAATAAACATAGCCCAGTAGTCTTAGTTAGTGCAAAGTAAATCACAGAGGCCCCTGAATGATGTTCCAATGTGCCTTAACAAACATTTGGTGCTTAAAATATTGAAATTTCTTTGGATCTAGAATTAAGGAGAATGTTTTTCAATCTTTCTTATCACCTCAGCATATCTGTTTTTAAAGCTCATGAGAAATAAGGTGGGGCCTTTATGATATATTTCTCAAAGAAAGAGAAGGAGAAACAGAGAAAGGAAGGTGATAACTTTCACATGGGAAAGAGAATCCACTGGGAATGATTAAACACGATACAGAGAAGATGCCTGAATTCTTCATGGATGCACTAAGAAGGGAGAGGAAAACCTGGCAGGTTGGAAAGGAAACTGCAGTCCTTGGTTGGATGTACCCCTCTTCCCAGTTGAAACTGCAAGGTTGACTTACAAGGGTCTCCTTTGTGACAGGATGCATGGGATAGAGCAGATTATACAGATTTTCAGGGATTGAGTGCCAATGGAATATCCTTTGACATCTGTATTGTATGGAAAGATACAGAAATGCACACCATGTTCTCACTTGGGACAGCTGAGAAATGACAGGCAGCAGCACATCTGCAGTGGTTTGCCTTAGGAAATAGTGAGACTCCACACAAGTTGCAGCATAGTGGCTGGTCTATGCAACACACAGAAACTACAGCTGAAAACCAGACTGCCCAGAATATCCGCAGGCCAGGTGGACCCAAGTCTCACCGAGCAGAAGGGAAATAATGCCTGGCACTGCAAACCTAGCTTCCCAGGCCTGTTAAAGCCACAGACACTGGGAAACAATGTATTATCCCCACTTTGCTAGACCAGAATACCTTAACTACATTCTAAATTATACCCTTTTACATGTAGCTACCACCCCTCATTAAAGAAGCCTCTCTTTACAGTAAATGGAGACTATCACAAAAAAAAAAAAAAAAAAAAAAAAAAAAAAAAAAAAAAAAAAAAAAAAAACTGGAACTGGGCACAATACAGAGATTAACAGATCATGGGGAATCCAAGCCCTAGAAGATACAACTGCATCACAGCTCCTACATCTATGGCTCAGGGAATATCACAGACAAAGGAGCAGAAGATTGAAAGAGACAGTATACCAAGATATCTGCTGTGAAATAGTCTGCCCTGGAAATGGCTGCCAATCAATGAGACTCTATAAGATGTATCCTTCCATTTACATATTGGAGAAAGATATATTTATTTACTCTTTGAAAATTTTATAAATTTAGACAATGTATTTTGATTATGTCCCATTACTTTCCTCAAAATGTCCCTAGTACTCCTCACCTGTTTCCCTTCCAATTTTATGTCTTCCTTTTAATGATTTTGATATTAATGGTCCTAAGTTCAACTAGAACTGTCCATATGTGCACAAATGTGGGGCTATCCACTGGGGCGGGAACAATCTACTGGTGGCCATATGCCCAGAGGAGAGAGACTCTGTCTCCCTCATCACCATCAACTATAACAGTTCCTCCATCAATGTGGGAACTTGTGAGACACTCCTCCACCCACCCTGGAATATACTTGTCACTTTGAAAAGGTATGAGCCTCTGTATTGTTATCTGCTACAAACAGAAAATTCTCTGAACAAAGGGGAGAGCAACACAAATCTATGGGCATTAACACACATATTTAGAAGACACTTTGGCAGGATGACCATTTAAAATGGCAAAACAGTAGGTTCCCCTTACCCAGGGTTTATGATCACCTTAGTTATGGGCTTTTGACAAGAATTACAACACTAGGCATGAAGTTCTTTCCATGGAGCAGCCTTACATCTAATCATAAAGCAGTGAGTTACCCCATGATCATCATGGCACTATTGCATCTTTAGGGGCATCTTGCCTGGCAGGTTGGTATTGTAGCATGCAGGGTCTAGTGCTAGATTAGACCAATGTAGAGATGCTCTATTTGTGCTCTAACAAGTAAAGCTTGCCTAGGGATCTGAGGACAAAGCCAGCCACTATATTAAACAAAGATGTCAGGCAGTGGTAGCACATACTTTTAGACCCAGCACTAGTTAACCATAGAGGTCTGGAGGTCTGTACAGACAGACAGGAAGTGATAGAGCTGGGCAGAGAGAGGAAGTAAGAGGGCAGGGCACAGAAAGGTATATAAGACATGAGTACATAGGAAGTAGCTCTCTTGGGCTGAGGATTTCCTTAGGTAAGATCTTGTGGCTGGCTTGTTTTATCCCTCTGATTTTTCAGCTTTTACCCCAATATCGGGCTCTGGGTTTTTTGTATTAGTAAGACCACTTAGCAATTCAGGTTACAGTTGTCCTTTCTCCTCCACCAGTCTACATAGTCACCTGGTGCTACATAAGCTAGCCAACAGAGGGGTCCTGGTTAATCAAGTTTAATTTCTCTATGTCCTGCATCGAAGACAGTGGTGTCATCTGAAAAAGGATCTCATCCTCTAGTTATGGTGGGCCATGGTTTGTGTTATTTTGGGTATTTCTGGGGCCTTTTTGGCAAATAACAAATAGTGAGGTATCCCATGCCCAGTACTAATATTCTCAATGCATAACTCATGTCTTCTGTGAGCAGCATTTTTTACTCTTAGAGGGAAATTCTGTCCAAATGTTATGCATTATATCTCAAAATTATCTTACAAACTAGTAGATTTTCAAAAGCCTTCCTTCTTCATATGTCCCCTCCCTGTCCCCAACCCCATTTAAACTTTTAACATGAAGTGTTCTCCCCAGTTCTTTCATGTAACCTGTGCTGGACTCTTCCCTATGATTATATGTTCTCTTTAATGTGGGTAGCAAGAGCACAGGTTTCTGTACAGCTTTTTCACACATCCTTCATTATGGGTTAGCCAACCCCTTCATTTTCCTATTCCCTACCCACATTCATATATGACTCTTTCTGCCCCCAGTATTCTCTTTCTGATTTCATTTTTTGTCTATTTTACTTTGTTAAGTCAGTGTGACACAGGTGAAATTCTCCTTAAAGTCTCATCTGACAGACTGTAAGAACCAGAGGACCAGGGAGTTTACTGTGAGAATGTGTCTCCTATTAATGTCAGAAGCCACAGCCAGAAAGTCTCACTAGCATGACTTCTTAAACACAGGCAGATCAAGAACAACAGTAACAGACAATACCAATTGCCAGCCCTAAAACAATGTATACATCAGAAACATTATACAAACTGAGCAGGTTGTATTTATGTATATAGGAACATATATGTATTTACATATATGTGTATAACAACAATTAATGAAGACAAAGGCTATAAATTTGAAAAAGAGCAAGAGGTATATGAAAGATATTGTAGAAAGGAAAGGGGAGGGGAAAATTATGAAACTATAATATAAAAACTGAAAAAAATATTTTTAAAAGCTGTATCCATGTGCCACGTTGCATGCCATAGTGACTCAAATGTAACAAAATATTTAGATGTAAACTATGAAAAATACATGAAATTGAGAAAAAGGCATGGGGAAATTGGTAGGGATAAATGGTTAAATGTGACTGTATTTCATTGTATGAATAAAAGAAATTCACAAAAAAATTTAATGAATACTAAAAAACCTATGTTAAATCTTTGATCCCCTTTGGATTGAGGAAAATCTTTGATTAATAGTCTAAATGCCATAAAAGAAATAATCCATAAATTCAATTGTGAGGCATCTTGCATATATGAAAAATGAAATTTTATACTAGCAACAATAAAATATAACAAATTAGAATTTACATTAAAATCTAGCTGTTTAGGTAAATATCTCTTATCCTTAATTTGTAATGAACTAGAAACTGAAAACAAAATGAAAGATATTATGTGAAAAAATACACATACTTCATGGCAAAGAAAATATAGGTGGCTTTAAATACATGTGGGGAAAATTATCTCATTAAAATATTAAAAAATATATACTAAAATGCAGTAGAATATTTTTAGCTAGTATTAGCAAAAATCAAATAGTCTGATAGCTGTTTTCATTTCAAAGGTAGTTAGTTGTGATATGCTGAGAATGGTACTATCTCAAACAGAATTTCTAAGGGTAATTTTACAATTCCAGCATATGTGTTAGAATTATAAATATATTTACCCTTGGCCTAGCTATCTATTTATGGCATTTACCTCACAAATATACTTATTGAAGTGAAAAATAATGCATACAGTGGGTACATAGAACAAAATATTTGTAAACTAACATAATTATTGATGCAAACACTTTCATATACATCTTTATAAAGAAACACACTGTATTGTATAAAAGGAAAAAGAAATACGGAGCAGAGATATAAAAAACTTATTGGGATAGATCCACATTGTACACATTAGCTTGTGTGTGTTTTATATTTTCATGTACTAAAGCATCAAGTGATTTTCCAATGGTAAGCTGTGTGTATCATGCAGCACATGGTTTACAATGAAAGGCAAGAATATATCTGTGCATAGACTTTCCTGCTTGTATACAGATGTAACAACATTGGGAGAAACTAGAAGCCAGGAGCTCTCTGCCACAGCCTAGGAATCAGGATGGGAACTGGAGAGATAAAGGCACAGCTGGGTACAAGGCTTTTACTGTAAATAATTTTACATTTTCTTTTGTTCTTGAACATGGATTTATTTATCTACGAGGGAAGAAAATGTTCAGGAAAGGTTAGTCATAACAACCAGAAAAACATTTAGGATTTCTCAAATTTAGCGTGGAGGATGCTGGGGCTGTATCTCGGGATAGAACACCTGGTGTGTTGCTGTGGGTTTGATTCCCAGCATTGGGAAAACCCCAAACAAACAAAGAATCAGCACCAGGATTGACATGAAGACTAACAGGTACACATAAAAGAGAAAAGGAGGGATTGGTGCCAGGGGCTGTGTCACAGCATTGTCTAGTTTGACAATGTCTAGCATTGTCTAAATTGCCAAATTTAGTGCCCTGTTGATTTCATTTAGCAAGCATATATGTCTCTATACAATTTTATGTGTATGGGTGTTTTACATACATGTATGTTTCTGCACCACTAGTGTGACTGGTCCCCACAGAGATCAGAAGAAGACACTGAACCCCGACAGTTGTGGGCCACCATGTGGGTGCTGAGACTCAAACCTGGGTCCTATGGAAGGGCAGCCAGTGCTCTTAACCACTCAGCAATCTCTCCAGCCATGACTGGTTTGTGTTTAATTTATTTTTTGTACTTGTTCCATTCTCTTTTTTCCTGGACAGCACATTTTGTTTTCAAACAGATTCTTAGACTCTACACAGCCTTACATTTTTCAGTTTTCTGTGCTCACCAACCACCTCTGTTACTTTGTATCATGAACAGAGAAGCATCTGAGTGACATTCTCAGATGCAGAGTCCTTGGTTATCTTTGTTGTCATCCATAGCTATAGGAGTTGTTACCTTCACCGGGTCAATGCATAAGGTCTTGTCCTAGCTTCATTGCTGCTTCCATAAAACAAACAAACAAACAAACAAACAAGCAAACAAACAAGCAAACACTGTCACCAAAAGCAACTGACAAGAAAGGGATTGTTTGGCTGGCAGTTCCTGGTTACAGTCCATCATTGGAGGGAATTCAAGGCAGTCAATTTGCTTCACCTTCTCATATAGTTCAGAGCAGGCTCATGAAATGGTGCTGACCACAGTGGGCAGAGTCTTTCTACATGAATTAACAACCAAGATAATTCCCACCAAACATGCACATGGGATAACCTATCCTGTATAATTCCCCATTCATACTCTCCCAGGTGAGTCTATCTTGGGTCAAACTGACCCTTAAAAGTAACAAGCACAGGCCCTTTGCCCTTCAACAGGCCTTTTAAGTCAGTCTTCAGCAAATTAGAATTCACTGTTTCTGGGGTCAAAGGGTCTAAGCAAGGGTCAGGAAGGTGATTGTGTTTCCACCACCTGTAACATATCTGACCTGTTTGTGACAAGCTTCTCATAGGACCAAATGTTCCCTTAACATTTACTCAAAAAATTAGAAAATGTGTTAGTAACAGCCTTATCTCCCAGATTCGCACAGCAAAGGACAGCATGACCTTTTAAATATTCTTTTTAGTTAATTCTTAGGATCAAGATGGAGGAAAGAAATTGAGAATAAATATTAGAAAATATATGACTGTTAAACAGCCAGATCTGGAGGAGTGAGCCCCACATAAGGGAGAGTAATTGATAGATGAATAATACAATGTGTAAAGATGTATTAGTGTTTCCATTATTTTGTACCATTTCTATTCAGTAGGAGCTGATTTCCATAGTAATATAGTTAGCTAAAATCTGCCTTTGTATATAAGGTCTCCACAGGAAAAGCAGAGATGAAAATGGCAATTTTTAAAACAATATTCTGTTTTTTTTGTTTAATAAAACTAATGTTTTCAAATCTGCTTTTATTAAAACACAATAAATACCATCAATTTTTGACATAAAATCTCATTATCCACTGTAAATATTTATCACTTTCTAGGAGAAGATTGTGCAGTGGATGACTTCCCATTGATTTCCTCATAAAGCTGAGGGAGAAGTGAAACTTCTTTTTATTTTCATAAAAATAAAAGGACTCAGAATTTGACATGCATTCCGTTTGGACCCTAATCACACAAAGCACAGATGGTACATTCTGCAAGTGTATTTCCTTAGTATTAGAAAAATTACCAAAGTGACAGCAGTGTAAAACCCTGCAAGGTAAAATTGATTGAAGATTCTCAATGCCATTCAGAGATAATCCTCTCTCCTGGTGTGGGTCCCATATCCTTCCTAAATTTAAAGTTTTTGTATCACATTCAAATGAAGGTAGGGCAGAATAATGTATATTGGTTGTTTTATAGGTCTGCAAACAACATCTCAAGACTTAAAATAGAGTACAAGACATTGACATGGTATTGATAGGAAGCAGTCTTGGCTCTTTGAAAGCTGGTATAGGTTAATTACTCAAATTCAACAAACATGGATTATTGATTATAGACACCATTTATCATTGAGGTTCAGTTCTGAATGCTGTGCCACACATTCAATACAGTTTAAAGAATCTTTGGGAGATGAGGAACATAGAAGGCAAGGCATTTAAACCATGCTATTGGAAATAAGTAGAGTGATAGGGAACTAACAAAGACAGCTGCTTCTAAGCACATCCAAGCACATGCCCAATACTGACCACAGGTGGGGTTTTTGTGTGCATGTGTATGTCTCAGCGATGATGTAGAGAACAGGGAATAATTTTATGTGTCGGTCCTTTCCTGGTATGGTGTTTGAGATCTCTTGTTACACCAGGCTAACTGACTCAGGAGTTTCCAGGGATTTTCCTGTCTCCATCTTACGTCTCATAGCAAGAGTGCTGTGGTGACATATGTGCACTACTGTGTTGGGTTTTGTGTGGACTCTGAGGATCCAAATTCAGGTCCAAACTCATCAAATGCTATACCTAAAGAACCATATGTCAGTCCTCAGCTTCAGTGTTTTAAATTATAAAATGAGAGGGTTAAATCACACATCTGACTCTTTCCTTATTATAAAACCCAACATTTTGAGAGTGTGATACAAACCAGAAATATACATGCATCTATAAACTTTTGCACACAAGCTCAGCTAGGCACCAATCTGCAGGAGTGCTGTTGCTAAAGATCAGTGAACCACCAGTGGAGGGTGCTGGGAGACACAGTATGCTCATCCAACTCACTCCACAAAGGGAGCCCACAATTGACCAGAGTAGATAGCACCAAAGTTCAACTCTGTGAACCAATATTAACTTTTAGGGGGGTTTACTTCCAGGGATATGGATAAAGATTTACTTTTAGGAGCAGAAATGACTCAAAGACATCTGCATTACCAAAACCCACTGCATGGGTGACAACTCACAAAAGGAGCGAATCTGGAACACACTGCACAACCTACAGGCAGGTAAACAGGTTGAAAGTATCCTTTCTTGGTGGTTCAGTTGGTCTGAGTCTCTTTTAGATGACACAGTTGGCCTTTGCTTCTTCTCTGTGGCTTGCCTCATCCCAGAGTATCTCTCAGCAGTCTTTATTGTTTATATACTCTTGAGAAGGGTGGGGCCTAGTGAATCTGGTCAGTTTCAGGGACTTCCTGAAGCTATTTTGAATTGTTTACTTCTGGTCTTAGCAGTTTCCCTGCAATATTTCACTTTGTTTTAGAATATCCTGTTGTCTCACCTCACCTCCCTGTAAACTTTTGTCTTCAGAAGTTTCCCTCCAAGTTGGAAGGTTTAATGCCAGAGGAAACTGCTACTCAACAAAGGGAAAATGAGATGAACAGTCTCTGAAAACATGTCTTCATTTTCACTGTCACCCAGCTAGGATTTGATCATACCCCTACTCTCTCTCCTCTCTCTCTCTCTCTCTCTCTCTCTCTCTCTCTCTCTCCATTTATATATACATATACATATATATATACATATATATATATATATATATCTACATGCGTTGAAATCTGAAGTTGATCATGACAGTAATATTATTTTACATGCAATTCTTCCTTTTAGTTCTAGTTGTTAAGTTTTAGTTTCATTCCTCAAGATAAAAGAAAGCCTTGCTTATTCCATTTTGCTTTGCCTTTTGGGAGCAAATGATTGTAGAAGAGGGGAGGAAGGAAAGGAAGGAAGGAGGAGGAAGTAATGAGGGAGGGGAAGAGGGAGAGAGGGGGGTAAGAGGATTTCTACATCTTTATTGAGTAAACAAAGTCTTTGCAAGACTGTTGGCTTTCCACATTAAATTTTGGAAATGTTTTCTGTTACTCCAGTGTGTTAAGATATCCACCTAGACAAAGCCACATAATGTTTGGTCTTTATTTTGTGTAGAAAACAATCAATGGCAGGAGGACTAAAACTAATATTAATGATGAAGAAAATTATAACTAATATCTACTAAGCTATTGAATATGCTTAAGAACTTTTATTATTTACATCCTATTTCTTTCTTAAAGCCTAAGATGCATTACATAAAGTATGTAAGATAATATTTCAATGTGAAATTTCTAATTTTTATATAATTACGTAAGAAAGTGTATTTCACTTAAATGTATTACTTAAAAGTACTTTAAATGTACTTAAAATACTTACATAAACTATTTACTTAAATTAGTGAATAAAAAAATATAAAAATAGATTATTGAAGTTGTGGCATTTTTAATAATTAAATAAAACTGGGGCTGAGGGAATAGCTCAGTGAGTAAAGTATCTGTTGTCCCAAGTTAGGATTCCCAACATCCATGAAAAAATTGGTTATATCATGACACACCTATTATCTCAGTTCTGGGAGATAGAGACAAGGAATCTTCAGTAAGTTGCTGGTCAGCCAATTTAGTCAATCGGTTAGCTCCATGTTTAGTGAGTGGTTTAGTTAGAGTTAGTACTGCTGTGATGAAACACCATGACAAAAAGCAGCTTGCTGATGAAGGGGTTGATTTGGCTTACACATCTTGAATCACAGTTCATTGAGAGTGGCAGGAACTCAAACTGGGCAGGAATCTGGAGACAGGAGCTAATGCAGAGGCCATGGAGAAGTACTGCTTACTAGTTTGGTCTTTATTACTTGCTCAGCCTGCTTTCTTACAGAGGCTGGGAACACCATCCCAGGGGTGGGTGGCATCAATCACTAACAAAGAAAATGTCCTAAAGGCTTGCCAACAGCCCACTCTTTATATACACATTTTCTTAGTGGAGATTCTCTCTTCTCAGAGGACCTTTCATCAATTTAACGTAAAATTACCTGGCCCAGTAAGTTACCCTGACTCAAAATATAAAGTACTTGGCTCAACAGCAGCCAGAGTCTGTGTTAATGCTAATGGTTCATGCTGCCACCAAAGACCAACTGAAGCCCAGGGTCTGGGCCTCAACCTGTGGTCTTCTTGGTGTCTAAGGGATGCTGACTAGATGGTCTGTGCTGCAACCCAGGGCCATGGTGTCAATTGGGCTGGGCTGCTCCTGAGGGCCATGTCTGGGTTTGTGGCCCTACAAGAGCCAGGGTCTCAGTCAATGTCTGTGGCTCCTGTTGCAACTGAGGGCCATGTGGTTGCCTGGGGTCTGATCAGGGACCATATTGGTGCCCAAACGCCATGCTGTGTCTGGAACTGAACAGATCTGAGTGGTCTTCACCACCACCTGAGGCCATGGTGACATCCAGACCTGGGCTGCTGCCCAGGACCATGGACCCAGCCATGGTCCTACTGCAGCCAGGGTGTGTGTTTATGTTTGAAGCTCCTGTTACTATTGGAAGCCATGTGGATGTGTAGTAGGACAGGCCCATAGGATTGAGGAAATTGGCTCAAACCAGTTGCCAAGGCATGCACATAATATACTTTCTTATGAGCCAACCTGGAGTCTGCATGATGGCCTAGCAACAGGTGTTGTCTGTTGTTCCTGATCATACCCAGTCAATGAGGGACAACCATGCAATGCCACCAGACTAGGGTACAGCTTGGGCACTGGGAGGAAGGTATACAAGGCCTTCCCCATTACTGAATAAACAAGTTTGCTGTTTGTCTTCAACTGAATTCCAGTCTGAGGGTCTTACACTGCCACCTGTGACAATGATGGCATCTAGACCTGGCTACTGCAGAGGACCATGTCTAGATTCATAGTCCTGCTGCAGCTGGGGGTCTGTGTAGAAGTCCGTGGCCTGTGTTGCCACCAAAGTTCACAGAGAAGCCTGGATTTGGGGCCCTAACCTGTCCTCTTGTTGGTATCTAGGAGCCCTGCCACCCCCAGAACCCCTGATCTGAGTGGCCGGTGCTTTCACCTGAGGACAGGATGTCACCTGGGCTTGAGCTGATGCTGAGGGACATGTCTGGGTCCATTGATGTCTATGGCCCATGTCACCTCAGGGGGGCATAGGAGCCATGTGTGATGAAGTCAGAGGGCCATGCTGAGTTGGCCCTGCCCTTTGCTGGCCCTGGGAAAGTTGGCCCTGCTCCTTACTGGACACTCCAGCAAGAGAGCTGACCCAACCTGACTCACCTCAAGACAGAGTTGGCCCCTGCACTCAGGAGAGATGGCACTATCACTGACCACCTCAGCTGTTACCCGGGTCTACATTCAGGGCCTTGAGGTGGCCCACCAGAGAGCATCCAACCCCATATAGAACCTGTTGGAGCCCATGAAGGGACTGCTCCCATGGAATAATAACTGCAGGGTCTCCACAAATGTGGCAGCTGTTGTATATCTGAGGAGTGTGGGTGAGTGTCCAAAGCTATACTGTGTGACACACAGTGGCCCCCGATGCCACCAGGATGAATCAAGAGGTGTTGGAGAAGCAGGAAAGATGTGGGAGCCAAGAGGTTTGTTTGTTTTTGTTGTTTGTTTCCTTGCTTGTTTTATTTGGATTTTTTAGTTTTCTTTTGGAGGGAGCTACAGGGGTGAGGGGGAGATATGGGAGGACTGGGAGGTGAGTGGAATTAGGGTGTATGATGTGAAATTCCCAAAGAATCAATAAAGAAATTATGTTAAAATAAAAAAGTCTGTTCTGAACCAAAAATAAATAAATAAATAAAGTGAGGAACAACCAAGGAATACACCCAATGTATTCTCTGGTCTCCATGCTCACACACAAAAATGTGCACATACATGCATTCCACACATGCACAATTCTCTCTCTCTCTCTCTCTCTCTCTCTCTCTCTCTCTCTCTCTCTCACACACACACACACACACACACACACACACACACACACACACCTAAAATTAGAGTTGTATAAAATGTCATTTTGAATAACAGATGTTTTTGAGATTTTTTTCCTCAAAAATCTTTTAGTACTCTATGATTTATTAGTGGCTTAGGTTGGTGACATAAACATACTAAAGAAAACAGAGCAAAATATAAGAACTTAATAATTTCATGTTGTGAAAGGAGGAAGGAAAGATAAAACAATCATACATGAAAGAAATTGGAAAAGTGTGAATAAAAAATGTTAAATACTATGACAGCTTTAATTCTGACATCAAGATGAATGTGAGTATTTCCATCTCTAAGATCTAGTAGCATCTGTACAACCAAGTTGTATGCATTTGACTCTTTTTATAAAATAGTATTTTATTAATTCTTTGAGAATTTCATACAGAGTATTTAATCATATTCACCCCCAGCCTCCCCATCATCCCTTTACCTCCCTACTCACCCAAACTTGAGTTTTCTTCTTATTCCCCCATATTAAGTCCAATTTCCCACGGGAATGTGGGGTCTGTCCTAGAGTGTTGTCTAGGGAGTATTTGCAAACATGGAATAAATCCCAATTCTTTTTATGGATTGCTGGATTCTATTTGCTTTAATTTGTTGAAGAATTTTTTATTTAGACTTATGTGAGATGGTTGTCTATAGTTTTTCTTTCCTGTAACCCTAACTCTATCAAACACATTAGGAATCCATCCCTCTGATTTTTAATTCTGAAAAATGTCTAGAGTCTTAATATTAGTTTTTCCCTTTGAATGCTTGTTTAAATTCACTATTGAGGATATCTGGGCCTCTTGCCTTCATTTTGGAAACCTTAATCATAATCTGCTTCCCTTTGTAAGAAGTCTGGTCCTTAGTACACTTCAAAGAATTTGCCTGTTTCATTAATTTTATCATTTGTGTGCTTAGTTAATAATGTTTAATTTTAAATGTGAATATCATGGGGCCAATAATCATGGCCCTTTTCACAAATAACACTAGTGGTGTTTCTTCTCCCTCCTTTTTTCCTTAGTCAACGTGGTCAATGATTTATTGAGACTCCCTTGAGCTCGACTCACTTGTAATGCAGAAATGTAGTGTATGATTTCCAATTATTTCAGAATTTTACAGGTGTCTTTGTGTTATTGATTCCTATTTTTAATTTCACTGTGTTCCAATCATACCCTTTGTAGAATTCATAGTCTTTAAAGTATGTTATGTCTTGTTTTATAGTCTTAAACATGGCCTTTTCTGGGGAATGTTGCATGTAACTATGAGAAGAATGTCTATTCTGCTACTGTTGGATAGAATACATTCTCTAAATGTCAATTAGTTCCAGTTGATTGATGGTGCTTTCCTGTTGAAATACATCTTTAGTTGTTTTCTGCCTGGTGCCAATTACTGATAGTAGGGCGTTAGAGTCCTCAACTGTAATAGTCTCCAACTCTTTTTCCATGCAGTCCTATCAATTTTTGTCTCTAGCATTTTGACATCCTGTTGTTAGGTATGCACGCATTAAAGAGTGTGGTGTCTTCCAGCACAATCGGATCCTTTGTCATTATGCAATGTCTCTCTTTATTCCTGACAAATTTACGTCCTTGGAAATCTGCGTTGTCTAAAGTTAATTCAACTACTTGGGCTTCTTGGAATAATACTAGTGTGATATATTTCCATTCAACCCTTTACTTTTTAATCTATCTTTGTTTTTATTTAAAGTCAGATTCTTGTAGACAATCAATAGTTGTCTCATTTTTATGTTGCACACTGACATATCTGCCTTTTAATTATTATATTTAAACTATTCACACTAGGACTGACTTTTCATGTAATTAGATTATTATATGCCACATTTTTACCTATCTTCTGTTTCTCTTCTACATTTGCCTTTCAATTTCCTGACTATCCTGATTTTAGTTGAGCATATATCAGAATTTATTTTCTCTTTATGCATACTTTTTTTTAAACTGAGTGCTCTAAGTTTGCAACGTACATGTAGAACTGAAGAGTCCATTTCTGAACATCACTGTATCATGTCATGAGCACGGGCATTTGTTGACAGAATAGCCTGTGTCTCCCTGACACCTTGTAGCCTTGACTCACACACTGTTCTTAGTGATAAGCTAATATAGTCTAGCACACTGTGATTATTATCATTATTGAATTGTTACCTGTAAGTTTTTTTTTTCTTTTTGATTTTTTGAGACAGGGTTTCTCTGTGAGGTTTGGTGCCTGTCCTGGATTTCACTCTGTAGACCAGGCTGGCCTCCAACTCATAGAGATCCGCCTGGCTCTGCCTCCTGAGTGCTGGGATTGAAGGTGTGTGCCACCACTGCCTGGCTCCCTGTAAGATTAATAAAAAGAAAACTAAAAGAGTTTATCTTTATTTATTCTTTGATAATGCTCTTTCTTTTTCATATTTTTTTAAACCTGTATAATCTTTCATCTCTGAAGAATATCTTTAAATGTTTTTATTTCAACAGTTCCTTCAAAAAAATGTGCTACTACTGACAAATTACTTAAAAAATATATATATGGTGTCTAGGTAGCCCAGGTTAGCCTTGAATTCATGGTCTTCTTGCTGCAGCCTCCCAGTTGTCAAGCATCGAAGGTCTGAGAGGCCATGCTTCACTGAAGATGTCTGTATTTTTCTTCATGTCTGAAGAGTAATTTAGTTGGATATATAATATGAGTTTAATGATTTTTACTTTTAGTGCTTTACATCTTTCGCCTAACTCTTTATGTACATTGTTTCTCAAGAGAAGTCTAATGAAGCTCACATTTTTATTTCTCAATAGGATAAAGACTGTTTTTCTTCTCTAGAGTTTTTCACTATTCCTCCTTTTTCTACTATCTACACTTTTAATATGATATTCCCTGGTGTAGGAATTTTGTTAATTTCCCCTTTTCCTTTGATATTTCTGTTATATATGTCTTATAATGTTTTAATTGATATTCAATTCATGGATATTCTATTGTAGTTTTAAAATTCCTTGACTCTCCTTGCTTTGCAGTTTAGGACATCTATATTATTGTACCCTCAAGCTTCTCTATAGACTGTGCCTCGTGTACCTATCATTCTAAATATCTTTTGTGCTTTTTTTGTGTTTCTATCATTTTCTTTCTTAGAAAATTCTACCTGACAATTTGTGTCTTTTAGTTTATACTCTTCTTTGTGTGTTCTCATGAGAGCATCTAGTCCCCATTAGAGGCCTTTCTTATATTAGCTGCAGTCATTTTAACTTGCAGTCTGGTTGTCTTAAAACTGCGGCCACAGTTGATCCCATGTTTACTTTCAAACTCTGTTTTGTTGTTGTTGTTGAATTCATTATGCTCTGAAATTATTTTGTTCAAAGTTTGACATGATGAGTCATGTAGAAGAAACTGGGTGCAAAGAAGCCCTGTCAAAATTTAAGTTCCCTCTGCTGTTCCTACTTTCTGTCTTTTGAGTAAAACTTTCTCCCTCCTTCCAATTCCAGGCAAACAAACACTTCTCCAAATCCCAGAGCCTTAATCATGAGTTCCTGAATTATTAAAAAAAAAAAAAAAATCACAGAATGGGTGTGAATCATTGTCCATAAATTCAAGAATAAAAGGAAGTTTTTTTATCCCATTTCCTAGAGATCAATGGATTTCAAATCTTTCACATCAGGCAGGATGTGTTTTTTAGGATGTGAGGCACTATCTCAAGGACTTCTAAACTTATCCTTTTGGAGGAGAGGATTAAGGGTGTTTCCAGGGAAGGGGAGGTGGGGACGGAACACGAGGAGAGGGATGAGAGGGGGGATCTGTGGTTGGTATGTAAAATGAAATGTGTGTGTGTGTGTGTGTGTGTGTGTGTGTGTGTGTGTGTGTGTGTATGTGTGTGTGTGTATGTAGTAAAAAAAAAAAAAAAAATCCCATTGCCTAAACATGCTGTTCTCTAGAGACTTCCTGCTCCTTGTGGCTGCTGTTGGGGACATGCAGGCATCACATGCTGCCTGATGACTTGTAAACTCTTTCCTCCCCCTCTGTCTCCTCCTTTTCCTCCTCCTCTTCCTCCCCTCCTCTTCCTCCTCCTAGCAGAGAAGCCACTCTGCCTGATGACTTTCGAACCTTTTCCTCACTCTGTCCCAGCCTAGATAAGCCACTTGGCTCTGAAATGCTGCTCTGTTGTCTTTCTTTTTTCTCTGCAAAATACACACACCCTCCTGCAGCCTCGGCCTTGGAAAAGAGAGTCCCAGACCTCTGGCCTCAGTCCTACAATGGTTCCTTCTCCAGGCTCTCAGACAGAGACAACTGTGATTTGAAGAAGAAAGATAAAGAATAATAATTATCAATTACCAGTCCATCAGCTTCAACTTCAACTTAGATTATCTAGTGTATTTTAAGATTGTAAAGACCTTTAGACCTGTTTCTCTACCTGGTGAATAGAAAGAGACTAAGGTATAGGTATAAGCTCCTATTGCTGTGTAATATAAACTGTTTTGGTTCTGATATATAATGCTCCCCAAGGATGCATATGTTCATGTCCTGAGCCACAGCTGGTGTCTCTATTAAAAGGCAATTGGGTCATAGGGTCTTTAGCATCACCAACAGATCAACCCATTGATGTTTTCAGTGGCAAATTAGGAAGTGAAGCCCAGTTGGAAGAAGAGGGTCAGAGAGGGGAAATAAAGGGAGAGAGAGAGAGAATTTTGTCACATAATTCATTTTATTCATTTTCTACTGTAAGCCTCAAACCCAGTGTAACATTCTTATGTTTGGGTGTGTTTCCTTAGTTACTATATCATATTTTTGTGATTCTCTCTCTCTCTCTCTCTCTCTCTCTCTCTCTCTCTCTCTTACACATACACACACACACACATGCACGCACGCACGCACGCACACGCACGCACACACAGTACCTAATAGTTTAAAAAAATTATTATCACAATAAATTGCTAAATGTTAAATTATAAAACATCTCCATAGAAAACAGATGGAGGCATTTATAAACCTTTTCTTTTTACTTTATATTTGAGTCAATTTGTGTAGTTTACACTTGATCTTAGCCAAAAGGCCGAGAAGCGATAATTTGTGTAGTTTAAAACAATGACCATTTACTTACATTCAAAAGAATGGATTTTAAATTGCCTATCCTTATTCTTAACATCTTTTTTGCTATGCATTTTTAATTTCAAATATAATATCAGATCTACCTCCTGCCCCCTCCATTCCAATCCTTCCCTGGAACGCTACCCCTACTCCAGGATATGGTCCCCTCAAATTTGCACACAGCAGAAACAAGTGAACTTCATCAGGTTAAAAGCAGAACACACGAATTCGGAAGGGAGTAGTGGTGGGGAGGGGTGTATTTTACCCCACATGTTTTCCCTTTCTGTGCTTGGCAGGTCCCACGAGGTAGGTGGCCTCCCTAAACCCCACTGGTGGGATATTTTGCTTCATCTTAGGCTTAAAACAATGGAACAATTCAACCGTAGCTGGGAAACATGAGCCAAAGTAACCCCTTCCTCCTGGAAGTTGTTTTCTCCCTAGTGTTTGGCTGCTGTGATGGAAACACTAACACAAAAACTACCCTCTGTCTAAGTGGCTTAAAACAACCAGGATTATTGTTATTGTTCACCCCATCATGATTGATGTCTCTAATGCCCTGAAGTTGACTGGGTCTAGCTAAGCGAAGTTTCCAAATGGCTGAATCAATTAAGACTTGTTTGTTCCTTTATGAGTCTGATACTTAGAGATGCCTGGTTCATCTATGGGATGGGAGCATCTTTCTCCATGTTTATGTGACATTTCCACATGGTCCCTTTGATTTGTCAGCTTTAAATGGAGAGAGAGACAGAGACAGAGACACACACAGAGAGAACCAGCATTAACTGCCCTATCTTGCTAGCCTCTAACCTCTAATTTATTACTTTGATCAGTAATTTCAGGTAGGCATGAGTTCTTTCTTATATTTACAGCTAAGTGCTTTTTTGGATTTCCTGGCCTTTGCATGTTCAGCCAACTCCCTTTTCACTCTGCTATTTTCACTTTTTAAAAAAAATTAATGATTTTTTTTCATTTTACATACCAATCGTGGATCCCCCCTCTCTTCCCTTCTCACACCCCCCAGCCTTCCCCCCTCAACACACCCCCTATTCCCTCCTCCAACAAAATAAGGCCTCCTGTGGAGAGTCAGCAGAGACTGGTACATTCAGTAGAGGCAGGTCCAAGCCCCTCCCCCTGCATCAAGGCTCTGCAAGGTGTCCCGCCATAGGTAGTAGGCTCCAAAAAGTCAGCTCATGCACCAGGGATGGATCTTGATCCTACTGCCAGGGGTCCTCTTTAAGCAGATCAAGCTACACAACTGTCTCGCTTATGCAGAGGGCCTAGTCCAGTCCTGTGGAGGCTCCACAGGTGTTAGTCTAAGTTCATGAGTTCCCACTAGCTTGGTTTGGTTGTCTCTCTAGGTTTCCCCATCATGATCTTGATGTCACTTGCTCATAGAATCCCTCTTCTTTCTCTTCTGACAGAACTCCCAGAGCTCGGCCTGGTGCTTGGATGTGCATCTCTGCATCTGCTTCCATCAGTTACTGAATGAAGGCTCTATGATGACAGTTAGGGTATTCACTGATCTAATTACTGGGGTAAGCCAGTTCAGGCACCCTCTCCACTATTGCTAGTAGTCTAAGCTGGGGTCGTCCTTATAGATTTCTGGGAACTTCCCTAGAAGTTCTGTCTGGAGGAAGATAAGTTCAGGCACCCTCTCCATTATTGCTAGGAGTCTTAGCTGGTGTCATCCTTGTGGGTTCCTGAGGATTTTCCTAGCCCAGGTTTCTCCCTAAACCCCTAATGGTTCCCTCTACCAAGATATCTCTTTAATTGTTCTCCCTCTCCATCCCTTTCTCCACTCAACCATCTCAGTCCCTCCTGTTTCTATTCCCCATTCCTTCCATTCTACCCCCTCCCAGTTTACCCAGGAGATGTTAACTATTTTCCCTTCCTGGGGCCTTCCATGTGTGTCCCTCTTAGGGTCATCCTTTTTACCTAGCTTCTCTGGGGTTGTGGATTATAGCTTGGTTATCCTTTGATTTACACCTTCTATCTACTTATGAGTGAGTACATATCATGTTTGTCTTTCTGGGTCTGGGTTACCTCACCCAGAATGATTCTTTCTAGTTCCATCCATTTGCCTACAAATTTCATGATGTCATTTTTTTTTTTAACTGCTGAGTAATACTCTATTGTGTAAATGTACCACATTTTCCTTATTCATTCTTTGTTTGAGGGGCATCTAGGTTGTTTTCTGGTTCTGGCTATTACAAATAATGCTGCTATGAACATGGTTCAGCAAGTGACCTTGTGGTATGATTGAGCATCTTTTAGGTATATGCCCAATAGTGGAGTTGTTGGGTTTTGAGATAGATTGTTTCCCAATTTTCTGATGAACTGCCGTACTGATTTCCAGAGTGGTTGTACAAGTTTGCACTCCCACCAGCAGTGGAGGAATGTTCCCCTTACTCCACATCGTCTCCAACATAGGCAGTTGCTGTGAGATGTCTTTCTGATGCTGTGAATATGTGTTGTTCCAATTGGTTAATAAATAAACCTGCATTGGCCTATGACATGGCAGAATGGGGCCAGGTAGGAGATTTAAGAAGGATAGAGAGAGGAAAAGGCAGCATCAGGAGAGATGCCAGCCCACCAGCCCAAGGAGCAACAAGATGGCAGCAGACCGATAATGCCATGGCCACATAGCAACAAATAGATTATTATAAAATGGGTTAATTTAAGATGAAAGAGCTAGCTAACAAGAAGCCTGAGCCATAGGCCATACAGTTTGTAATTACTCTAAGTCTCTGTGTGTTTTCTTAGGACAGAGTGGCTTTGGGACTAGGTAGGACACAGGAAAACTTCTGTCTACAGGCTGTTGTTAGCATTTTTTAATCTTAGCCATTTCAACAGGTGTAAGATGGTATCTCAGAATCATTTTAATTTGTATTTCCCTGATGGCTAAGGATGTTGAGCAATTCCTTAAATGTCTTTCAGCCATAAGAGATTCTTCTGTTGAGAATTCTCTGTTTATCTCTGTACCCCATTTTTTAATTGGATTATTTGGTATTTTGATGTCCAGTTTCATGAGTTCTTTACATATTTTGGAGATCTGCCATCTGTCAGAAGTGGAGTTGGTGAAGATCTTTTCTCATTCTGTAGGCTGCCAATTTGTCTTGTTAATTGTTTCCTTTGCCTCACAGTAGCTTCTCAGATTCAGGAGGTCCCATTTATTAATTGTTGCTCTCGGTGTCTGTTGTTATGTTACTGGTATTATATTTAGGAAGTGTTCTGTGCCAATGCATTCGAGGTTGCTTCCTACTTTCTCTTCTATCACGTCCAGTGTAGCTGGATTTATGTCTTTGATCCACTTGGACTTGAGTTTTGTGCATGGTAATAGATATGGATCTATTTGCATTCTTTTACATGTTGACATCCTGTTATGCCAGCACCATTTGTTGAAGATGCTTTCTTTTTTCCATTGTATAATTTTAGCTTGTCAAAAATTAGATGTTCATAGGTATTTGGATTAACATCAGTGTCTTCTATTCATTTCCATTGATCCACATGTCTGTTCTTTGCCAATACTGAGCTGTTTTTATTACTATAGCTCTATAGTAGAACTTGAGGTCAGGGATGGTGACGTCTCCAGAAGTTCCTTTATTGTACAGGATTGTTTTAGCTATCCTGGGTTTTTGTTTTTCCATATGAGGTTGAGTATTGTTCTTTCAAGGTCTATGAATAATTTTGTTGGGATTTTGATGGGGATCTGCCATCTTGACTATTATGTCTTTTTTTTTTTCTATCGCTAAGCAAGCCTGAATGATAGAATCATAGACTTCACAATATTCCAATGATTTATGTTTAGGTATTTTTAAAGTTATAGTTACAGGAGAAGCAGGTTTTCATTTTTTTTTAAAGTACATCAAGTCAAGAAACACTGAGAATGTGACCTAAGATATCAAGTGTTTCTGATAATTTTCCAAGCTCCATATTACTTGGTACAAAGACATTGCAATCAAAGGAAGAAGACAGGAATCAATTAGAGATTCTCTAGAGAGCTCAGGACAAGGTAGCAAATGTCTAGCAAACATGCTTCCAACCTCTTTCTCCTTACCCCTGACCAATGCACCCTACCCACCTAGCCATGCTGCAGGTAAGAATGCCCTTAGTGTAGTGTACTAAGAAATGCCACCCATCTCTCAGGAGTTAAATGCAAGACAAAATTGTGCCTTCTTGGGTCCATCATCTCAAGTGATGGAGGTGGATTTTACTCCTAAAGCTTCTCCATGGCGCTAGGCACCATCATAGCAATGCCAGTGGTATGGTTTGAATGTGAAATGTCTTCCACAGGCTCATATGCTTGAATCCCAATTGAGGACACAGTTTTGGGAAATTGTGAAAACTACTAGAAGTTGGAGCAGGAGGAAGTGAGTTACTAGAGGCTGAATCTAGTATAACCTGACCCTCCCTCTGACCCTCTCTCTTCTACCTAATTCACCCAGATATGTAAGCTCTTCCATCCTCAGTTTCAAGTATGCCCAGACAGCATGCTTTTCCCACCATAGCTTCTAGCCCTTCAAATCAGGAGTCAAAATAAATCCTTCCATCTTTAAGTTTCTTCTTTCAGGTATTTTTTCTCAGCAAAATAAATAAATAAGTAATACTAATAATGGTTGTAGTCAGGGAAGTTGTTTTGTGCCAGATGTGTGACAGTCCTGCTGAGGGGTTCATCCAAGTGGGTATGGCCAAAAATCTTGCCTTGATGGTTACATGTGTATCTTCAAATTACTTTGTCCTTAGCTTAGACTCATTTTGGGTATACATGGAGATATAGCTCACTGGTTTCCATGGGTTTACTCAAACCTATACAGCTTGTCATCATGAACAGGATAGACATCACCTACAAGCAAACCTGATTAACTGCAGTAAACACAATTCTATTCTCAAAACATTTCCTTTGATAATTTTTGTTTCTCAGATTTGCTCTCCTATAACCACGTCTCTGTGTAGAAATCAGTATGCCTCAGAGGCTTAAGATGATGATATGGTCACAATGATTTTTATTTAGATCCTTCAACATACCACTGAAAAATCAAGAGAAAATAGAAAATGTCTTATAACCATGTTGTATATGTCATCCTGGATACACTGCAGTATTCTGATGCTGCAGACAACTGCTCAGTTGTTCATTTTATTTTATTTTTTTAAAAGGAGACTTTTAAGAGTTAAAAGTGAGCCATATTCTAGTTATACAATTTAGAAAACGGAAAAGAACATTTTGTCAAGCTTCCTGTAATTTCTAATAGCCTTGGAGAACTTGTATTCTGGGGAGGGTTGTTGGTAGGAAACAAAGCATAGAGAATCAATTTGGGATGGTATTAAGTGGAGGCCAACACACGCTAAATACATTGCCACTCTGTTTCACACCAGCTCCTCCTACAGAGGACATGGTAGAAGAGAAGAACTGTCTTGGCAACCTTCTGGGTGAATCCCTGTGGAAGGCCCCAGAAGCACATGCTCTCAGGACATGCACATTTATCAAATGACTTGAACATTTTTTTCTCAGTTGATATTATAGACGTGACACAATTACTAGATTTATTAATTCCTTGTTTCAGGGACTATCCATTTCCCAATGTGATGGACTGATGCATATTACATTAACTCTAACATCTGGGGCTCTATCCCCCCTCACACACACACACATACACCAAAAGATTTATTGAGACACGAAATACAACTTTTCCCTTTGTCTCAATGTGAATCTGCTTTCCTTTCCTACATTTTGTGTTCCTTTTCTCTCTTCCTAATGCTCAACAGGCTTTTCTGATCAAGGAAAGCAAGAAAGTGTTTGATTTACACCCTCATTTCGTCTCTGCTTGTATTTTACTTTCCATCCTCACATTTCTTCCTGAAACCAAGATGAGTGAGGGGAGATGGATGGACTATCTATTTTCCTCTCAATCTCCCAAATCTTCAGAGAAGCACCAATCACCATTCAAGTTGTCAAGAATTCTATCAAGATCCAGGAGCAGGGCTCAAAAGAGCACAACAGCATATGGTTCTTACATTAGATCCAGGGTCTGGGGGCCACTTCATCTTTTGGTGGAGCTAAGAGAACAGGCAGAGAATATGATGGTCATACGTCTTCCGGGACCACTGTCCTCTCATCGCACCTGCTCGCATAAATGCCTTCTGCCATGATTATTCTTGTTGCCTGAGAGTCTTCTGTTGGCAACTGTGTTTTGCTGCTCTCTCTTACTTCCTTTTATTCTTGCTGTTCAACCTTGTGTGTAGGATCCTTCTCCTAAAGCAAACATCCATGGCAAAGGTCTCAGCCTCCTAGGCAGTGTTCTCAATCTTGCTTGTTTATAGCGTCGCCGTAGAAAGGGGCAACTAGACTAGAGAGGGTGATTCACAGACAGCCTTTAATTGTCTGGCAGGTAATGCCACAGTTATCTTGAATGATTAATACATGTCCTGAACTAAAGGGGACAGGCATTATCTTAGCCCTTTACTTATTTATTTTTGTCATATGCGAATCTGTGAGACAAGTTGTGAAATCTGTGCCACAGTTGCAATGCCTTTTGACTCTGTTTTCAAAATAAGGCATAAATCTGGATTTTCTTATAAATTCTTCCTACTTGTGAATATTGGCATCTAATTCACATGTTTTCAGAAGTGCAGTATAAACAGGCCAGAAGCCATCTGTGAGGTTGATGAAACTGCTGGGCTGACAGAGCCACCCCTGGTTTAGAACTCTCTTTTTCATTTGGCTTGCCAGAAAATGCCAGGGAAGTTTGTCAAGATCACACCTTTTAAACAGTGTTTCCTCTTCACTGGACTTCTGGATCTGTGTTTCCCTGAGCACTCCTTAGCCTCTCCTGAATGTTCTCATCCATTTGGTTTCAATTAATCAAATGTTTCATTGGGCATCTCTGGCAAGTGAGATGCCACACAAGACACTGTCTCATCTCAAAAGGCAGTTTGTTATTGAGAACAGAATAGGCTGCTGCAAAATTTCTCAGAACTAGTGGTGGTTTAAAAAGTAAATTAAGGTTTTTGTCTCTCATGTGAAGTATAAAAGGAAATAACTCATCTCCATAGTCTCAGAAACACTTTCCTCTATGATTCTGTCACCCCTAGGGTGAGGAACTGGACCTCATGGCCCAAGATAGCACAGGATCTACTCACTATCGTCAGCCATGCTACAAGTCTATTCCGAGCCTGAGCTGCCTGTGTGCGTTCAGTGGTCCTTCTCTTTGTAACTGAGTATCTGAAATTCATGGACTCTGTTTACTGAGTCAAAACAAACAAAAACCAGAGAAGCCATTTGAGATTTCTGTTGGCTCTTTACAGAAGTGCCATGTCTCGGTTTTCAGTCAAATTCTGTCAGCCACAGCCAATCCCATAATCCAAATTAGAGACAAAGGAAGGTGGTAAAGGAGAACACCATGTATGATTAGTGGCTCCTAACAGTCTTTTCTACTTTTCATTCCCCCAAATAGAATTAAGCTATCTATCCATTCTTTCTGTTTTTACCCCTTACTCACTAATTCAGACAAGTGGAATAAAAATGTTTGGGAAATGCTGCTTTAGGTAGGGAGTACTTACACATCATGCAGCAAAAACATGCAAACAAATAGTAAATTGGCACAAACAGAACCTGGATGGAATTGTAATGTGATGTGACTCAAAAACACCGAGAAAGTCTTTACTTTTTTGCATTTGAATAGTGTTGCTGGAGGACCAGACTGAGTCTTGGCTAGCACATTCAACAAAATACTAATTGCATAAGATGTCCTTCCTAAAACAGAGCAAAGGTACAGAACGTTGAACTCCTGAAAGAGGGCCCGGAGAGATGTCTCAACTTTCAAGAGTGTTTATTGCTCTTCCAGAGGAACGGAATTCAGTTCCAAAAGTTGGGTGAT
This sequence comes from Peromyscus leucopus, assembly GCF_004664715.2. Lineage (NCBI taxonomy): Eukaryota > Metazoa > Chordata > Mammalia > Rodentia > Cricetidae > Peromyscus > Peromyscus leucopus. The sequence continues at coordinate 70,634,676 of NC_051084.1, forward strand.
TCACAACTGCCTGACAAGAGTTGTGATCTCCTCTTCTGGGTCCTGTGTGTACCTGCACTTAACATGGCAGACACTCACAAAGACACATAACTAAGAATAAAAAATAACTTTTAAAAGCTAATTCCCAAGAGAGATTTCATCCTAAAAGTTGTGTGAAACCCAGAATCTCCCAGACAAAGCATGTCTCGTCTAACATTTCACATTGGCAGGGTATATGGATCCATAATTTGGACTCTAGCAAATATAAACACTCCAGTCATTTCACTTCCTTCCATCCATATTCATAGTGGGATTTTCTAGTTATTTCACTTTTGGGTTATGCCCAGCATATATCCCTAGAATATCATTTTATTCAGTATGATTTTAATTTCTTCTGATTAAATTATTCTTTTCTATAAAAAATCTAAAACATAAACTATTTTAAAGTACTAACAACTTATCATTCACCAGCCTCTCAACTTATTATTAACATTCTAGCTTTCAGTTACATCAAGGTAAATAGAAACAAACTTTCCAAATACACAAGGGAAGGAGAGAATTTTCATTTCTGTTTTGAAAAATGAAACTTACAGATTTGATTTTATATTATTTTTAAACTTAATATATCATTAGCATTGTTACTCCTTTTCAATATGTTTAACAGCCTACATGATGGTCTGTTTTAAGGATTATCAAAATTTATTTAAATAATTCCCTGGATATTAATGTAAATTGTTTATTCTTATAAAAAGGATCTTGACACACACTTTAATAAATAAATTTCTGAAAAAGCTTACCATTGTTTCTCAAGAACAAACTATTAATACAAACATTATTATTATTATTATTATTATTATTATTATTATTATTATTCTTGCTCCTGAGGCATTGAGTATTTGCAAAGACGATTATGAAAACAGCTTCCTTTTCACTTCATGGGTGAAAGAAGCAATGTCCACATGATCTGTTCAGGACAGAAGTAGGAAGCTAACACCTAGGATTTTAAGTGGCATGCATATTCCCGCCATTCACATAAGCATGCCTATCAAGCAGGCTTTCATTAAATGACTTGAGATGGGAAGATCCACCTTGAGGAGCCACATTACCATTCCCTGGACTTGGGTCCTGAGCAGAATATACTCTCAGCTGCAACACCCTAAGTGGTCAGACCAGCAACCACAGCCTGGAGCCTCCGAATCCATGAGCCAAACCATCTCTTCTCCGATTCAATTGTTCATCTCAAGATTTTTTTTTTCTTTACCACAGTAATGAAAAGCTGGCAAACACAGTCAATTACAAAGAAATGGATCAATGTCTCAAAACCTACAAATGAGCAAAAAATTAACTTGTGTTAAATAGCTATCCTAAATATTCTTTTTTTAATTTATAATTTAATTTAATTTTACATATCAGCCACGGATTCCCCTGTCCTCCCACCACCACCCCCCACTCCCCATTCCCATCTCCTCCAGGGCAGAGCCTCCCCTGGGGATTCAGCTCAACCTGGTAGATTCAGTCCAGGCAGGTCCAGTCCCCTCCTCCCAGGCTGAGCAAAGTGTCCTTGCATAAGCCCCAGGTTCCAAACAGCCAGCTCATGCACTAAGGACAGGTCCTGGTTCCACTGCCTGGGTGCCTCCCAAACAGTTCAAGCCAATCAACTGTCTCACCTATTCAGAGGGCCTGATCCAGTTGGGGGCTTCTCAACCATTGGTTCATAGTTCATGTGTTTCCATTAGTTTGGCTATTTGTCCCTGTGCTTTTTCCAATCTTGGTCTCAACAATTCTCGCTCATTCAGCCCCTCCTCTTTATTGCCAATTGGACTCCTGGAGCTCCACCTGGGGCCTGGCCATGGATCTTTGTATCCGGTTCCCTCAGTCATTGGATGAGATTTCTAGCATGACAATTAGGGTGTTTGGCCATCCTACCACCAGAGTAGGTCAGTTTGGGCTTTCTCTCAACCATTGCCAGTAGTCTATTGTGGAGGTATCTTTGTGGATTTCTGGGGACCTCTCTAGCACTTTGCTTCTTCCAATTCTCTTGTGGTCTTCATTTATCATGGTCTTTTATTCCTTGTTCTCCCTCTGTTCTTGATCCGTGTTGGGATCTCCCGCTCCCCTAAGCTCTCTGTCCCTCCAAACTTGTCCTTCATTACCCCCACTCACGTCCAGGTTGTTCATGTAGATCTCATCCATTTCTCTGTCATTGGGTGATCCCTGTGTCTTTCTTAGGGTCCTGTTTTCTAGGTAGCCTCCATGGAGTTGTGAGTAGCAGTCTTGTCATCTTTGTTTTACATCTAGTATCCTCCTATGAGTGAGTACATACCATATTTGTCTTTCTGAGTACAGGTTACCTCACTCAGGATGATTTTTTTCTAAATCCATCCATTTGCCTGCAAACCTCATGATGTTATTGTTTTTCTCTGCTGAGTAGTACTCCATTGTGTATATGTACCACATTTTATTTATCTGTACTTCAGTTGAAGGGCATCTAGGTTGTTTCCAGGTTCTGGCCATTACAAACAATGCTGATATGAACATAGCTGAGTAAGTGCCCTTGTGGTATGATTGAGCATTCCTTGGTTATATGCCCAAGAGTGGTATAGCTGGGTCTTGGGGGAGATTGATTCCCAATTTTCTTTTCTTTTTCTTTTCTTTCTTTCTTTTTTTTTTTTTTTTAGATTTATGTATTGTGTATACTGCCTGTATGTATGTCTGCACGCCAGAAGAGGGCACCAGATCTCCTTACAGATGGTTGTGAGCCATCACGTGGTTCCTGGGAATTGAACTCAGGACCTCTGGAAGAGCATCCAGTGCTCGGAGCCTGCCCTCTGGGCCATCTCTCCAGCCCCAGATTCCCAATTTTCTAAGAAAGTGCCATATTGATTTCCAAAGTGGCTGTACAAGCTTGCATTCCCACCAGCAGTGGAGGAGAGTTCCCTTTGCTCCACATCCTCTCCAGCATAAGCTGTTTTAAGTTTTTGATCTTAGCCATTCTGACAGGCATAAGGTGGTATCTGAGTCGTTTTGATTTGCATTTCCCTGATGATTAGGGATGTTGAGCAATTCCTTAAATATCTTTCAGCCATTTGAGCTTCCTCTGTTGAGAATTCTCTGTTTAGTTCTATAGCCTGTAGCTAGAGTTTTCCTGCCTTACCCACAGTCAGGACAAATCTCTGTTACTCGCCAATCCCACAACTGCTCAGACCCAACCAAGTAAACACAGAGACTTATATTGCTTACAAACCGTATGGCCATGGCAGGCTTCTTGCTAACTGCTCCTATAGCTTAAATTAATCCATTTCCATAAATCTATACCTTGCCATGTGGCTCGTGGCTTAGCGGTGTCTTCACATGCTGCTTGTCATGACAGCGGCTGGCAGTGTCTCTCCCTGTCTTCCTGTTTCCTCAATTCTTCTCTCTGTTAGTCCCGCCTAATACTTCCTGCCTGGTCACTGGCCAATCAGTGTTTTATTTTATTGACCAATCAGAGCAATTTAACATACAGACCATCCCACAGCAATAGCCCATTTCTTAATTGGGCTGTTGGGCATTTTGATGTCCAATTTCTTGAGTTCTTTATATATTCTGGATATCAGCCCTCTGTCAGATGTGGGGTTGGTGAAGACCTTTTCCCATTCTGTAGGCTGTTGCTTTGTCTTGTTGACTGTGTCTTTTGCTCTACAAAAGCTTCTCAGTTTCAAGAGGTCCCATTGATTGATTGTTTCTCTCAGTGTCTGTGCTACTGGTGTTATATTTAGGAAGTGATTTCCTATGTCAATATATTCAAGACTACTTCCTACTTTCTCTTCTATCAGGTTCATAGTAACTGGATTTATGTTGAGGTCTTTGATCCACTTGGACATTAGTTTTGTGCATGGTGACAGATTTGGATTATTTGCAGCCTTCTACATGTTGATATCCAGTTATGCCAGCACCATTTGTTGAAGATGCTTTCTTTTTTCTATTGTACACTTTTGGCTTCTTTGTCAAAAAATTACATGTTCATAGGTGTGCGGATTAATGTCAGGGTCTTCAATTTGATTCCATTGGTCCACATGTTGGTTTTTATGCCAGTACCAAGCTGTATTTATTACTGTAGCTCTATAGTAGAGCTTGAGGTCAGCTATCGTGATGCCTCCAGAGGTTGTTTTATTGTACAGGATTCTTTTGGCTATCCTGGGTTTTTTGTTTTTCCATATGAAGTTGAGTATTATTCTTTCCAGGTCTGTGAAGAATTGTGTTGGTATTTTGATGGGGATTGCATTGAATCTGTAGATTGCTTTTGGTAAGATTGCCATTTTTACTATGTTAATCCTGCCTATCCATGAGCATGGGAGATCTTTCCATTTTCTGACATCTTCTTCATTTCTTTTTTCAGGGACTTAAAGTTCTTGTCATATAGGTCCTTCACTTGCTTAGTTAGAGTTACCCCAAGGTATTTTATATTATTTGTGGCTATTGTAAAGGGTGATATATCTCTGATTTCCTTCTCAGCCTGTTTGTCAATTGTATATAGGAGGGCTACTGATTTTTTTGAGTTGATCTTGTATCCTGATATGTTGCTGAAGGTGTTTATAAGCTGTATCAGTTCTTTGGTTGAATTTTGGGGGTCACTCATGTATACAATCTTATCATCTGCAAATAGGGAAAGTTTGACTTCTTCCTTTCCAATTTGTATCCCCTTAATCTCCTTATGTTGTCTTATTGCTCTGGCTAGAACTTCAAGTACTATATTGAATAAATATGGGGAGAGGGGACAGCCTTGTCTTGTTCCTGATTTTAGTGGAATTACTTTGAGTTTCTCTCCATTTAATTTGATGTTGGCTGTTGGCTTGCTATAAATTGCCTTTATTATGTTTAGGTATGTTCCTTGTATTCCTGATCGCTCCAAGACCTTTATCATTAAGGGGTGTTGAATTTTGTCAAATGCCTTTTCTGCATCTAGTGAGATGATCATGTGGTCTTTTTTCTTTGAGTTTGTTTATATGGTGTATTACATTGATGGACTTTCATATGTTGAAACACTCTTGCATCCCCGGGATGAAGCCTACTTGATCATGGTGGATAATTGTTTTGATGTGTTCTTGGAGTCTGTTTGCCAGTATTTTATTGAGTATTTTTGTATCAATGTTCATGAGGGAGATCTGTCTGTAGTTCTCTTTCTTTGTTGCATCTTTTTTTTGGTTTAGGAATCAGGGTAATTATAGCCTCATAGAAGGAATTTGGTAATGTTCCTTCTGTTTCTATTGTGTGGAATAATTTAAAGAGTATTGGTATTAACTCTTCTTTGAATATCTGGTAGAATTCTGCACTGAAATCATCTGGTCCTGGGCTTTTTTTTGCTTGGGAGAATTTAATGACTCATTCTATTTCCTTAGGGGTTATTGGACTATTTAAATAGTTTATCTGGTCTTGATTTAACTTAGGTATGTGGTACCTATCCAGAAAAGTATCCATTTCTTTTAGATTTTCTAGTTTTGTGGAGTAGAGGTTTTTGAAGTATGACCTGATGATTCTTTGGATTTCCTCATTGTCTGTTGTTATGTTCTCCTTTTCATTTCTGATTTTGTTAATTTGGATGCTCTTTCTCTGTCTTTTGGTTAGTTTGGATATGGGCTTGTCTATCTTGTTGGTTTTCTCAAAGAACCAACTCTTTGTTTCATTATTTTTTTTGTATTGTTCTCTTTGTTTCTATTTTATTGATTTCAGCTCTCAATTTGATAATTTCCTGGCATCTATTCTTCCTGGGAGACTTTGCTTCTTCTTGTTCTAGAGCTTTCAAGTGTACTGTTACGTCACTGGTGTGAGATTTCTCCAACTTCTTTATGTGGGCATTTAGTGCTATGAATTTCCCTCTTAGCACTGTTTTCTTTTTCTTTCTTTCTTTTTTTTCCCCCAAGACAGGGTTTCACTGTGTAGCTTTGCGCCTTTCCTGGAACTCACTTGGTAGCCCAGGCTGGCCTTGAACTCACAGAGATCCGCCTGCCTCTGCCTCCCAAGTGCTGGGATTAAAGGCGTGCGCCACCACCGCCCGGCTTAGCACTGCTTTCATAGTGTCCCATAAGTTTGGGTATGTGGTGTATTCATTTTCATTGATCTCTCGTAAGTCTTTAATTTCTTTCTTTATTTCTTCCTTAATCCATTGGTGATTCGGTTGAGCATTATTCAGTTTCCATGAGATTGTAGGTTTTCTGTAGTTTTTGTTGTTGTTGAAATCTAACTTTAAACCATGGTGGTCTGATAGAACACAGGAGGTTATTCCAATTGTTTTGTATCTGTTGAGATTTGCTTTGTGGCCAAGTATGTGGTTGGTTTTAGAGAAGGTTCCATGGGGTGCTGAGAATAAGTTATATTCTTTTTTGTTAGGATGGATGTTCTGTAGATATCAATTAAGTCCATTTGAGTCATAACATTAGTTAAGTCCTTTATTTCTCTGTTAAGTTTCGATTTCACTGTCCAGTGGTGAAAGTGGGGTGTTGAAGTCTCCCACTATTAATGTGTGGGGTTTTAGTGTGGTTAAGCTTTAGTAATGTTTCTTTTACATATGTGGGTGCCCTTGTGTTTGGGGCATAAATGTTCAGAATTGAAACTTCATCTTGGTGGATCTTTCCTGTGATGAGTATGTAATGCCCTTCTTGATCTCTTTTGATTGATTTTAGTTTGAAGTCTATTTTGCTGGATATTAGGATGACTACACCTGCTTGCTTCTTAAGACCATTTGATTGGAAAGTCTTTTCCCAGCCTTCTATTCTTAGGTAGTGTCTATCTTTGAATTTGAGGTGTGTTTCTTGTATGTAGCAGAAAGATGGGTCCTGCTTTCGTATCCATTCTGGAAGCCTGTGTCTTTTTATAGGTGAATTAAGTCCATTGATATTAAGGGATATTAATGACCAGTGATTGTTCATTCCTGTTTTTTTTTCCTATAGGCTTCTTGTATCTTCATAGGCATTTTCTTCTTTAAGTTGGGAAAGTTTTATTCTATGATCTTGTTAAATATATTTTCTGTGCCTTTGAGTTGGTATTCTTCTCCTTCCTCTATCCTTATTATTCATAGGTTTGGTCTTTTCATGGTGTCCCAAATTTCTTGGACATTTTGGGTCATGACTTTGTTGGCTTTAGTGTTTTCTTTGACTGATGAATCTATTTATTCTACTGTATCTTCAATGTCAGAGATCCTCTCTTCCATCTCTTGCATTCTGTTGGTTATACTTGCATCTGAAGTTCCTGTTTGTTTACTCAGATTTTCTATTTCCAGCATTACCTTTGTTTGTGTCTTCTTCATTTTTTTATTTCCCTTTTCATGTCTTGGACTGTTTCCCTCATCTGTTTAATTGCTTTTTCATGGTTTTCTTTCAGGGATTTATTGGTTTCTTCTGCTTTATTTGTCCTTTCCTCTAGTTTTTTTTATAGCGTTCTTTCCATTTTTTGTTTGTCTGTTCCTCTATTTCATTTTTGATTTCTTCTATATAAGCCTGTAGCATCTTCATGATGTTATTCATAAGGTTGCTTTCCTCTGCTTCTTCCATTTTGTGATGCTCAGGTCTAGCTGTTGGAGGAGGGGTAGGTTCTGGTGATGCTGTGTTGCTCTTTATTTTGTTGTATGTACTTCTGCCTTGATGTCTGCCCATCTCGTGGATTTTTTTTTTGGGGGGGAGAGCAGCAATGTCCATTTATTGATGGGGGAGGGTCAGCTAACCAGGTATGTTTGATATGTGAAAAAAATTGTATACATGTTATACTTAGCTCTTGTATGTAGGCATCACACAACGTATACATTGTCTTTTTCATTTTTTAAAGACTTTTTCATTTTTTAAAATGTCTCTCTCGTTATGTGGGTTCTAGGATCTGGACTCCATCCTCATGATTCTGCAGCCATGCAGTCCTTGCTGCTGAACCACATTCCCAGCCCTTGCATTCTGTATGCATTATAAATCTCATTAATGACTTTTAAAAATCAAAAGAAGCAGGTCACGGACAATGAGTCCCCTTCTACCACATCCAGGGCCCTGGCTTTCCATCATGAGAGGCACACTGTGGTCCTCAAGGTTGAGAGTGGACCGCCCATCGCCATCTCCTGTGGGTCTCTGAATGGAGGGAAGGCCATGGCCAGGCTGCCTCACCTGCTCTGTTCTCCAGCACAGTCCATGTCTTATCAGTGCTCTTGGTCCAGACAGAGCTGACAGATTCAGGAAGACTCTCTCTGGTCCAGATGGAAGCTCTAGGCTGGATGGGAGCTGGGGGCTGATCTCTAAGTCTCAGGAAGTGGCTGGGATCTCTGGCGGATGGGTGTGGGGGCAGGGCGTGGAGATTACAGAGTCTACCTGGGGTCTTGGAAAAGGGAACCTTCCCGAGGGACCTGCCCAATAGCCAGAAACTGGGGCCAAGTTGGGCAAGTCTTCCCCGAATGGTTGGTGCCCAGGGATGGGACCTAGGGACCTAGAGGCAGGCCTCTCTGGGTATGACCCCAGGCACTCACCTCTTATCCTGATGAAAGCTCTGGGGTGGGATTGGAGCTGGGGGCTGGTCTCTAAGTCGCAGGAGGTGGCTGGGGTCTTGGGCGGATGGGTGTGGGGGCAGGGTCTGCCGGGGTCTTAGAGAAGGGGAACCTTCCAGGTGGGGGTAGGGGTGGGGTCCTGCTCGATGGCCAGAACCTGGGGCAAAGTTGGGCAGGTCTTCCCCAGAATGGCTGGTGCCCAAGGGTGGGACCTAGAGGCAGGCCTCTCTGGGTATGATCCCAGGCCCTCACCTCTTGTCCAGATGGGAGCTCCGGGTAAGATGGGAGCTGGGGGTTGTTCTCTAAGTCTCAGGAAGTGGTTGGGGTCGGGCAGGTCTTCCCCGGAACGGCTGATACCCAGGGATGGGACCTCTTGTCCAGATGGGAGCTCTGGGGCGGGATGGGAGCTGAGGGCAATACAAACATTATTGATTAAAAGCAATTCAAATTTGGCAACTGGAGAGAGAGAGTTCAGTCAGCAAAACACTTTCCATACAAGGAGGAAGACAAGGGTTTGAATCCTAAAGATCACATAAAGCCAAGAGTGAAATCATGTATCTATAATCAAATGTTCCTACAGCATTGTGAGATGTTCATATAGAAGAATATTTGAAATTTGAAGGCCAGATAACAACAAAGAGATCTGTCTCAAACAAGGTAGAGGGTGATAGCAGACACCCAAGGTTGTTCTCTGAGCTGCACACACACTGTGGCACATATACTGCCCCCCAGTACATATGTATACACATACATATAGTTATAGAAAACGGTTGCCCACGTCTTAAGAGTTTTCATAATTAACAAATTACTGTGCAGAAATGTTGCACTGATCTACATGCCCAGTGATGCTCCCTCTGCCAGCAGCTCCCAGTCTTCTCAGGCCCTGCACACTCTTGGAAATCACTGAAGCCCTAGAGCTTTGCTCTTGTTGTGTTATGCATAGACTGACATGTATCATATCATAAATTAAATCTGAGAATATTATAAATATTTGCATAGCAATTGATTAATAATAACAATAAATATTTGTTAATAAAATAATCCCCAATAACTGTATTTCTTTTTCTTTTTTTGGGGGGGTTTCAAGACAGGGTTTCTCTGTGTAGCTTTGAGCCTTTCCTGGAACTCACTTGGTAGCCCAGGCTGGCCTCGAACTCATAGAGATCCTCCTGGCTCTGCCTCCCAAGTGCTTGGATTAAAGGTATGTGCCACCACTGCCCAGCCCCAATAACTGTATTTTCTAAACCTCAAATTATTGATAGAACAGGTATATTTACTTCTTTACAGCTGTCTTATGTCCAAGCCAACAAAAAGCAACTGGTTCCCATACTTCAGCAAGTCAGTTGCTTGTGGTTAAAATCCTAGAGCATCCTGATGCACACAGACATGGAGCTGGGGAAGATAATTACCTGAGAAGATTTTCATAGAATTGTCAATAAATCTCAGAACTACTCAGAACTCAACAAGTGTTGGTGGTGTGTGCATTGATTACAATATGAAATCTAAAATGAAGATTCTGTACTCTGTTATATTAAAATAGAGTTTTTGAATCCTTAAATATGTCTCATACTCATTCATGATTGGGTAAAAATCTTACATTGATCATTTGATATTAGCATTTTTCAGAGTTCTATAGGCATACTAATTTTTGACGTATTTCTTTGTGTCAATCACAGTCCCTTGAAAGGTTTAACTTTATTATCTATTGAGAATTCTGTCAGCTGTTTTCCTTGGAGCTATATCTTCTTTTCCTTATTTGCAAGAAAATGTCTGCAAATACCTGGACTCAGACACCAGAGTCTGTCTGTCAATCTTTCATATGAAGACTCTTGTTCTATAACAAAAGGACTAGTCCTGTTGGTGTCTTATCCATTAAATGTGCACTTAGCCCATGATTGTCACCCTGAAGCATGTAGCAGAAGAACTTTAAATGTTGTTCCTCCTCACTTATGACACTAAACAATTTCTTGGGTGCAGGTTGAGCAAAATTAGTAATTTTTATTTTTCCCCTAAGGACTTTCTTGGATGAAGCTGGCTTTTACCCTCTGCAAATAAACAGCAGTAGATGATGTATTTGCTACTAATACAGTTGGTTTACGCTGTCTTAGTTTGTGCTGAGGCACCATTACTTTTGCACTGGCAACATAAATTCCACCACAGTGAAAAGGTAAATAGCAAACATTTCTATGAAAATAGTATTTATCTTAGGGCTCTTGAAAGGGGGAGAAGTGGCTGTCCCTGGGCTATCGTCTTCATGATGTGCGTATTCATCCCATTCTTCCGGGAGTGAACAGGGCAGTGGAAGCTGAAAGAATTATTTTTTTCTCCTTCCTCTCCCCTAACAATAATTGCTATTTAATTCTACTTACTAATACTTAAAAACCACAATCAAACTTTTCAGCTGACAGCACAAAGACACAGGTTCTTGAATTCGAAGAGAAACAGATGAGTTGGTAAATATGCATTCACTTTTAAAGATACTTACTATTTATATGCTTAAAACACAAATTAGTTTGGTAGAGAACATCTCCTGCCTGTTTTATTTCCATATACCTCAAAATGACAATGGGATGCCCATCAATTAATTCATTTAGAGAGCCATACACCACGAGAAATAAATTATTTGTCCTCTGGAGCTTGTCACAAGGGGATTTTTAAGAAACCATTAAACAGAAAGGCAACTGCTCATCTCAGAGAAATGAAAGGCCAGTTCCTCCTCATCAGCAGTTAGTTTCTTAGTAACCATGGTATTTACCATGTATATTAGAATACATTTAGCCTCTTTGGCCCTTGCCTTTTACAAATGTTAGGTTGGATTAATAGTATGCTTTGTGAATATTTAATAAGATGATATATTTGAGATGCTTAATATTTCACTTGGTGCCTGGTAAGTCCTCAGCATATGGTTTTGCAGTGGTTAGAGTCAAAGTCAGGAGAATCAGCAGCATCAACAATAATAACTGTAGGTGATGTTTTAGAAATAGCGGAGTCCAGGGGGACACCCTTTAGGGACCCCGACCCTCTCATTCAATATGGGACAAGCTCTTTCTATCCCTTCAGACTTACCATTGGGGTATATCCTAAAAGACTGATATAAATTTGAGTCTCAGATACTAAAAAATGCCTGATAAGTTTTTCTCCACAATCTAGATGGGCCCCAATTCCAGTTTTCTACCTGGTCATTTCCTACTAACATTAATAAACTTACTTCTTTAGCCAAAACTATACCACAAGCTTCACCTTTGGCCCCTTCTGCCTTCTATATTTTTCTATTAAGGGTACAGTCTAATTTAATGTAATTATATGTTCTTTGAGTTTTTCATTAGATTTCATAATTGCTGATGTCACGTAATTATTTATGGGTTATTTTGTCTGAAGTGCTAGTCAACACTTAGCTTGTGTCTAGCACTTGAAATTTTTGTTGTGTATGTGTTTTTTTGTATGAGTTTACAATGTAGAAGGTATTCTTTTGCTTGAGTGTGTACTGTGTGTGAATGTATGCATGATGTGTGTGAGTGTGAATGACATGGTACATGTGTAAAGGTCAGATGACAACTTTGAGGAGTCAGTTCTTATTTTTCATCTTGTTTTGAGACAGAGTCTCTCTTGTTTATTATGCAGCTTTGCCTGATACTGAAGGATAGCTAGTTGAGCTTCTGGGTGATTTTCCCATCCCCACTTTCCATCTTTCCATAGAAATGCTGAGATTATAGATGTGCACTCCCACATCTGTTTTTTTTTTTTTTTTTTTTTTTTTTTTTTACAAGGTTCTAGGAATCTGAACTTGGCCACTGAGCTACCTTCCAGCTCTATAGTTGCTGGCGCTGTTACTGTTGTATTTTTATGTGTGTGTATGTGTATGCATGTATATGTACATGTACATGCTTATATGTGTGTACATGAGGTCAGAGGTCAACCATGGGTGTTGTTCTTCAGGGACTGTCACCTCCTTTTTTTTTGAAACAGGGTTTCTCATTTTTAGCTGTAACTCTAATATTTGGGTAAGCTGGCTGGCCAGTGAGGCTCGGGGATCCACCTGTCTCTGCCTTCCCAGTGCAGGGTTTACAAACGTGTTCCATAATACCTGGGTTTTTGAATTTAGATTCTGAGAATCAACTCAGATCTTCATACTTAGACAGCAAGCAGTTATTGACTGACTGGACCATCTCCCCCCACCCCTCCCAAATATAGAAGCTTTATATCACAGTGTAACTGTCTTTTCTTTTTTCCTCTGTTGATTTTCCTAAGAAAAACTATTTCTTGGGTTTGCCACCTCAAGCCAATTTTAGCTAAATAGTGCGTACAGTGTACAAGATTTAATTATCAAATCGACTGACTTGGTATGGAGAAAAGGTAAAAAAAAAAAAGACATTTTAAAATCTAAGTTGCACTGAAGTTTACAGAAAGAACAAAAGATTTCAAATTTGACCAAATTAACAGTGACCTTAATCTATTTTATTATTATAAACATAAATTCACATTCCCTTCAAACTAGTAAATGTGTTAGTATAGTACTTTGTCTTATGGCTAACTTAATACAAGCTTACCTTTGTGTTTCTGTACATCTTCTCTAGATATATGTTATGTCATATTGTGTACATGATAAGTCACTATAAATGTTTGATTCACATTGTTGTGTAAGTATCAAGTGTTCATGCATATTTGGGTTAAAATTGTTTTAATTCATAAGACTTAACTCTAAGAAATCCAATACCTTGCATTTTTATCTTAAAAAATGTCTCCAGAGCTATTAACACATCTGTCTGTGGTGTTGTGGTTAGATATTTAAATATTATCAATGCTTTCAGTGCTTCAAATGTGGATTCTTGTAGTTTCTTTAGAGTATCAAGTTATTTACTAACCCTTGGTACCATTCACAAGAACATCTTTAAAATAAAAAAAAAGCTTTATAGAAAAAATTAATTATGCTGTCTGCTAAATTTATCAGACTGATTATTTATAAAGTCAATATTCATTTAAAAATCACCCTTCATATAATGTTACACAACAGTAAAATGTTCAACTCTAGCTTCTTCAAGACTGGTATTAACTGACCTTCTGAGTGTTCAATAGCATGGCCAAATCCAATGAGGATAAGGGAGCTAAGGGAATTGTTCCTGCTCTAGGTCCGGGACCCAAAGAATGACTGACACTGTTAAAGGCATTCTACAATTTACTGAGCAGAGGGGCCAGGGAGATCCCAGAACCAGAAACTAAACAGTGTACATTCTTCAAGAGGAGGATCATCACCAAGGGAAGTCACACGGTCACCAAGACCTAACCACATCCTAGCAGGAGGTGAGGAAAAAAATGAAAGGATTCAAAGGACTCCATTTAAGTTTCTAAGAGCAAACACCAAGCAGCCTTGAATGCCCTTAACAACAACATACCCATGCATGCACAGGCTGAAATACCCTCTATGTATAACCAAGAAGGAAAGTTACAAATTTCTACCCGGCCTCTATCAGGATTCTCACACTGACTCAGTCCTACCAGGAAACCTAGTCTTCTAATGATCCACCAAGGCAGCCATTTAGATATCTATATTAGCCAGTTTCAAAGTGGGGGGGGCAGCTACTAGTTGCTAATTACTTAGATGTTTTTTTAACTCTAAGAAATTGCTAACTAGGTTCACCTGTCCAAGACAAAATTCCATTTTCCAGAAAGCATTCAAGATAAAATACAAGAGAACCAATTAAGATCCCATAATCCTTCAAATGTCAAAATCAGATATGCAAATCTTGTAAATTTGTGACCCTAAGCTCCTGCTCAGGCTTTCAGAATCTCCTTCATGTAAAACGAGCTGGCAATAGCTGTGTCCATTCTTTTCTGTGCTTCATCCTATAACTCCTTTCTTGACAACCATAAATATAATATTCTTCCATCAAGACTAATTTGTCCTCCTCTGAGTAAATAAAATACAACACTGGTTAGTGTTTTATCTCTAGTTGTTAAAAGTCTTCTTAAGGGTTGGGTCTGTCATACTCATCCTTAGGCTCAACCCATACTGCCTGTGCTTCATCCTATCTCAACATACACCTTATCTCATTCCAATATATCTCAGATAGAAAGGAATCCTCCCCACAAGGACATTACCAGGCAACTGGAACACCCTGGGCATATCTATATCATTGCTTGATCCTGCTCTGTGGGGGCTTCTAAAATACCCAACTTCTTTGCCTTCATGGCCCAACAGCCTCTTGTCTTCTTGATGCCTAATGGGTAAACATATTTTCTTTAAGGAGGTCTGCTGCTCTGTTGTTTTCTTTTCACTGTCAATTTTTCTAGTCAGAATTTACATAGGTGTGGCCATGGTTGGGCACTCTTAGCCATCTAATGTGAGTCTCCATTTTATTTTACATTTTCCATCCCTACTTCCTTTATGGCTAATCAGATTTATTTCCTGCAACATTAAACAGATTTAACTTCAAGTGATTACAAATATGTTCAGTGGAGATTCAGGCTACAATTCTACTCAAAAGCTTCACACTCAGACTCATCTCTCAGCTCTATTTCCCTCCTCTACATGTGCCTTAACCCTTTGATGATGGTAGCCATGGCCTCCATCTTTCTAGGCTCTTTTAAAATCATTCCACAATTCAGACTTTCTTTTGCCATCTGCTTAAGTCCAGAGAACATTTTTTTTTTTTTGTAGGAGCTGTATACCGTATACCAACCAAGTAGATGGGAACAAACCTTAAGAGCCATCTTTCCCCAATAGAATTTAATCAGAAGATCATACTCTTTGTTTATTTGTTTTTGTTTTTTGAGACAGGGTTTCTCTGTGTAGCCCTGGCTGCCCTGAAACTTACTCTGTAGACCAGGCTGGCCTTGAACTCAGAGATCAGCCTGCCTCTGCCTCCCAATGCTGGGATTAAAGAATTAAAGCCACCAGTGCCTGTCTTAGAAGTCCATATTTTTACTAATATATACCTTTCTGGCCCAAATCTAAAGAGCAGACTCTATTTAATTATCAGTAGCTTTAGGCCTAACCCTCACTATCAGTGTAGGTACAGAACAGGGGTCATATCAATTCCAAAAGACTATCCCTAGAACTCACAAATTAAAAATGCATTAGCCAAATAATATACAAAGAGTTAAATGTTCTCACAGCAGTGCTTCAGATCCACTGGGCCCTAAATTTCCAGGCAGATGCTTAAGTTTGAACCTGTACTATGCTAAATGAGGAATATTAATTTTACACCACCAAATCAGGACACACACACACCAAATCTCCAGAATATATCAAGTACACCAGCAACTCTTGAGAAGAGTAACAAAAGGAGGGATGACTGGTGGAATGTTACGATAAACATCTTATCATAGCTATTCTGATTGTTTATGTTACTCCCAGCTGTCCATTTACTTCTAGTATTTGGTCCCTACATGCTTAACCTGTGTATCTAGTTTGTTCCTTCTAGAGCCAAGACTTCCGTCTTCAGATGATGCTTTAACAAGGTTTTTTTTTTTTTTTTTTTCAGCTTTTCCCATCTGGAATTTCAAATCCATTTACTCCTGTGGGCCATCTTACATGGACTTTTTACTCAAACTGCCCCTAAGTACGACTGTCTTCCCATAGCACCCACCTTATTAGGGCCAGACAGAATAGTGTGCTGAAGAAGAGACTTTCAAACAAGATTCCAAGATTGGTTGTTGGTCCTGTTGGAGGGAGCAATGAAGAGACATGACTAGAAGGGCATGCTTGAGAAACAAGAAAGAGAATGAAGACTGGATTCTTATCAGAAAGTTTTCATAACTCAAGTCTTTTCCAGAAAGTACCTTTCAAACCACCCAGGAAAACAGTAGCTCTTTCAGTTGTGGAAGGACACATCTGAGTTTATTCAATCAAGATTAACTGTGACAATACTGTAGAGTCTCCATCCTCCTGACTCAGCAGCCTTTAAGAAGTTAACAAAATCAATGGATCAGTGAAGATGCCCTCATTTTCATTATGGAAATTATATGATAGGATTGCATGGTGGGTCATCATAAGCGAAAGCCTTTACTTCCTGTATTAGTTGGTGTTCTGTTGCTATGATAAAACACCACAGCCAAGGCAACTTATGGATGAAAGGGATTCAAGCCCATCACCATTACAGTGGGGAAGCATGGTAGCGGGCAGGAATGATGGCAGGAACAGCTGTGAGCTCACATCTTGAACCACAAGCCAAAAGCAAAGAGAACTTACTATGA